>NC_090924.1:128914232-129223610 GCF_040938575.1 Ambystoma mexicanum | reverse complement strand
GCCACCCTTCTGTAAGAAATAGCATTGCACAACTGCTCCCTCAGCTTTCCATCCAACTATACATAAGCACGCACACATGCAGGCATGCAATTTTAATTCATCACATATTCGGAGCAAATGTGAGTGCGCTCGTCTACTCAGAATTTATTTCAAAGCGTGTCAGAGGAACTGCTTCTTCCGTTGCAACTGCAAATAAGTTCATGGCTTGAGCTTCGAGATGGTGGAACATGAAAAGTGTAAAATGCCACCCTCTGCTGTTTCTGCCCGGTCTCGAACCAGGGACCTTTCGCGTGTAAGGCGAACGTGATAACCACTACACTACAGAAACTGCTGCATGCTATGCCCTCTGGCGGTTGAGAGAATAGGGTCAAGTAACAGTGCAATTGTCTCTGTTTGAACACTTATCAAATGCCTCACGCCCAAAGCTTTACAAATGCAGCTCATCACACACACGGCGTTACAAGCATGAACACTCAGACAAGTGTGCCAGCTGAGAGGCCGTGCAGTCTGAAGATGTAAGGGCCTCTTTAGGCATTGGTATGGGACAGCCATGAATTAACAAACAAATCCAGAAAGGTGACTGAGAGCTACTTGGGACTCCTTAATGCATGGCGCAATGAGGCGGTCCGCAAAGAGGCTTAGGAAGCCCAATGTTCATCGACCATTGTCCATCCATCAGTCCAGAGTCTATAGAATTGAAAAACACATGTGTAAAAAAGTATCGGGCCAGGCACCAATCAATGGGCTCGTCCGGGATTTGAACCCGGGACCTCTCGCACCCGAAGCGAGAATCATACCCCTAGACCAACGAGCCTACACTTGCAGAGTAGTCTAGACAATATGTAGGGATTTGACTTGGCAGTTGTACCTCTTGAGGATTGTAGCACAAGAGTATCTCTTCCTAACGTTTGCTCCTAAAGCCCGTCCTCGTCCCTAAATGATGCAAAGGCTGAGCGTCTTCACAGGTCTACTCCTCATCCCGAAGGTTGGTGGACCATTGACATCAGGGTGAAAGGTGCTTGCGATACACTGTTCCTTCCTTCCTTCCTTCCTTCCTTCCTTCCTTCCTTCCTTCCTTCCTTCCTTCCTTCCTTCCTTCCTTCCTTCCTTCCTTCCTTCCTTCCTTCCTTCCTTCCTTCCTTCCTTCCTTCCTTCCTTCCTTCCTTCCTTCCTTCCTTCCTTCCTTCCTTCCTTCCTTCCTTCCTCTTATGCTGTTTATGTAATAAGAGGGGACGATACACAGAAGAGAGAGAGTGGCCCAACACACTAGACTAGCAGTCTTCTGATCAATCTGCAGCTGGCAAGGTGGGGGAAAGACTTTATTTTGCACCTGCTGGGATATGCATTGGCAGAAGCTCTGAGGGCTGGGCCTTTCCTTTTGCCTGTAAAAACAAAAAGCAGCCCTCCTCCCTCCAGCCCTGAGAGCATGGGTGTGACACTGGCAAAAGCAGCATCTCCCCTTTGGTAAAGATGACCATTGCAAAGCTGCTCACTCAGAGCTCGATCGTGCTCGATCAGGCGAGATATATTTAGGTCACCAGCAAAGTCTGTTCTCTTTTCTTGCGTAGGGTGAGCATTCACAGAGCCCAGCTTCGTTGACAAGAGTGCAAAAGGTGTATACTAAAAGCTTTCTGCTTTACTTGAGCGCCATGGCCGTTATTATATTTTGGCTGCTCCAAGCAATCTCTGTCCAGCCTATGCAAATTTCCAGCTCAAATTTTCCCAGCACTCAAAAAGTCCCTCCTCCCGCCAGCTATGCTTTCAGGAAGTTCAGCAGAAGCAGTCCAACTTCTGTTCCCAGTTCAGAGGAAAAGCTTTCTCGGGCCAGAGAAAGCCAGGGAATCACTGTACCGGCAAGTGCATTTCTTACAACTGGTAATCCCTCAGAACACAGAAATGAAGAAGCTGTATATGAAAATGTGATATTTCTTTGGTACACTAACCTATGTAACTAATATGCACCATTTCAGAGGACGGAGCGGACCCAACTGTGATCCCAGAGACCCAAATACCCAGCAGTAGGGAAAAGAAATCCTCTCTGTGCTCTGCAACATTACATACACAAAATGAAGGCGCGTGCATTTTATTATTGGCCCCATATACACAATACATGTGAGGATGCTTGCCTTCCCAGTGTATTTCTCAAGCTCTTGAGAGCATATGCTATTTCCATGGGAACGCAAATAAGTTCATACTTTACATTTGTGTGTGACAAAAGGGGAAAAAAACGATTTTGTGTAAAATGCCAGCAGAGAGTGTTTCTGCCCGGTCTCGAACGTGCTAACCACTACACTACAGAAACAACTGCTTGCATCCCTTTGTAGGGACTGGGAGAACAGGTGCAAAGGGCTTTGCAAGTGGACCTGCTTAAAGACTAATCAAATGCCTTGCGCCTGAAGCTCACACAATCCAGCCTAAAACATACGTCCTATCAAGCATGCGCACATATACAAGTATGCCTGTTGAGGGTCTATGCAGCGTACAGAGGGAAGGACATATTTCCACTTTGAGATCGGACGGCCAAAACTCACAAGCAAATCAAGGAATGTTACTGAGAGCTAACAGAGAACACAAAGTGCTTGTCGCAAGGACATGGCAGGCAAAGAGGTTCAGGAAGTGAATTGTTCATCGACTACTGCTTACCGAGAAAGCCAGAGAGTCTGTCCAATGAAAATAACATTGGAAAAAAAAAAAGGAGCTCAAGTTACCCACCTTGATCGGGCTCCTCCGGACCTCTCGCACCCAAAGCGAGAATCATACCCCTAGACCAACGAGCCACGGTCCTGTGATCATCTGACGGAATTGTACTCAGCGTTTCCACCCCCCTTAGGCTTCGAGGCCAAGAATGCCTATTCCTGAAGTTTGTTCCTGCCGCTGAAAGCCTTGTCGGTGTATGAGCCAAATGAATGCCCCAGTCGGCACGCTCTGACTGTCTTCATAGCTCTTCTTCTCGTCCTGAAGGTGTTGGCACATTGACATCAGGATCAATGAAGCTGGTGGCACACCCTCCCTTCCATTCGCCCGTGAAGGGTACGTATAAAAGAGCTGTTGATGCACAGAAGAAGAAATCTAGCATAACACCAACGCGGTCTGCTGATCAATTGAAAGTGGACAAAGTGAGCGAGTGAGAGCCTTCATTTTGCACCGGATCTGCATTGGCAGAAGCTCTGAGGGCTAGGAATTTTCTTTTGCCCTTGAAAAAAAGAAAAATCCAATATCACATCTGCCTGGGTGCATGAACATTGCTCAGGGAAAAGCAGCGCCACCCTTCTGTAAGAAATAGCATTGCACAACTGCTCCCTCAGCTTTCCATCCAACTATACATAAGCACGCACATATGCAGGCATGCAATTTTAATTCATCACATATTCGGAGCAAATGTGAGTGCGCTCGTCTACTCAGAATTTATTTCAAAGCGTGTCAGAGGAACTGCTTCTTCCGTTGCAACTGCAAATAAGTTCATGGCTTGAGCTTCGAGATGGTGGAACATGAAAAGTGTAAAATGCCACCCTCTGCTGTTTCTGCCCGGTCTCGAACCAGGGACCTTTCGCGTGTAAGGCGAACGTGATAACCACTACACTACAGAAACTGCTGCATGCTATGCCCTCTGGCGGTTGAGAGAATAGGGTCAAGTAACAGTGCAATTGTCTCTGTTTGAACACTTATCAAATGCCTCACGCCCAAAGCTTTACAAATGCAGCTCATCACACACACGGCGTTACAAGCATGAACACTCAGACAAGTGTGCCAGCTGAGAGGCCGTGCAGTCTGAAGATGTAAGGGCCTCTTTAGGCATTGGTATGGGACAGCCATGAATTAACAAACAAATCCAGAAAGGTGACTGAGAGCTACTTGGGACTCCTTAATGCATGGCGCAATGAGGCGGTCCGCAAAGAGGCTTAGGAAGCCCAATGTTCATCGACCATTGTCCATCCATCAGTCCAGAGTCTATAGAATTGAAAAACACATGTGTAAAAAAGTATCGGGCCAGGCACCAATCAATGGGCTCGTGCGGGATTTGAACCCGGGACCTCTCGCACCCGAAGCGAGAATCATACCCCTAGACCAACGAGCCTACACTTGCAGAGTAGTCTAGACAATATGTAGGGATTTGACTTGGCAGTTGTACCTCTTGAGGATTGTAGCACAAGAGTATCTCTTCCTAACGTTTGCTCCTAAAGCCCGTCCTCGTCCCTAAATGATGCAAAGGCTGAGCGTCTTCACAGGTCTACTCCTCATCCCGAAGGTTGGTGGACCATTGACATCAGGGTGAAAGGTGCTTGCGATACACTGTTCCTTCCTTCCTTCCTTCCTTCCTTCCTTCCTTCCTTCCTTCCTTCCTTCCTTCCTTCCTTCCTTCCTTCCTTCCTTCCTTCCTTCCTTCCTTCCTTCCTTCCTTCCTTCCTTCCTTCCTTCCTTCCTTCCTTCCTTCCTTCCTTCCTTCCTTCCTTCCTTCCTTCCTTCCTTCCTTCCTTCCTTCCTTCCTTCCTTCCTTCCTTCCTTCCTTCCTTCCTTCCTTCCTCTTATGCTGTTTATGTAATAAGAGGGGACGATACACAGAAGAGAGAGAGTGGCCCAACACACTAGACTAGCAGTCTTCTGATCAATCTGCAGCTGGCAAGGTGGGGGAAAGACTTTATTTTGCACCTGCTGGGATATGCATTGGCAGAAGCTCTGAGGGCTGGGCCTTTCCTTTTGCCTGTAAAAACAAAAAGCAGCCCTCCTCCCTCCAGCCCTGAGAGCATGGGTGTGACACTGGCAAAAGCAGCATCTCCCCTTTGGTAAAGATGACCATTGCAAAGCTGCTCACTCAGAGCTCGATCGTGCTCGATCAGGCGAGATATATTTAGGTCACCAGCAAAGTCTGTTCTCTTTTCTTGCATAGGGTGAGCATTCACAGAGCCCAGCTTCGTTGACAAGAGTGCAAAAGGTGTATACTAAAAGCTTTCTGCTTTACTTGAGCGCCATGGCCGTTATTATATTTTGGCTGCTCCAAGCAATCTCTGTCCAGCCTATGCAAATTTCCAGCTCAAATTTTCCCAGCACTCAAAAAGTCCCTCCTCCCGCCAGCTATGCTTTCAGGAAGTTCAGCAGAAGCAGTCCAACTTCTGTTCCCAGTTCAGAGGAAAAGCTTTCTCGGGCCAGAGAAAGCCAGGGAATCACTGTACCGGCAAGTGCATTTCTTACAACTGGTAATCCCTCAGAACACAGAAATGAAGAAGCTGTATATGAAAATGTGATATTTCTTTGGTACACTAACCTATGTAACTAATATCCACCATTTCAGAGGACGGAGCGGACCCAACTGTGATCCCAGAGACCCAAATACCCAGCAGTAGGGAAAAGAAATCCTCTCTGTGCTCTGCAACATTACATACACAAAATGAAGGCGCGTGCATTTTATTATTGGCCCCATATACACAATACATGTGAGGATGCTTGCCTTCCCAGTGTATTTCTCAAGCTCTTGAGAGCATCTGCTATTTCCATGGGAACGCAAATAAGTTCATACTTTACATTTGTGTGTGACAAAAGGGGAAAAAAACGATTTTGTGTAAAATGCCAGCAGAGAGTGTTTCTGCCCGGTCTCGAACGTGCTAACCACTACACTACAGAAACAACTGCTTGCATCCCTTTGTAGGGACTGGGAGAACAGGTGCAAAGGGCTTTGCAAGTGGACCTGCTTAAAGACTAATCAAATGCCTTGCGCCTGAAGCTCACACAATCCAGCCTAAAACATACGTCCTATCAAGCATGCGCACATATACAAGTATGCCTGTTGAGGGTCTATGCAGCGTACAGAGGGAAGGACATATTTCCACTTTGAGATCGGACGGCCAAAACTCACAAGCAAATCAAGGAATGTTACTGAGAGCTAACAGAGAACACAAAGTGCTTGTCGCAAGGACATGGCAGGCAAAGAGGTTCAGGAAGTGAATTGTTCATCGACTACTGCTTACCGAGAAAGCCAGAGAGTCTGTCCAATGAAAATAACATTGGAAAAAAAAAAAAGGAGCTCAAGTTACCCACCTTGATCGGGCTCCTCCGGACCTCTCGCACCCAAAGCGAGAATCATACCCCTAGACCAACGAGCCACGGTCCTGTGATCATCTGACGGAATTGTACTCAGCGTTTCCACCCCCCTTAGGCTTCGAGGCCAAGAATGCCTATTCCTGAAGTTTGTTCCTGCCGCTGAAAGCCTTGTCGGTGTATGAGCCAAATGAATGCCCCAGTCGGCACGCTCTGACTGTCTTCATAGCTCTTCTTCTCGTCCTGAAGGTGTTGGCACATTGACATCAGGATCAATGAAGCTGGTGGCACACCCTCCCTTCCATTCGCCCGTGAAGGGTACGTATAAAAGAGCTGTTGATGCACAGAAGAAGAAATCTAGCACAACACCAACGCGGTCTGCTGATCAATTGAAAGTGGACAAAGTGAGCGAGTGAGAGCCTTCATTTTGCACCGGATCTGCATTGGCAGAAGCTCTGAGGGCTAGGAATTTTCTTTTGCCCTTGAAAAAAAGAAAAATCCAATATCACATCTGCCTGGGTGCATGAACATTGCTCAGGGAAAAGCAGCGCCACCCTTCTGTAAGAAATAGCATTGCACAACTGCTCCCTCAGCTTTCCATCCAACTATACATAAGCACGCACATATGCAGGCATGCAATTTTAATTCATCACATATTCGGAGCAAATGTGAGTGCGCTCGTCTACTCAGAATTTATTTCAAAGCGTGTCAGAGGAACTGCTTCTTCCGTTGCAACTGCAAATAAGTTCATGGCTTGAGCTTCGAGATGGTGGAACATGAAAAGTGTAAAATGCCACCCTCTGCTGTTTCTGCCCGGTCTCGAACCAGGGACCTTTCGCGTGTAAGGCGAACGTGATAACCACTACACTACAGAAACTGCTGCATGCTATGCCCTCTGGCGGTTGAGAGAATAGGGTCAAGTAACAGTGCAATTGTCTCTGTTTGAACACTTATCAAATGCCTCACGCCCAAAGCTTTACAAATGCAGCTCATCACACACACGGCGTTACAAGCATGAACACTCAGACAAGTGTGCCAGCTGAGAGGCCGTGCAGTCTGAAGATGTAAGGGCCTCTTTAGGCATTGGTATGGGACAGCCATGAATTAACAAACAAATCCAGAAAGGTGACTGAGAGCTACTTGGGACTCCTTAATGCATGGCGCAATGAGGCGGTCCGCAAAGAGGCTTAGGAAGCCCAATGTTCATCGACCATTGTCCATCCATCAGTCCAGAGTCTATAGAATTGAAAAACACATGTGTAAAAAAGTATCGGGCCAGGCACCAATCAATGGGCTCGTCCGGGATTTGAACCCGGGACCTCTCGCACCCGAAGCGAGAATCATACCCCTAGACCAACGAGCCTACACTTGCAGAGTAGTCTAGACAATATGTAGGGATTTGACTTGGCAGTTGTACCTCTTGAGGATTGTAGCACAAGAGTATCTCTTCCTAACGTTTGCTCCTAAAGCCCGTCCTCGTCCCTAAATGATGCAAAGGCTGAGCGTCTTCACAGGTCTACTCCTCATCCCGAAGGTTGGTGGACCATTGACATCAGGGTGAAAGGTGCTTGCGATACACTGTTCCTTCCTTCCTTCCTTCCTTCCTTCCTTCCTTCCTTCCTTCCTTCCTTCCTTCCTTCCTTCCTTCCTTCCTTCCTTCCTTCCTTCCTTCCTTCCTTCCTTCCTTCCTTCCTTCCTTCCTTCCTTCCTTCCTTCCTTCCTTCCTTCCTTCCTTCCTTCCTTCCTTCCTTCCTTCCTTCCTTCCTTCCTTCCTTCCTTCCTCTTATGCTGTTTATGTAATAAGAGGGGACGATACACAGAAGAGAGAGAGTGGCCCAACACACTAGACTAGCAGTCTTCTGATCAATCTGCAGCTGGCAAGGTGGGGGAAAGACTTTATTTTGCACCTGCTGGGATATGCATTGGCAGAAGCTCTGAGGGCTGGGCCTTTCCTTTTGCCTGTAAAAACAAAAAGCAGCCCTCCTCCCTCCAGCCCTGAGAGCATGGGTGTGACACTGGCAAAAGCAGCATCTCCCCTTTGGTAAAGATGACCATTGCAAAGCTGCTCACTCAGAGCTCGATCGTGCTCGATCAGGCGAGATATATTTAGGTCACCAGCAAAGTCTGTTCTCTTTTCTTGCGTAGGGTGAGCATTCACAGAGCCCAGCTTCGTTGACAAGAGTGCAAAAGGTGTATACTAAAAGCTTTCTGCTTTACTTGAGCGCCATGGCCGTTATTATATTTTGGCTGCTCCAAGCAATCTCTGTCCAGCCTATGCAAATTTCCAGCTCAAATTTTCCCAGCACTCAAAAAGTCCCTCCTCCCGCCAGCTATGCTTTCAGGAAGTTCAGCAGAAGCAGTCCAACTTCTGTTCCCAGTTCAGAGGAAAAGCTTTCTCGGGCCAGAGAAAGCCAGGGAATCACTGTACCGGCAAGTGCATTTCTTACAACTGGTAATCCCTCAGAACACAGAAATGAAGAAGCTGTATATGAAAATGTGATATTTCTTTGGTACACTAACCTATGTAACTAATATCCACCATTTCAGAGGACGGAGCGGACCCAACTGTGATCCCAGAGACCCAAATACCCAGCAGTAGGGAAAAGAAATCCTCTCTGTGCTCTGCAACATTACATACACAAAATGAAGGCGCGTGCATTTTATTATTGGCCCCATATACACAATACATGTGAGGATGCTTGCCTTCCCAGTGTATTTCTCAAGCTCTTGAGAGCATATGCTATTTCCATGGGAACGCAAATAAGTTCATACTTTACATTTGTGTGTGACAAAAGGGGAAAAAAACGATTTTGTGTAAAATGCCAGCAGAGAGTGTTTCTGCCCGGTCTCGAACGTGCTAACCACTACACTACAGAAACAACTGCTTGCATCCCTTTGTAGGGACTGGGAGAACAGGTGCAAAGGGCTTTGCAAGTGGACCTGCTTAAAGACTAATCAAATGCCTTGCGCCTGAAGCTCACACAATCCAGCCTAAAACATACGTCCTATCAAGCATGCGCACATATACAAGTATGCCTGTTGAGGGTCTATGCAGCGTACAGAGGGAAGGACATATTTCCACTTTGAGATCGGACGGCCAAAACTCACAAGCAAATCAAGGAATGTTACTGAGAGCTAACAGAGAACACAAAGTGCTTGTCGCAAGGACATGGCAGGCAAAGAGGTTCAGGAAGTGAATTGTTCATCGACTACTGCTTACCGAGAAAGCCAGAGAGTCTGTCCAATGAAAATAACATTGGAAAAAAAAAAAAGGAGCTCAAGTTACCCACCTTGATCGGGCTCCTCCGGACCTCTCGCACCCAAAGCGAGAATCATACCCCTAGACCAACGAGCCACGGTCCTGTGATCATCTGACGGAATTGTACTCAGCGTTTCCACCCCCCTTAGGCTTCGAGGCCAAGAATGCCTATTCCTGAAGTTTGTTCCTGCCGCTGAAAGCCTTGTCGGTGTATGAGCCAAATGAATGCCCCAGTCGGCACGCTCTGACTGTCTTCATAGCTCTTCTTCTCGTCCTGAAGGTGTTGGCACATTGACATCAGGATCAATGAAGCTGGTGGCACACCCTCCCTTCCATTCGCCCGTGAAGGGTACGTATAAAAGAGCTGTTGATGCACAGAAGAAGAAATCTAGCACAACACCAACGCGGTCTGCTGATCAATTGAAAGTGGACAAAGTGAGCGAGTGAGAGCCTTCATTTTGCACCGGATCTGCATTGGCAGAAGCTCTGAGGGCTAGGAATTTTCTTTTGCCCTTGAAAAAAAGAAAAATCCAATATCACATCTGCCTGGGTGCATGAACATTGCTCAGGGAAAAGCAGCGCCACCCTTCTGTAAGAAATAGCAATGCACAACTGCTCCCTCAGCTTTCCATCCAACTATACATAAGCACGCACATATGCAGGCATGCAATTTTAATTCATCACATATTCGGAGCAAATGTGAGTGCGCTCGTCTACTCAGAATTTATTTCAAAGCGTGTCAGAGGAACTGCTTCTTCCGTTGCAACTGCAAATAAGTTCATGGCTTGAGCTTCGAGATGGTGGAACATGAAAAGTGTAAAATGCCACCCTCTGCTGTTTCTGCCCGGTCTCGAACCAGGGACCTTTCGCGTGTAAGGCGAACGTGATAACCACTACACTACAGAAACTGCTGCATGCTATGCCCTCTGGCGGTTGAGAGAATAGGGTCAAGTAACAGTGCAATTGTCTCTGTTTGAACACTTATCAAATGCCTCACGCCCAAAGCTTTACAAATGCAGCTCATCACACACACGGCGTTACAAGCATGAACACTCAGACAAGTGTGCCAGCTGAGAGGCCGTGCAGTCTGAAGATGTAAGGGCCTCTTTAGGCATTGGTATGGGACAGCCATGAATTAACAAACAAATCCAGAAAGGTGACTGAGAGCTACTTGGGACTCCTTAATGCATGGCGCAATGAGGCGGTCCGCAAAGAGGCTTAGGAAGCCCAATGTTCATCGACCATTGTCCATCCATCAGTCCACAGTCTATAGAATTGAAAAACACATGTGTAAAAAAGTATCGGGCCAGGCACCAATCAATGGGCTCGTCCGGGATTTGAACCCGGGACCTCTCGCACCCGAAGCGAGAATCATACCCCTAGACCAACGAGCCTACACTTGCAGAGTAATCTAGACAATATGTAGGGATTTGACTTGGCAGTTGTACCTCTTGAGGATTGTAGCACAAGAGTATCTCTTCCTAACGTTTGCTCCTAAAGCCCGTCCTCGTCCCTAAATGATGCAAAGGCTGAGCGTCTTCACAGGTCTACTCCTCATCCCGAAGGTTGGTGGACCATTGACATCAGGGTGAAAGGTGCTTGCGATACACTGTTCCTTCCTTCCTTCCTTCCTTCCTTCCTTCCTTCCTTCCTTCCTTCCTTCCTTCCTTCCTTCCTTCCTTCCTTCCTTCCTTCCTTCCTTCCTTCCTTCCTTCCTTCCTTCCTTCCTTCCTTCCTTCCTTCCTTCCTTCCTTCCTTCCTTCCTTCCTTCCTTCCTTCCTTCCTTCCTTCCTTCCTCTTATGCTGTTTATGTAATAAGAGGGGACGATACACAGAAGAGAGAGAGTGGCCCAACACACTAGACTAGCAGTCTTCTGATCAATCTGCAGCTGGCAAGGTGGGGGAGAGACTTTATTTTGCACCTGCTGGGATATGCATTGGCAGAAGCTCTGAGGGCTGGGCCTTTCCTTTTGCCTGTAAAAACAAAAAGCAGCCCTCCTCCCTCCAGCCCTGAGAGCATGGGCGTGACACTGGCAAAAGCAGCATCTCCCCTTTGGTAAAGATGACCATTGCACAGCTGCTCACTCAGAGCTCGATCGTGCTCGATCAGGCGAGATATATTTATGTCACCAGCAAAGTCTGTTCTCTTTTCTTGCGTAGGGTGAGCATTCACAGAGCCCAGCTTCGTTGACAAGAGTGCAAAAGGTGTATACTAAAAGCTTTCTGCTTTACTTGAGCGCCATGGCCGTTATTATATTTTGGCTGCTCCAAGCAATCTCTGTCCAGCCTATGCAAATTTCCAGCTCAAATTTTCCCAGCACTCAAAAAGTCCCTCCTCCCGCCAGCTATGCTTTCAGGAAGTTCAGCAGAAGCAGTCCAACTTCTGTTCCCAGTTCAGAGGAAAAGCTTTCTCGGGCCAGAGAAAGCCAGGGAATCACTGTACCGGCAAGTGCATTTCTTACAACTGGTAATCCCTCAGAACACAGAAATGAAGAAGCTGTATATGAAAATGTGATATTTCTTTGGTACACTAACCTATGTAACTAATATGCACCATTTCAGAGGACGGAGCGGACCCAACTGTGATCCCAGAGACCCAAATACCCAGCAGTAGGGAAAAGAAATCCTCTCTGTGCTCTGCAACATTACATACACAAAATGAAGGCGCGTGCATTTTATTATTGGCCCCATATACACAATACATGTGAGGATGCTTGCCTTCCCAGTGTATTTCTCAAGCTCTTGAGAGCATATGCTATTTCCATGGGAACGCAAATAAGTTCATACTTTACATTTGTGTGTGACAAAAGGGGAAAAAAACGATTTTGTGTAAAATGCCAGCAGAGAGTGTTTCTGCCCGGTCTCGAACGTGCTAACCACTACACTACAGAAACAACTGCTTGCATCCCTTTGTAGGGACTGGGAGAACAGGTGCAAAGGGCTTTGCAAGTGGACCTGCTTAAAGACTAATCAAATGCCTTGCGCCTGAAGCTCACACAATCCAGCCTAAAACATACGTCCTATCAAGCATGCGCACATATACAAGTATGCCTGTTGAGGGTCTATGCAGCGTACAGAGGGAAGGACATATTTCCACTTTGAGATCGGACGGCCAAAACTCACAAGCAAATCAAGGAATGTTACTGAGAGCTAACAGAGAACACAAAGTGCTTGTCGCAAGGACATGGCAGGCAAAGAGGTTCAGGAAGTGAATTGTTCATCGACTACTGCTTACCGAGAAAGCCAGAGAGTCTGTCCAATGAAAATAACATTGGAAAAAAAAAAAGGAGCTCAAGTTACCCACCTTGATCGGGCTCCTCCGGACCTCTCGCACCCAAAGCGAGAATCATACCCCTAGACCAACGAGCCACGGTCCTGTGATCATCTGACGGAATTGTACTCAGCGTTTCCACCCCCCTTAGGCTTCGAGGCCAAGAATGCCTATTCCTGAAGTTTGTTCCTGCCGCTGAAAGCCTTGTCGGTGTATGAGCCAAATGAATGCCCCAGTCGGCACGCTCTGACTGTCTTCATAGCTCTTCTTCTCGTCCTGAAGGTGTTGGCACATTGACATCAGGATCAATGAAGCTGGTGGCACACCCTCCCTTCCATTCGCCCGTGAAGGGTACGTATAAAAGAGCTGTTGATGCACAGAAGAAGAAATCTAGCACAACACCAACGCGGTCTGCTGATCAATTGAAAGTGGACAAAGTGAGCGAGTGAGAGCCTTCATTTTGCACCGGATCTGCATTGGCAGAAGCTCTGAGGGCTAGGAATTTTCTTTTGCCCTTGAAAAAAAGAAAAATCCAATATCACATCTGCCTGGGTGCATGAACATTGCTCAGGGAAAAGCAGCGCCACCCTTCTGTAAGAAATAGCATTGCACAACTGCTCCCTCAGCTTTCCATCCAACTATACATAAGCACGCACATATGCAGGCATGCAATTTTAATTCATCACATATTCGGAGCAAATGTGAGTGCGCTCGTCTACTCAGAATTTATTTCAAAGCGTGTCAGAGGAACTGCTTCTTCCGTTGCAACTGCAAATAAGTTCATGGCTTGAGCTTCGAGATGGTGGAACATGAAAAGTGTAAAATGCCACCCTCTGCTGTTTCTGCCCGGTCTCGAACCAGGGACCTTTCGCGTGTAAGGCGAACGTGATAACCACTACACTACAGAAACTGCTGCATGCTATGCCCTCTGGCGGTTGAGAGAATAGGGTCAAGTAACAGTGCAATTGTCTCTGTTTGAACACTTATCAAATGCCTCACGCCCAAAGCTTTACAAATGCAGCTCATCACACACACGGCGTTACAAGCATGAACACTCAGACAAGTGTGCCAGCTGAGAGGCCGTGCAGTCTGAAGATGTAAGGGCCTCTTTAGGCATTGGTATGGGACAGCCATGAATTAACAAACAAATCCAGAAAGGTGACTGAGAGCTACTTGGGACTCCTTAATGCATGGCGCAATGAGGCGGTCCGCAAAGAGGCTTAGGAAGCCCAATGTTCATCGACCATTGTCCATCCATCAGTCCAGAGTCTATAGAATTGAAAAACACATGTGTAAAAAAGTATCGGGCCAGGCACCAATCAATGGGCTCGTCCGGGATTTGAACCCGGGACCTCTCGCACCCGAAGCGAGAATCATACCCCTAGACCAACGAGCCTACACTTGCAGAGTAGTCTAGACAATATGTAGGGATTTGACTTGGCAGTTGTACCTCTTGAGGATTGTAGCACAAGAGTATCTCTTCCTAACGTTTGCTCCTAAAGCCCGTCCTCGTCCCTAAATGATGCAAAGGCTGAGCGTCTTCACAGGTCTACTCCTCATCCCGAAGGTTGGTGGACCATTGACATCAGGGTGAAAGGTGCTTGCGATACATTGTTCCTTCCTTCCTTCCTTCCTTCCTTCCTTCCTTCCTTCCTTCCTTCCTTCCTTCCTTCCTTCCTTCCTTCCTTCCTTCCTTCCTTCCTTCCTTCCTTCCTTCCTTCCTTCCTTCCTTCCTTCCTCTTATGCTGTTTATGTAATAAGAGGGGACGATACACAGAAGAGAGAGAGTGGCCCAACACACTAGACTAGCAGTCTTCTGATCAATCTGCAGCTGGCAAGGTGGGGGAGAGACTTTATTTTGCACCTGCTGGGATATGCATTGGCAGAAGCTCTGAGGGCTGGGCCTTTCCTTTTGCCTGTAAAAACAAAAAGCAGCCCTCCTCCCTCCAGCCCTGAGAGCATGGGCGTGACACTGGCAAAAGCAGCATCTCCCCTTTGGTAAAGATGACCATTGCACAGCTGCTCACTCAGAGCTCGATCGTGCTCGATCAGGCGAGATATATTTAGGTCACCAGCAAAGTCTGTTCTCTTTTCTTGCGTAGGGTGAGCATTCACAGAGCCCAGCTTCGTTGACAAGAGTGCAAAAGGTGTATACTAAAAGCTTTCTGCTTTACTTGAGCGCCATGGCCGTTATTATATTTTGGCTGCTCCAAGCAATCTCTGTCCAGCCTATGCAAATTTCCAGCTCAAATTTTCCCAGCACTCAAAAAGTCCCTCCTCCCGCCAGCTATGCTTTCAGGAAGTTCAGCAGAAGCAGTCCAACTTCTGTTCCCAGTTCAGAGGAAAAGCTTTCTCGGGCCAGAGAAAGCCAGGGAATCACTGTACCGGCAAGTGCATTTCTTACAACTGGTAATCCCTCAGAACACAGAAATGAAGAAGCTGTATATGAAAATGTGATATTTCTTTGGTACACTAACCTATGTAACTAATATGCACCATTTCAGAGGACGGAGCGGACCCAACTGTGATCCCAGAGACCCAAATACCCAGCAGTAGGGAAAAGAAATCCTCTCTGTGCTCTGCAACATTACATACACAAAATGAAGGCGCGTGCATTTTATTATTGGCCCCATATACACAATACATGTGAGGATGCTTGCCTTCCCAGTGTATTTCTCAAGCTCTTGAGAGCATATGCTATTTCCATGGGAACGCAAATAAGTTCATACTTTACATTTGTGTGTGACAAAAGGGGAAAAAAACGATTTTGTGTAAAATGCCAGCAGAGAGTGTTTCTGCCCGGTCTCGAACGTGCTAACCACTACACTACAGAAACAACTGCTTGCATCCCTTTGTAGGGACTGGGAGAACAGGTGCAAAGGGCTTTGCAAGTGGACCTGCTTAAAGACTAATCAAATGCCTTGCGCCTGAAGCTCACACAATCCAGCCTAAAACATACGTCCTATCAAGCATGCGCACATATACAAGTATGCCTGTTGAGGGTCTATGCAGCGTACAGAGGGAAGGACATATTTCCACTTTGAGATCGGACGGCCAAAACTCACAAGCAAATCAAGGAATGTTACTGAGAGCTAACAGAGAACACAAAGTGCTTGTCGCAAGGACATGGCAGGCAAAGAGGTTCAGGAAGTGAATTGTTCATCGACTACTGCTTACCGAGAAAGCCAGAGAGTCTGTCCAATGAAAATAACATTGGAAAAAAAAAAAAGGAGCTCAAGTTACCCACCTTGATCGGGCTCCTCCGGACCTCTCGCACCCAAAGCGAGAATCATACCCCTAGACCAACGAGCCACGGTCCTGTGATCATCTGACGGAATTGTACTCAGCGTTTCCACCCCCCTTAGGCTTCGAGGCCAAGAATGCCTATTCCTGAAGTTTGTTCCTGCCGCTGAAAGCCTTGTCGGTGTATGAGCCAAATGAATGCCCCAGTCGGCACGCTCTGACTGTCTTCATAGCTCTTCTTCTCGTCCTGAAGGTGTTGGCACATTGACATCAGGATCAATGAAGCTGGTGGCACACCCTCCCTTCCATTCGCCCGTGAAGGGTACGAATAAAAGAGCTGTTGATGCACAGAAGAAGAAATCTAGCACAACACCAACGCGGTCTGCTGATCAATTGAAAGTGGACAAAGTGAGCGAGTGAGAGCCTTCATTTTGCACCGGATCTGCATTGGCAGAAGCTCTGAGGGCTAGGAATTTTCTTTTGCCCTTGAAAAAAAGAAAAATCCAATATCACATCTGCCTGGGTGCATGAACATTGCTCAGGGAAAAGCAGCGCCACCCTTCTGTAAGAAATAGCATTGCACAACTGCTCCCTCAGCTTTCCATCCAACTATACATAAGCACGCACATATGCAGGCATGCAATTTTAATTCATCACATATTCGGAGCAAATGTGAGTGCGCTCGTCTACTCAGAATTTATTTCAAAGCGTGTCAGAGGAACTGCTTCTTCCGTTGCAACTGCAAATAAGTTCATGGCTTGAGCTTCGAGATGGTGGAACATGAAAAGTGTAAAATGCCACCCTCTGCTGTTTCTGCCCGGTCTCGAACCAGGGACCTTTCGCGTGTAAGGCGAACGTGATAACCACTACACTACAGAAACTGCTGCATGCTATGCCCTCTGGCGGTTGAGAGAATAGGGTCAAGTAACAGTGCAATTGTCTCTGTTTGAACACTTATCAAATGCCTCACGCCCAAAGCTTTACAAATGCAGCTCATCACACACACGGCGTTACAAGCATGAACACTCAGACAAGTGTGCCAGCTGAGAGGCCGTGCAGTCTGAAGATGTAAGGGCCTCTTTAGGCATTGGTATGGGACAGCCATGAATTAACAAACAAATCCAGAAAGGTGACTGAGAGCTACTTGGGACTCCTTAATGCATGGCGCAATGAGGCGGTCCGCAAAGAGGCTTAGGAAGCCCAATGTTCATCGACCATTGTCCATCCATCAGTCCACAGTCTATAGAATTGAAAAACACATGTGTAAAAAAGTATCGGGCCAGGCACCAATCAATGGGCTCGTCCGGGATTTGAACCCGGGACCTCTCGCACCCGAAGCGAGAATCATACCCCTAGACCAACGAGCCTACACTTGCAGAGTAGTCTAGACAATATGTAGGGATTTGACTTGGCAGTTGTACCTCTTGAGGATTGTAGCACAAGAGTATCTCTTCCTAACGTTTGCTCCTAAAGCCCGTCCTCGTCCCTAAATGATGCAAAGGCTGAGCGTCTTCACAGGTCTACTCCTCATCCCGAAGGTTGGTGGACCATTGACATCAGGGTGAAAGGTGCTTGCGATACACTGTTCCTTCCTTCCTTCCTTCCTTCCTTCCTTCCTTCCTTCCTTCCTTCCTTCCTTCCTTCCTTCCTTCCTTCCTTCCTTCCTTCCTTCCTTCCTTCCTTCCTTCCTTCCTTCCTTCCTTCCTTCCTTCCTTCCTTCCTTCCTTCCTTCCTCTTATGCTGTTTATGTAATAAGAGGGGACGATACACAGAAGAGAGAGAGTGGCCCAACACACTAGACTAGCAGTCTTCTGATCAATCTGCAGCTGGCAAGGTGGGGGAGAGACTTTATTTTGCACCTGCTGGGATATGCATTGGCAGAAGCTCTGAGGGCTGGGCCTTTCCTTTTGCCTGTAAAAACAAAAAGCAGCCCTCCTCCCTCCAGCCCTGAGAGCATGGGCGTGACACTGGCAAAAGCAGCATCTCCCCTTTGGTAAAGATGACCATTGCACAGCTGCTCACTCAGAGCTCGATCGTGCTCGAT
This sequence comes from Ambystoma mexicanum, assembly GCF_040938575.1. Classification (NCBI taxonomy): domain Eukaryota; kingdom Metazoa; phylum Chordata; class Amphibia; order Caudata; family Ambystomatidae; genus Ambystoma; species Ambystoma mexicanum. The sequence continues at coordinate 129,205,763 of NC_090924.1, read as the reverse complement.
CAGGCGAGATATATTTAGGTCACCAGCAAAGTCTGTTCTCTTTTCTTGCGTAGGGTGAGCATTCACAGAGCCCAGCTTCGTTGACAAGAGTGCAAAAGGTGTATACTAAAAGCTTTCTGCTTTACTTGAGCGCCATGGCCGTTATTATATTTTGGCTGCTCCAAGCAATCTCTGTCCAGCCTATGCAAATTTCCAGCTCAAATTTTCCCAGCACTCAAAAAGTCCCTCCTCCCGCCAGCTATGCTTTCAGGAAGTTCAGCAGAAGCAGTCCAACTTCTGTTCCCAGTTCAGAGGAAAAGCTTTCTCGGGCCAGAGAAAGCCAGGGAATCACTGTACCGGCAAGTGCATTTCTTACAACTGGTAATCCCTCAGAACACAGAAATGAAGAAGCTGTATATGAAAATGTGATATTTCTTTGGTACACTAACCTATGTAACTAATATGCACCATTTCAGAGGACGGAGCGGACCCAACTGTGATCCCAGAGACCCAAATACCCAGCAGTAGGGAAAAGAAATCCTCTCTGTGCTCTGCAACATTACATACACAAAATGAAGGCGCGTGCATTTTATTATTGGCCCCATATACACAATACATGTGAGGATGCTTGCCTTCCCAGTGTATTTCTCAAGCTCTTGAGAGCATATGCTATTTCCATGGGAACGCAAATAAGTTCATACTTTACATTTGTGTGTGACAAAAGGGGAAAAAAACGATTTTGTGTAAAATGCCAGCAGAGAGTGTTTCTGCCCGGTCTCGAACGTGCTAACCACTACACTACAGAAACAACTGCTTGCATCCCTTTGTAGGGACTGGGAGAACAGGTGCAAAGGGCTTTGCAAGTGGACCTGCTTAAAGACTAATCAAATGCCTTGCGCCTGAAGCTCACACAATCCAGCCTAAAACATACGTCCTATCAAGCATGCGCACATATACAAGTATGCCTGTTGAGGGTCTATGCAGCGTACAGAGGGAAGGACATATTTCCACTTTGAGATCGGACGGCCAAAACTCACAAGCAAATCAAGGAATGTTACTGAGAGCTAACAGAGAACACAAAGTGCTTGTCGCAAGGACATGGCAGGCAAAGAGGTTCAGGAAGTGAATTGTTCATCGACTACTGCTTACCGAGAAAGCCAGAGAGTCTGTCCAATGAAAATAACATTGGGAAAAAAAAAAAGGAGCTCAAGTTACCCACCTTGATCGGGCTCCTCCGGACCTCTCGCACCCAAAGCGAGAATCATACCCCTAGACCAACGAGCCACGGTCCTGTGATCATCTGACGGAATTGTACTCAGCGTTTCCACCCCCCTTAGGCTTCGAGGCCAAGAATGCCTATTCCTGAAGTTTGTTCCTGCCGCTGAAAGCCTTGTCGGTGTATGAGCCAAATGAATGCCCCAGTCGGCACGCTCTGACTGTCTTCATAGCTCTTCTTCTCGTCCTGAAGGTGTTGGCACATTGACATCAGGATCAATGAAGCTGGTGGCACACCCTCCCTTCCATTCGCCCGTGAAGGGTACGTATAAAAGAGCTGTTGATGCACAGAAGAAGAAATCTAGCACAACACCAACGCGGTCTGCTGATCAATTGAAAGTGGACAAAGTGAGCGAGTGAGAGCCTTCATTTTGCACCGGATCTGCATTGGCAGAAGCTCTGAGGGCTAGGAATTTTCTTTTGCCCTTGAAAAAAAGAAAAATCCAATATCACATCTGCCTGGGTGCATGAACATTGCTCAGGGAAAAGCAGCGCCACCCTTCTGTAAGAAATAGCATTGCACAACTGCTCCCTCAGCTTTCCATCCAACTATACATAAGCACGCACATATGCAGGCATGCAATTTTAATTCATCACATATTCGGAGCAAATGTGAGTGCGCTCGTCTACTCAGAATTTATTTCAAAGCGTGTCAGAGGAACTGCTTCTTCCGTTGCAACTGCAAATAAGTTCATGGCTTGAGCTTCGAGATGGTGGAACATGAAAAGTGTAAAATGCCACCCTCTGCTGTTTCTGCCCGGTCTCGAACCAGGGACCTTTCGCGTGTAAGGCGAACGTGATAACCACTACACTACAGAAACTGCTGCATGCTATGCCCTCTGGCGGTTGAGAGAATAGGGTCAAGTAACAGTGCAATTGTCTCTGTTTGAACACTTATCAAATGCCTCACGCCCAAAGCTTTACAAATGCAGCTCATCACACACACGGCGTTACAAGCATGAACACTCAGACAAGTGTGCCAGCTGAGAGGCCGTGCAGTCTGAAGATGTAAGGGCCTCTTTAGGCATTGGTATGGGACAGCCATGAATTAACAAACAAATCCAGAAAGGTGACTGAGAGCTACTTGGGACTCCTTAATGCATGGCGCAATGAGGCGGTCCGCAAAGAGGCTTAGGAAGCCCAATGTTCATCGACCATTGTCCATCCATCAGTCCAGAGTCTATAGAATTGAAAAACACATGTGTAAAAAAGTATCGGGCCAGGCACCAATCAATGGGCTCGTCCGGGATTTGAACCCGGGACCTCTCGCACCCGAAGCGAGAATCATACCCCTAGACCAACGAGCCTACACTTGCAGAGTAGTCTAGACAATATGTAGGGATTTGACTTGGCAGTTGTACCTCTTGAGGATTGTAGCACAAGAGTATCTCTTCCTAACGTTTGCTCCTAAAGCCCGTCCTCGTCCCTAAATGATGCAAAGGCTGAGCGTCTTCACAGGTCTACTCCTCATCCCGAAGGTTGGTGGACCATTGACATCAGGGTGAAAGGTGCTTGCGATACACTGTTCCTTCCTTCCTTCCTTCCTTCCTTCCTTCCTTCCTTCCTTCCTTCCTTCCTTCCTTCCTTCCTTCCTTCCTTCCTTCCTTCCTTCCTTCCTTCCTTCCTTCCTTCCTTCCTTCCTTCCTTCCTTCCTTCCTTCCTTCCTTCCTTCCTTCCTTCCTTCCTTCCTTCCTCTTATGCTGTTTATGTAATAAGAGGGGACGATACACAGAAGAGAGAGAGTGGCCCAACACACTAGACTAGCAGTCTTCTGATCAATCTGCAGCTGGCAAGGTGGGGGAGAGACTTTATTTTGCACCTGCTGGGATATGCATTGGCAGAAGCTCTGAGGGCTGGGCCTTTCCTTTTGCCTGTAAAAACAAAAAGCAGCCCTCCTCCCTCCAGCCCTGAGAGCATGGGCGTGACACTGGCAAAAGCAGCATCTCCCCTTTGGTAAAGATGACCATTGCACAGCTGCTCACTCAGAGCTCGATCGTGCTCGATCAGGCGAGATATATTTAGGTCACCAGCAAAGTCTGTTCTCTTTTCTTGCGTAGGGTGAGCATTCACAGAGCCCAGCTTCGTTGACAAGAGTGCAAAAGGTGTATACTAAAAGCTTTCTGCTTTACTTGAGCGCCATGGCCGTTATTATATTTTGGCTGCTCCAAGCAATCTCTGTCCAGCCTATGCAAATTTCCAGCTCAAATTTTCCCAGCACTCAAAAAGTCCCTCCTCCCGCCAGCTATGCTTTCAGGAAGTTCAGCAGAAGCAGTCCAACTTCTGTTCCCAGTTCAGAGGAAAAGCTTTCTCGGGCCAGAGAAAGCCAGGGAATCACTGTACCGGCAAGTGCATTTCTTACAACTGGTAATCCCTCAGAACACAGAAATGAAGAAGCTGTATATGAAAATGTGATATTTCTTTGGTACACTAACCTATGTAACTAATATGCACCATTTCAGAGGACGGAGCGGACCCAACTGTGATCCCAGAGACCCAAATACCCAGCAGTAGGGAAAAGAAATCCTCTCTGTGCTCTGCAACATTACATACACAAAATGAAGGCGCGTGCATTTTATTATTGGCCCCATATACACAATACATGTGAGGATGCTTGCCTTCCCAGTGTATTTCTCAAGCTCTTGAGAGCATATGCTATTTCCATGGGAACGCAAATAAGTTCATACTTTACATTTGTGTGTGACAAAAGGGGAAAAAAACGATTTTGTGTAAAATGCCAGCAGAGAGTGTTTCTGCCCGGTCTCGAACGTGCTAACCACTACACTACAGAAACAACTGCTTGCATCCCTTTGTAGGGACTGGGAGAACAGGTGCAAAGGGCTTTGCAAGTGGACCTGCTTAAAGACTAATCAAATGCCTTGCGCCTGAAGCTCACACAATCCAGCCTAAAACATACGTCCTATCAAGCATGCGCACATATACAAGTATGCTGTTGAGGGTCTATGCAGCGTACAGAGGGAAGGACATATTTCCACTTTGAGATCGGATGGCCAAAACTCACAAGCAAATCAAGGAATGTTACTGAGAGCTAACAGAGAACACAAGTGCTTGTCGCAAGGACATGGCAGCAAAGAGGTTCAGGAAGTGAATTGTTCATCGACTACTGCTTACCGAGAAAGCCAGAGAGTCTGTCCAATGAAAATAACATTGGGAAAAAAAAAAAAGGAGCTCAAGTTACCCACCTTGATCGGGCTCCTCCGGACCTCTCGCACCCAAAGCGAGAATCATACCCCTAGACCAACGAGCACGGTCCTGTGATCATCTGACGGAATTGTACTCAGCGTTTCCACCCCCCTTAGGCTTCGAGGCCAAGATGCCTATTCTGAAGTTTGTTCCTGCCGCTGAAAGCCTTGTCGGTGTATGAGCCAAATGAATGCCCCAGTCGGCACGCTCTGACTGTCTTCATAGCTCTTCTTCTCGTCTGAAGGTGTTGGCACATTGACATCAGGATCAATGAAGCTGGTGGCACACCCTCCCTTGCATTCGCCCGTGAAGGGTACGTATAAAAGAGCTGTTGATGCACAGAAGAAGAAATCTAGCACAACACCAACGCGGTCTGCTGATCAATTGAAAGTGACAAAGTGAGCGAGTGAGAGCCTTCATTTTGCACCGGATCTGCATTGCAGAAGCTCTGAGGCTAGGAATTTTCTTTGCCCTTGAAAAAAAGAAAAATCCAATATCACATCTGCCTGGGTGCATGAACATTGCTCAGGGAAAAGCAGCGCCACCTTCTGTAAGAAATAGCATGCACAACTGCTCCCTCAGCTTTCCATCCAACTATACATAAGCACGCACATATGCAGGCATGCAATTTTAATTCATCACATATTCGGAGCAAATGTGAGTGCGCTCGTCTACTCAGAATTTATTTCAAAGCGTGTCAGAGGAACTGCTTCTTCCGTTGCAACTGCAAATAAGTTCATGGCTTGAGCTTCGAGATGGTGGAACATGAAAAGTGTAAAATGCCACCCTCTGCTGTTTCTGCCCGGTCCGAACCCAGGGACCTTTCGCGTGGTAAGGCGAACGTGATAACCACTACACTCAGAAACTGCTGCATGCTATGCCCTCTGGCGGTTGAGAGAATAGGGTCAAGTAACAGTGCAATTGTCTCTGTTTGAACACTTATCAAATGCCTCACGCCCAAAGCTTTACAAATGCAGCTCATCACACACACGGCGTTACAAGCATGAACACTCAGACAAGTGTGCCAGCTGAGAGGCCGTGCAGTCTGAAGATGTAAGGGCCTCTTTAGGCATTGGTATGGGACAGCCATGAATTAACAAACAAATCCAGAAAGGTGACTGAGAGCTACTTGGGACTCCTTAATGCATGGCGCAATGAGGCGGTCCGCAAAGAGGCTTAGGAAGCCCAATGTTCATCGACCATTGTCCATCCATCAGTCCAGAGTCTATAGATTTGAAAAACACATGTGTAAAAAAGTTCGGGCCAGGCACCAATCAATGGGCTCGTCCGGGATTTGAACCCGGGACCTCTCGCACCCGAAGCGAGAATCATACCCCTAGACCAACGAGCCTACACTTGCAGAGTAGTCTAGACAATATGTAGGGATTTGACTTGGCAGTTGTACCTCTTGAGGATTGTAGCACAAGAGTATCTCTTCCTAACGTTTGCTCCTAAAGCCCGTCCTCGTCCCTAAATGATGCAAGGCTGAGCGTCTTCACAGGTCTACTCCTCAGCCCGAAGTTGGTGGACCATTGACATCAGGTGAAAGGTGCTTGCGATACACGGTTCCTTCCTTCCTTCCTTCCTTTCCTTCCTTCCTTCCTGCCTCTCTCTTTCTCCTTCCTCCTCTTCCTTCCTTCCTTCCTTCCTTCCTTCCTTCCTGCCTTCCTTCCTTCCTTCCTTCCTTCCTTCCTTCCTTCCTTCCTTTCCTTCCTTCCTTCCTTCCTTCCTTCCTTCCTTCTTCCTTCCTTCCTTCCTTCCTTCCTTCCTTCCTTCCCTTCCTCTATTCCTTCCTCTTATGCTGTTTATGTAATAAGAGGGGACGATACACAGAAGAGAGAGAGTGGCCCAACACACTAGACTAGCAGTCTTCTGATCAATCTGCAGCTGGCAAGGTGGGGGAAAGACTTTATTTTGCACCTGCTGGGATATGCATTGGCAGAAGCTCTGAGGGCTGGGCCTTTCCTTTTGCCTGTAAAAACAAAAAGCAGCCCTCCTCCCTCCAGCCCTGAGAGCATGGGTGTGACACTGGCAAAAGCAGCATCTCCCCTTTGGTAAAGATGACCATTGCAAAGCTGCTCACTCAGAGCTCGATCGTGCTCGATCAGGCGAGATATATTTAGGTCACCAGCAAAGTCTGTTCTCTTTTCTTGCGTAGGGTGAGCATTCACAGAGCCCAGCTTCGTTGACAAGAGTGCAAAAGGTGTATACTAAAAGCTTTCTGCTTTACTTGAGCGCCATGGCCGTTATTATATTTTGGCTGCTCCAAGCAATCTCTGTCCAGCCTATGCAAATTTCCAGCTCAAATTTTCCCAGCACTCAAAAAGTCCCTCCTCCCGCCAGCTATGCTTTCAGGAAGTTCAGCAGAAGCAGTCCAACTTCTGTTCCCAGTTCAGAGGAAAAGCTTTCTCGGGCCAGAGAAAGCCAGGGAATCACTGTACCGGCAAGTGCATTTCTTACAACTGGTAATCCCTCAGAACACAGAAATGAAGAAGCTGTATATGAAAATGTGATATTTCTTTGGTACACTAACCTATGTAACTAATATCCACCATTTCAGAGGACGGAGCGGACCCAACTGTGATCCCAGAGACCCAAATACCCAGCAGTAGGGAAAAGAAATCCTCTCTGTGCTCTGCAACATTACATACACAAAATGAAGGCGCGTGCATTTTATTATTGGCCCCATATACACAATACATGTGAGGATGCTTGCCTTCCCAGTGTATTTCTCAAGCTCTTGAGAGCATATGCTATTTCCATGGGAACGCAAATAAGTTCATACTTTACATTTGTGTGTGACAAAAGGGGAAAAAAACGATTTTGTGTAAAATGCCAGCAGAGAGTGTTTCTGCCCGGTCTCGAACGTGCTAACCACTACACTACAGAAACAACTGCTTGCATCCCTTTGTAGGGACTGGGAGAACAGGTGCAAAGGGCTTTGCAAGTGGACCTGCTTAAAGACTAATCAAATGCCTTGCGCCTGAAGCTCACACAATCCAGCCTAAAACATACGTCCTATCAAGCATGCGCACATATACAAGTATGCCTGTTGAGGGTCTATGCAGCGTACAGAGGGAAGGACATATTTCCACTTTGAGATCGGACGGCCAAAACTCACAAGCAAATCAAGGAATGTTACTGAGAGCTAACAGAGAACACAAAGTGCTTGTCGCAAGGACATGGCAGGCAAAGAGGTTCAGGAAGTGAATTGTTCATCGACTACTGCTTACCGAGAAAGCCAGAGAGTCTGTCCAATGAAAATAACATTGGAAAAAAAAAAAAGGAGCTCAAGTTACCCACCTTGATCGGGCTCCTCCGGACCTCTCGCACCCAAAGCGAGAATCATACCCCTAGACCAACGAGCCACGGTCCTGTGATCATCTGACGGAATTGTACTCAGCGTTTCCACCCCCCTTAGGCTTCGAGGCCAAGAATGCCTATTCCTGAAGTTTGTTCCTGCCGCTGAAAGCCTTGTCGGTGTATGAGCCAAATGAATGCCCCAGTCGGCACGCTCTGACTGTCTTCATAGCTCTTCTTCTCGTCCTGAAGGTGTTGGCACATTGACATCAGGATCAATGAAGCTGGTGGCACACCCTCCCTTCCATTCGCCCGTGAAGGGTACGTATAAAAGAGCTGTTGATGCACAGAAGAAGAAATCTAGCACAACACCAACGCGGTCTGCTGATCAATTGAAAGTGGACAAAGTGAGCGAGTGAGAGCCTTCATTTTGCACCGGATCTGCATTGGCAGAAGCTCTGAGGGCTAGGAATTTTCTTTTGCCCTTGAAAAAAAGAAAAATCCAATATCACATCTGCCTGGGTGCATGAACATTGCTCAGGGAAAAGCAGCGCCACCCTTCTGTAAGAAATAGCATTGCACAACTGCTCCCTCAGCTTTCCATCCAACTATACATAAGCACGCACATATGCAGGCATGCAATTTTAATTCATCACATATTCGGAGCAAATGTGAGTGCGCTCGTCTACTCAGAATTTATTTCAAAGCGTGTCAGAGGAACTGCTTCTTCCGTTGCAACTGCAAATAAGTTCATGGCTTGAGCTTCGAGATGGTGGAACATGAAAAGTGTAAAATGCCACCCTCTGCTGTTTCTGCCCGGTCTCGAACCAGGGACCTTTCGCGTGTAAGGCGAACGTGATAACCACTACACTACAGAAACTGCTGCATGCTATGCCCTCTGGCGGTTGAGAGAATAGGGTCAAGTAACAGTGCAATTGTCTCTGTTTGAACACTTATCAAATGCCTCACGCCCAAAGCTTTACAAATGCAGCTCATCACACACACGGCGTTACAAGCATGAACACTCAGACAAGTGTGCCAGCTGAGAGGCCGTGCAGTCTGAAGATGTAAGGGCCTCTTTAGGCATTGGTATGGGACAGCCATGAATTAACAAACAAATCCAGAAAGGTGACTGAGAGCTACTTGGGACTCCTTAATGCATGGCGCAATGAGGCGGTCCGCAAAGAGGCTTAGGAAGCCCAATGTTCATCGACCATTGTCCATCCATCAGTCCAGAGTCTATAGAATTGAAAAACACATGTGTAAAAAAGTATCGGGCCAGGCACCAATCAATGGGCTCGTCCGGGATTTGAACCCGGGACCTCTCGCACCTGAAGCGAGAATCATACCCCTAGACCAACGAGCCTACACTTGCAGAGTAGTCTAGACAATATGTAGGGATTTGACTTGGCAGTTGTACCTCTTGAGGATTGTAGCACAAGAGTATCTCTTCCTAACGTTTGCTCCTAAAGCCCGTCCTCGTCCCTAAATGATGCAAAGGCTGAGCGTCTTCACAGGTCTACTCCTCATCCCGAAGGTTGGTGGACCATTGACATCAGGGTGAAAGGTGCTTGCGATACACTGTTCCTTCCTTCCTTCCTTCCTTCCTTCCTTCCTTCCTTCCTTCCTTCCTTCCTTCCTTCCTTCCTTCCTTCCTTCCTTCCTTCCTTCCTTCCTTCCTTCCTTCCTTCCTTCCTTCCTTCCTTCCTTCCTTCCTTCCTTCCTTCCTTCCTTCCTTCCTTCCTTCCTTCCTTCCTTCCTTCCTTCCTCTTATGCTGTTTATGTAATAAGAGGGGACGATACACAGAAGAGAGAGAGTGGCCCAACACACTAGACTAGCAGTCTTCTGATCAATCTGCAGCTGGCAAGGTGGGGGAAAGACTTTATTTTGCACCTGCTGGGATATGCATTGGCAGAAGCTCTGAGGGCTGGGCCTTTCCTTTTGCCTGTAAAAACAAAAAGCAGCCCTCCTCCCTCCAGCCCTGAGAGCATGGGTGTGACACTGGCAAAAGCAGCATCTCCCCTTTGGTAAAGATGACCATTGCAAAGCTGCTCACTCAGAGCTCGATCGTGCTCGATCAGGCGAGATATATTTAGGTCACCAGCAAAGTCTGTTCTCTTTTCTTGCGTAGGGTGAGCATTCACAGAGCCCAGCTTCGTTGACAAGAGTGCAAAAGGTGTATACTAAAAGCTTTCTGCTTTACTTGAGCGCCATGGCCGTTATTATATTTTGGCTGCTCCAAGCAATCTCTGTCCAGCCTATGCAAATTTCCAGCTCAAATTTTCCCAGCACTCAAAAAGTCCCTCCTCCCGCCAGCTATGCTTTCAGGAAGTTCAGCAGAAGCAGTCCAACTTCTGTTCCCAGTTCAGAGGAAAAGCTTTCTCGGGCCAGAGAAAGCCAGGGAATCACTGTACCGGCAAGTGCATTTCTTACAACTGGTAATCCCTCAGAACACAGAAATGAAGAAGCTGTATATGAAAATGTGATATTTCTTTGGTACACTAACCTATGTAACTAATATCCACCATTTCAGAGGACGGAGCGGACCCAACTGTGATCCCAGAGACCCAAATACCCAGCAGTAGGGAAAAGAAATCCTCTCTGTGCTCTGCAACATTACATACACAAAATGAAGGCGCGTGCATTTTATTATTGGCCCCATATACACAATACATGTGAGGATGCTTGCCTTCCCAGTGTATTTCTCAAGCTCTTGAGAGCATATGCTATTTCCATGGGAACGCAAATAAGTTCATACTTTACATTTGTGTGTGACAAAAGGGGAAAAAAACGATTTTGTGTAAAATGCCAGCAGAGAGTGTTTCTGCCCGGTCTCGAACGTGCTAACCACTACACTACAGAAACAACTGCTTGCATCCCTTTGTAGGGACTGGGAGAACAGGTGCAAAGGGCTTTGCAAGTGGACCTGCTTAAAGACTAATCAAATGCCTTGCGCCTGAAGCTCACACAATCCAGCCTAAAACATACGTCCTATCAAGCATGCGCACATATACAAGTATGCCTGTTGAGGGTCTATGCAGCGTACAGAGGGAAGGACATATTTCCACTTTGAGATCGGACGGCCAAAACTCACAAGCAAATCAAGGAATGTTACTGAGAGCTAACAGAGAACACAAAGTGCTTGTCGCAAGGACATGGCAGGCAAAGAGGTTCAGGAAGTGAATTGTTCATCGACTACTGCTTACCGAGAAAGCCAGAGAGTCTGTCCAATGAAAATAACATTGGAAAAAAAAAAAAGGAGCTCAAGTTACCCACCTTGATCGGGCTCCTCCGGACCTCTCGCACCCAAAGCGAGAATCATACCCCTAGACCAACGAGCCACGGTCCTGTGATCATCTGACGGAATTGTACTCAGCGTTTCCACCCCCCTTAGGCTTCGAGGCCAAGAATGCCTATTCCTGAAGTTTGTTCCTGCCGCTGAAAGCCTTGTCGGTGTATGAGCCAAATGAATGCCCCAGTCGGCACGCTCTGACTGTCTTCATAGCTCTTCTTCTCGTCCTGAAGGTGTTGGCACATTGACATCAGGATCAATGAAGCTGGTGGCACACCCTCCCTTCCATTCGCCCGTGAAGGGTACGTATAAAAGAGCTGTTGATGCACAGAAGAAGAAATCTAGCACAACACCAACGCGGTCTGCTGATCAATTGAAAGTGGACAAAGTGAGCGAGTGAGAGCCTTCATTTTGCACCGGATCTGCATTGGCAGAAGCTCTGAGGGCTAGGAATTTTCTTTTGCCCTTGAAAAAAAGAAAAATCCAATATCACATCTGCCTGGGTGCATGAACATTGCTCAGGGAAAAGCAGCGCCACCCTTCTGTAAGAAATAGCAATGCACAACTGCTCCCTCAGCTTTCCATCCAACTATACATAAGCACGCACATATGCAGGCATGCAATTTTAATTCATCACATATTCGGAGCAAATGTGAGTGCGCTCGTCTACTCAGAATTTATTTCAAAGCGTGTCAGAGGAACTGCTTCTTCCGTTGCAACTGCAAATAAGTTCATGGCTTGAGCTTCGAGATGGTGGAACATGAAAAGTGTAAAATGCCACCCTCTGCTGTTTCTGCCCGGTCTCGAACCAGGGACCTTTCGCGTGTAAGGCGAACGTGATAACCACTACACTACAGAAACTGCTGCATGCTATGCCCTCTGGCGGTTGAGAGAATAGGGTCAAGTAACAGTGCAATTGTCTCTGTTTGAACACTTATCAAATGCCTCACGCCCAAAGCTTTACAAATGCAGCTCATCACACACACGGCGTTACAAGCATGAACACTCAGACAAGTGTGCCAGCTGAGAGGCCGTGCAGTCTGAAGATGTAAGGGCCTCTTTAGGCATTGGTATGGGACAGCCATGAATTAACAAACAAATCCAGAAAGGTGACTGAGAGCTACTTGGGACTCCTTAATGCATGGCGCAATGAGGCGGTCCGCAAAGAGGCTTAGGAAGCCCAATGTTCATCGACCATTGTCCATCCATCAGTCCACAGTCTATAGAATTGAAAAACACATGTGTAAAAAAGTATCGGGCCAGGCACCAATCAATGGGCTCGTCCGGGATTTGAACCCGGGACCTCTCGCACCCGAAGCGAGAATCATACCCCTAGACCAACGAGCCTACACTTGCAGAGTAATCTAGACAATATGTAGGGATTTGACTTGGCAGTTGTACCTCTTGAGGATTGTAGCACAAGAGTATCTCTTCCTAACGTTTGCTCCTAAAGCCCGTCCTCGTCCCTAAATGATGCAAAGGCTGAGCGTCTTCACAGGTCTACTCCTCATCCCGAAGGTTGGTGGACCATTGACATCAGGGTGAAAGGTGCTTGCGATACACTGTTCCTTCCTTCCTTCCTTCCTTCCTTCCTTCCTTCCTTCCTTCCTTCCTTCCTTCCTTCCTTCCTTCCTTCCTTCCTTCCTTCCTTCCTTCCTTCCTTCCTTCCTTCCTTCCTTCCTTCCTTCCTTCCTTCCTTCCTTCCTTCCTTCCTTCCTTCCTTCCTTCCTTCCTTCCTTCCTTCCTTCCTCTTATGCTGTTTATGTAATAAGAGGGGACGATACACAGAAGAGAGAGAGTGGCCCAACACACTAGACTAGCAGTCTTCTGATCAATCTGCAGCTGGCAAGGTGGGGGAGAGACTTTATTTTGCACCTGCTGGGATATGCATTGGCAGAAGCTCTGAGGGCTGGGCCTTTCCTTTTGCCTGTAAAAACAAAAAGCAGCCCTCCTCCCTCCAGCCCTGAGAGCATGGGCGTGACACTGGCAAAAGCAGCATCTCCCCTTTGGTAAAGATGACCATTGCACAGCTGCTCACTCAGAGCTCGATCGTGCTCGATCAGGCGAGATATATTTATGTCACCAGCAAAGTCTGTTCTCTTTTCTTGCGTAGGGTGAGCATTCACAGAGCCCAGCTTCGTTGACAAGAGTGCAAAAGGTGTATACTAAAAGCTTTCTGCTTTACTTGAGCGCCATGGCCGTTATTATATTTTGGCTGCTCCAAGCAATCTCTGTCCAGCCTATGCAAATTTCCAGCTCAAATTTTCCCAGCACTCAAAAAGTCCCTCCTCCCGCCAGCTATGCTTTCAGGAAGTTCAGCAGAAGCAGTCCAACTTCTGTTCCCAGTTCAGAGGAAAAGCTTTCTCGGGCCAGAGAAAGCCAGGGAATCACTGTACCGGCAAGTGCATTTCTTACAACTGGTAATCCCTCAGAACACAGAAATGAAGAAGCTGTATATGAAAATGTGATATTTCTTTGGTACACTAACCTATGTAACTAATATGCACCATTTCAGAGGACGGAGCGGACCCAACTGTGATCCCAGAGACCCAAATACCCAGCAGTAGGGAAAAGAAATCCTCTCTGTGCTCTGCAACATTACATACACAAAATGAAGGCGCGTGCATTTTATTATTGGCCCCATATACACAATACATGTGAGGATGCTTGCCTTCCCAGTGTATTTCTCAAGCTCTTGAGAGCATATGCTATTTCCATGGGAACGCAAATAAGTTCATACTTTACATTTGTGTGTGACAAAAGGGGAAAAAAACGATTTTGTGTAAAATGCCAGCAGAGAGTGTTTCTGCCCGGTCTCGAACGTGCTAACCACTACACTACAGAAACAACTGCTTGCATCCCTTTGTAGGGACTGGGAGAACAGGTGCAAAGGGCTTTGCAAGTGGACCTGCTTAAAGACTAATCAAATGCCTTGCGCCTGAAGCTCACACAATCCAGCCTAAAACATACGTCCTATCAAGCATGCGCACATATACAAGTATGCCTGTTGAGGGTCTATGCAGCGTACAGAGGGAAGGACATATTTCCACTTTGAGATCGGACGGCCAAAACTCACAAGCAAATCAAGGAATGTTACTGAGAGCTAACAGAGAACACAAAGTGCTTGTCGCAAGGACATGGCAGGCAAAGAGGTTCAGGAAGTGAATTGTTCATCGACTACTGCTTACCGAGAAAGCCAGAGAGTCTGTCCAATGAAAATAACATTGGAAAAAAAAAAAGGAGCTCAAGTTACCCACCTTGATCGGGCTCCTCCGGACCTCTCGCACCCAAAGCGAGAATCATACCCCTAGACCAACGAGCCACGGTCCTGTGATCATCTGACGGAATTGTACTCAGCGTTTCCACCCCCCTTAGGCTTCGAGGCCAAGAATGCCTATTCCTGAAGTTTGTTCCTGCCGCTGAAAGCCTTGTCGGTGTATGAGCCAAATGAATGCCCCAGTCGGCACGCTCTGACTGTCTTCATAGCTCTTCTTCTCGTCCTGAAGGTGTTGGCACATTGACATCAGGATCAATGAAGCTGGTGGCACACCCTCCCTTCCATTCGCCCGTGAAGGGTACGTATAAAAGAGCTGTTGATGCACAGAAGAAGAAATCTAGCACAACACCAACGCGGTCTGCTGATCAATTGAAAGTGGACAAAGTGAGCGAGTGAGAGCCTTCATTTTGCACCGGATCTGCATTGGCAGAAGCTCTGAGGGCTAGGAATTTTCTTTTGCCCTTGAAAAAAAGAAAAATCCAATATCACATCTGCCTGGGTGCATGAACATTGCTCAGGGAAAAGCAGCGCCACCCTTCTGTAAGAAATAGCATTGCACAACTGCTCCCTCAGCTTTCCATCCAACTATACATAAGCACGCACATATGCAGGCATGCAATTTTAATTCATCACATATTCGGAGCAAATGTGAGTGCGCTCGTCTACTCAGAATTTATTTCAAAGCGTGTCAGAGGAACTGCTTCTTCCGTTGCAACTGCAAATAAGTTCATGGCTTGAGCTTCGAGATGGTGGAACATGAAAAGTGTAAAATGCCACCCTCTGCTGTTTCTGCCCGGTCTCGAACCAGGGACCTTTCGCGTGTAAGGCGAACGTGATAACCACTACACTACAGAAACTGCTGCATGCTATGCCCTCTGGCGGTTGAGAGAATAGGGTCAAGTAACAGTGCAATTGTCTCTGTTTGAACACTTATCAAATGCCTCACGCCCAAAGCTTTACAAATGCAGCTCATCACACACACGGCGTTACAAGCATGAACACTCAGACAAGTGTGCCAGCTGAGAGGCCGTGCAGTCTGAAGATGTAAGGGCCTCTTTAGGCATTGGTATGGGACAGCCATGAATTAACAAACAAATCCAGAAAGGTGACTGAGAGCTACTTGGGACTCCTTAATGCATGGCGCAATGAGGCGGTCCGCAAAGAGGCTTAGGAAGCCCAATGTTCATCGACCATTGTCCATCCATCAGTCCAGAGTCTATAGAATTGAAAAACACATGTGTAAAAAAGTATCGGGCCAGGCACCAATCAATGGGCTCGTCCGGGATTTGAACCCGGGACCTCTCGCACCCGAAGCGAGAATCATACCCCTAGACCAACGAGCCTACACTTGCAGAGTAGTCTAGACAATATGTAGGGATTTGACTTGGCAGTTGTACCTCTTGAGGATTGTAGCACAAGAGTATCTCTTCCTAACGTTTGCTCCTAAAGCCCGTCCTCGTCCCTAAATGATGCAAAGGCTGAGCGTCTTCACAGGTCTACTCCTCATCCCGAAGGTTGGTGGACCATTGACATCAGGGTGAAAGGTGCTTGCGATACACTGTTCCTTCCTTCCTTCCTTCCTTCCTTCCTTCCTTCCTTCCTTCCTTCCTTCCTTCCTTCCTTCCTTCCTTCCTTCCTTCCTTCCTTCCTTCCTTCCTTCCTTCCTTCCTTCCTTCCTTCCTTCCTTCCTTCCTTCCTTCCTTCCTTCCTTCCTTCCTTCCTTCCTTCCTTCCTCTTATGCTGTTTATGTAATAAGAGGGGACGATACACAGAAGAGAGAGAGTGGCCCAACACACTAGACTAGCAGTCTTCTGATCAATCTGCAGCTGGCAAGGTGGGGGAGAGACTTTATTTTGCACCTGCTGGGATATGCATTGGCAGAAGCTCTGAGGGCTGGGCCTTTCCTTTTGCCTGTAAAAACAAAAAGCAGCCCTCCTCCCTCCAGCCCTGAGAGCATGGGCGTGACACTGGCAAAAGCAGCATCTCCCCTTTGGTAAAGATGACCATTGCACAGCTGCTCACTCAGAGCTCGATCGTGCTCGATCAGGCGAGATATATTTAGGTCACCAGCAAAGTCTGTTCTCTTTTCTTGCGTAGGGTGAGCATTCACAGAGCCCAGCTTCGTTGACAAGAGTGCAAAAGGTGTATACTAAAAGCTTTCTGCTTTACTTGAGCGCCATGGCCGTTATTATATTTTGGCTGCTCCAAGCAATCTCTGTCCAGCCTATGCAAATTTCCAGCTCAAATTTTCCCAGCACTCAAAAAGTCCCTCCTCCCGCCAGCTATGCTTTCAGGAAGTTCAGCAGAAGCAGTCCAACTTCTGTTCCCAGTTCAGAGGAAAAGCTTTCTCGGGCCAGAGAAAGCCAGGGAATCACTGTACCGGCAAGTGCATTTCTTACAACTGGTAATCCCTCAGAACACAGAAATGAAGAAGCTGTATATGAAAATGTGATATTTCTTTGGTACACTAACCTATGTAACTAATATGCACCATTTCAGAGGACGGAGCGGACCCAACTGTGATCCCAGAGACCCAAATACCCAGCAGTAGGGAAAAGAAATCCTCTCTGTGCTCTGCAACATTACATACACAAAATGAAGGCGCGTGCATTTTATTATTGGCCCCATATACACAATACATGTGAGGATGCTTGCCTTCCCAGTGTATTTCTCAAGCTCTTGAGAGCATATGCTATTTCCATGGGAACGCAAATAAGTTCATACTTTACATTTGTGTGTGACAAAAGGGGAAAAAAACGATTTTGTGTAAAATGCCAGCAGAGAGTGTTTCTGCCCGGTCTCGAACGTGCTAACCACTACACTACAGAAACAACTGCTTGCATCCCTTTGTAGGGACTGGGAGAACAGGTGCAAAGGGCTTTGCAAGTGGACCTGCTTAAAGACTAATCAAATGCCTTGCGCCTGAAGCTCACACAATCCAGCCTAAAACATACGTCCTATCAAGCATGCGCACATATACAAGTATGCCTGTTGAGGGTCTATGCAGCGTACAGAGGGAAGGACATATTTCCACTTTGAGATCGGACGGCCAAAACTCACAAGCAAATCAAGGAATGTTACTGAGAGCTAACAGAGAACACAAAGTGCTTGTCGCAAGGACATGGCAGGCAAAGAGGTTCAGGAAGTGAATTGTTCATCGACTACTGCTTACCGAGAAAGCCAGAGAGTCTGTCCAATGAAAATAACATTGGAAAAAAAAAAGGAGCTCAAGTTACCCACCTTGATCGGGCTCCTCCGGACCTCTCGCACCCAAAGCGAGAATCATACCCCTAGACCAACGAGCCACGGTCCTGTGATCATCTGACGGAATTGTACTCAGCGTTTCCACCCCCCTTAGGCTTCGAGGCCAAGAATGCCTATTCCTGAAGTTTGTTCCTGCCGCTGAAAGCCTTGTCGGTGTATGAGCCAAATGAATGCCCCAGTCGGCACGCTCTGACTGTCTTCATAGCTCTTCTTCTCGTCCTGAAGGTGTTGGCACATTGACATCAGGATCAATGAAGCTGGTGGCACACCCTCCCTTCCATTCGCCCGTGAAGGGTACGTATAAAAGAGCTGTTGATGCACAGAAGAAGAAATCTAGCACAACACCAACGCGGTCTGCTGATCAATTGAAAGTGGACAAAGTGAGCGAGTGAGAGCCTTCATTTTGCACCGGATCTGCATTGGCAGAAGCTCTGAGGGCTAGGAATTTTCTTTTGCCCTTGAAAAAAAGAAAAATCCAATATCACATCTGCCTGGGTGCATGAACATTGCTCAGGGAAAAGCAGCGCCACCCTTCTGTAAGAAATAGCATTGCACAACTGCTCCCTCAGCTTTCCATCCAACTATACATAAGCACGCACATATGCAGGCATGCAA
The DNA here is from genome assembly GCF_040938575.1 of Ambystoma mexicanum. Classification (NCBI taxonomy): domain Eukaryota; kingdom Metazoa; phylum Chordata; class Amphibia; order Caudata; family Ambystomatidae; genus Ambystoma; species Ambystoma mexicanum. The sequence continues at coordinate 129,187,559 of NC_090924.1, read as the reverse complement.
TTTTAATTCATCACATATTCGGAGCAAATGTGAGTGCGCTCGTCTACTCAGAATTTATTTCAAAGCGTGTCAGAGGAACTGCTTCTTCCGTTGCAACTGCAAATAAGTTCATGGCTTGAGCTTCGAGATGGTGGAACATGAAAAGTGTAAAATGCCACCCTCTGCTGTTTCTGCCCGGTCTCGAACCAGGGACCTTTCGCGTGTAAGGCGAACGTGATAACCACTACACTACAGAAACTGCTGCATGCTATGCCCTCTGGCGGTTGAGAGAATAGGGTCAAGTAACAGTGCAATTGTCTCTGTTTGAACACTTATCAAATGCCTCACGCCCAAAGCTTTACAAATGCAGCTCATCACACACACGGCGTTACAAGCATGAACACTCAGACAAGTGTGCCAGCTGAGAGGCCGTGCAGTCTGAAGATGTAAGGGCCTCTTTAGGCATTGGTATGGGACAGCCATGAATTAACAAACAAATCCAGAAAGGTGACTGAGAGCTACTTGGGACTCCTTAATGCATGGCGCAATGAGGCGGTCCGCAAAGAGGCTTAGGAAGCCCAATGTTCATCGACCATTGTCCATCCATCAGTCCACAGTCTATAGAATTGAAAAACACATGTGTAAAAAAGTATCGGGCCAGGCACCAATCAATGGGCTCGTCCGGGATTTGAACCCGGGACCTCTCGCACCCGAAGCGAGAATCATACCCCTAGACCAACGAGCCTACACTTGCAGAGTAGTCTAGACAATATGTAGGGATTTGACTTGGCAGTTGTACCTCTTGAGGATTGTAGCACAAGAGTATCTCTTCCTAACGTTTGCTCCTAAAGCCCGTCCTCGTCCCTAAATGATGCAAAGGCTGAGCGTCTTCACAGGTCTACTCCTCATCCCGAAGGTTGGTGGACCATTGACATCAGGGTGAAAGGTGCTTGCGATACACTGTTCCTTCCTTCCTTCCTTCCTTCCTTCCTTCCTTCCTTCCTTCCTTCCTTCCTTCCTTCCTTCCTTCCTTCCTTCCTTCCTTCCTTCCTTCCTTCCTTCCTTCCTTCCTTCCTTCCTTCCTTCCTTCCTTCCTTCCTTCCTTCCTTCCTTCCTTCCTTCCTCTTATGCTGTTTATGTAATAAGAGGGGACGATACACAGAAGAGAGAGAGTGGCCCAACACACTAGACTAGCAGTCTTCTGATCAATCTGCAGCTGGCAAGGTGGGGGAGAGACTTTATTTTGCACCTGCTGGGATATGCATTGGCAGAAGCTCTGAGGGCTGGGCCTTTCCTTTTGCCTGTAAAAACAAAAAGCAGCCCTCCTCCCTCCAGCCCTGAGAGCATGGGCGTGACACTGGCAAAAGCAGCATCTCCCCTTTGGTAAAGATGACCATTGCACAGCTGCTCACTCAGAGCTCGATCGTGCTCGATCAGGCGAGATATATTTAGGTCACCAGCAAAGTCTGTTCTCTTTTCTTGCGTAGGGTGAGCATTCACAGAGCCCAGCTTCGTTGACAAGAGTGCAAAAGGTGTATACTAAAAGCTTTCTGCTTTACTTGAGCGCCATGGCCGTTATTATATTTTGGCTGCTCCAAGCAATCTCTGTCCAGCCTATGCAAATTTCCAGCTCAAATTTTCCCAGCACTCAAAAAGTCCCTCCTCCCGCCAGCTATGCTTTCAGGAAGTTCAGCAGAAGCAGTCCAACTTCTGTTCCCAGTTCAGAGGAAAAGCTTTCTCGGGCCAGAGAAAGCCAGGGAATCACTGTACCGGCAAGTGCATTTCTTACAACTGGTAATCCCTCAGAACACAGAAATGAAGAAGCTGTATATGAAAATGTGATATTTCTTTGGTACACTAACCTATGTAACTAATATGCACCATTTCAGAGGACGGAGCGGACCCAACTGTGATCCCAGAGACCCAAATACCCAGCAGTAGGGAAAAGAAATCCTCTCTGTGCTCTGCAACATTACATACACAAAATGAAGGCGCGTGCATTTTATTATTGGCCCCATATACACAATACATGTGAGGATGCTTGCCTTCCCAGTGTATTTCTCAAGCTCTTGAGAGCATATGCTATTTCCATGGGAACGCAAATAAGTTCATACTTTACATTTGTGTGTGACAAAAGGGGAAAAAAACGATTTTGTGTAAAATGCCAGCAGAGAGTGTTTCTGCCCGGTCTCGAACGTGCTAACCACTACACTACAGAAACAACTGCTTGCATCCCTTTGTAGGGACTGGGAGAACAGGTGCAAAGGGCTTTGCAAGTGGACCTGCTTAAAGACTAATCAAATGCCTTGCGCCTGAAGCTCACACAATCCAGCCTAAAACATACGTCCTATCAAGCATGCGCACATATACAAGTATGCCTGTTGAGGGTCTATGCAGCGTACAGAGGGAAGGACATATTTCCACTTTGAGATCGGACGGCCAAAACTCACAAGCAAATCAAGGAATGTTACTGAGAGCTAACAGAGAACACAAAGTGCTTGTCGCAAGGACATGGCAGGCAAAGAGGTTCAGGAAGTGAATTGTTCATCGACTACTGCTTACCGAGAAAGCCAGAGAGTCTGTCCAATGAAAATAACATTGGGAAAAAAAAAAAGGAGCTCAAGTTACCCACCTTGATCGGGCTCCTCCGGACCTCTCGCACCCAAAGCGAGAATCATACCCCTAGACCAACGAGCCACGGTCCTGTGATCATCTGACGGAATTGTACTCAGCGTTTCCACCCCCCTTAGGCTTCGAGGCCAAGAATGCCTATTCCTGAAGTTTGTTCCTGCCGCTGAAAGCCTTGTCGGTGTATGAGCCAAATGAATGCCCCAGTCGGCACGCTCTGACTGTCTTCATAGCTCTTCTTCTCGTCCTGAAGGTGTTGGCACATTGACATCAGGATCAATGAAGCTGGTGGCACACCCTCCCTTCCATTCGCCCGTGAAGGGTACGTATAAAAGAGCTGTTGATGCACAGAAGAAGAAATCTAGCACAACACCAACGCGGTCTGCTGATCAATTGAAAGTGGACAAAGTGAGCGAGTGAGAGCCTTCATTTTGCACCGGATCTGCATTGGCAGAAGCTCTGAGGGCTAGGAATTTTCTTTTGCCCTTGAAAAAAAGAAAAATCCAATATCACATCTGCCTGGGTGCATGAACATTGCTCAGGGAAAAGCAGCGCCACCCTTCTGTAAGAAATAGCATTGCACAACTGCTCCCTCAGCTTTCCATCCAACTATACATAAGCACGCACATATGCAGGCATGCAATTTTAATTCATCACATATTCGGAGCAAATGTGAGTGCGCTCGTCTACTCAGAATTTATTTCAAAGCGTGTCAGAGGAACTGCTTCTTCCGTTGCAACTGCAAATAAGTTCATGGCTTGAGCTTCGAGATGGTGGAACATGAAAAGTGTAAAATGCCACCCTCTGCTGTTTCTGCCCGGTCTCGAACCAGGGACCTTTCGCGTGTAAGGCGAACGTGATAACCACTACACTACAGAAACTGCTGCATGCTATGCCCTCTGGCGGTTGAGAGAATAGGGTCAAGTAACAGTGCAATTGTCTCTGTTTGAACACTTATCAAATGCCTCACGCCCAAAGCTTTACAAATGCAGCTCATCACACACACGGCGTTACAAGCATGAACACTCAGACAAGTGTGCCAGCTGAGAGGCCGTGCAGTCTGAAGATGTAAGGGCCTCTTTAGGCATTGGTATGGGACAGCCATGAATTAACAAACAAATCCAGAAAGGTGACTGAGAGCTACTTGGGACTCCTTAATGCATGGCGCAATGAGGCGGTCCGCAAAGAGGCTTAGGAAGCCCAATGTTCATCGACCATTGTCCATCCATCAGTCCAGAGTCTATAGAATTGAAAAACACATGTGTAAAAAAGTATCGGGCCAGGCACCAATCAATGGGCTCGTCCGGGATTTGAACCCGGGACCTCTCGCACCCGAAGCGAGAATCATACCCCTAGACCAACGAGCCTACACTTGCAGAGTAGTCTAGACAATATGTAGGGATTTGACTTGGCAGTTGTACCTCTTGAGGATTGTAGCACAAGAGTATCTCTTCCTAACGTTTGCTCCTAAAGCCCGTCCTCGTCCCTAAATGATGCAAAGGCTGAGCGTCTTCACAGGTCTACTCCTCATCCCGAAGGTTGGTGGACCATTGACATCAGGGTGAAAGGTGCTTGCGATACACTGTTCCTTCCTTCCTTCCTTCCTTCCTTCCTTCCTTCCTTCCTTCCTTCCTTCCTTCCTTCCTTCCTTCCTTCCTTCCTTCCTTCCTTCCTTCCTTCCTTCCTTCCTTCCTTCCTTCCTTCCTTCCTTCCTTCCTTCCTTCCTTCCTTCCTTCCTTCCTTCCTTCCTTCCTTCCTTCCTTCCTTCCTTCCTTCCTTCCTTCCTTCCTTCCTTCCTTCCTTCCTCTTTATGTAATAAGAGGGGACGATACACAGAAGAGAGAGAGTGGCCCAACACACTAGACTAGCAGTCTTCTGATCAATCTGCAGCTGGCAAGGTGGGGGAGAGACTTTATTTTGCACCTGCTGGGATATGCATTGGCAGAAGCTCTGAGGGCTGGGCCTTTCCTTTTGCCTGTAAAAACAAAAAGCAGCCCTCCTCCCTCCAGCCCTGAGAGCATGGGCGTGACACTGGCAAAAGCAGCATCTCCCCTTTGGTAAAGATGACCATTGCACAGCTGCTCACTCAGAGCTCGATCGTGCTCGATCAGGCGAGATATATTTAGGTCACCAGCAAAGTCTGTTCTCTTTCTTGCGTAGGGTGAGCATTCACAGAGCCCAGCTTCGTTGACAAGAGTGCAAAAGGTGTATACTAAAAGCTTTCTGCTTTACTTGAGCGCCATGGCCGTTATTATATTTTGGCTGCTCCAAGCAATCTCTGTCCAGCCTATGCAAATTTCCAGCTCAAATTTTCCCAGCACTCAAAAAGTCCCTCCTCCCGCCAGCTATGCTTTCAGGAAGTTCAGCAGAAGCAGTCCAACTTCTGTTCCCAGTTCAGAGGAAAAGCTTTCTCGGGCCAGAGAAAGCCAGGGAATCACTGTACCGGCAAGTGCATTTCTTACAACTGGTAATCCCTCAGAACACAGAAATGAAGAAGCTGTATATGAAAATGTGATATTTCTTTGGTACACTAACCTATGTAACTAATATGCACCATTTCAGAGGACGGAGCGGACCCAACTGTGATCCCAGAGACCCAAATACCCAGCAGTAGGGAAAAGAAATCCTCTCTGTGCTCTGCAACATTACATACACAAAATGAAGGCGCGTGCATTTTATTATTGGCCCCATATACACAATACATGTGAGGATGCTTGCCTTCCCAGTGTATTTCTCAAGCTCTTGAGAGCATATGCTATTTCCATGGGAACGCAAATAAGTTCATACTTTACATTTGTGTGTGACAAAAGGGGAAAAAAACGATTTTGTGTAAAATGCCAGCAGAGAGTGTTTCTGCCCGGTCTCGAACGTGCTAACCACTACACTACAGAAACAACTGCTTGCATCCCTTTGTAGGGACTGGGAGAACAGGTGCAAAGGGCTTTGCAAGTGGACCTGCTTAAAGACTAATCAAATGCCTTGCGCCTGAAGCTCACACAATCCAGCCTAAAACATACGTCCTATCAAGCATGCGCACATATACAAGTATGCCTGTTGAGGGTCTATGCAGCGTACAGAGGGAAGGACATATTTCCACTTTGAGATCGGACGGCCAAAACTCACAAGCAAATCAAGGAATGTTACTGAGAGCTAACAGAGAACACAAAGTGCTTGTCGCAAGGACATGGCAGGCAAAGAGGTTCAGGAAGTGAATTGTTCATCGACTACTGCTTACCGAGAAAGCCAGAGAGTCTGTCCAATGAAAATAACATTGGGAAAAAAAAAAAGGAGCTCAAGTTACCCACCTTGATCGGGCTCCTCCGGACCTCTCGCACCCAAAGCGAGAATCATACCCCTAGACCAACGAGCCACGGTCCTGTGATCATCTGACGGAATTGTACTCAGCGTTTCCACCCCCCTTAGGCTTCGAGGCCAAGAATGCCTATTCCTGAAGTTTGTTCCTGCCGCTGAAAGCCTTGTCGGTGTATGAGCCAAATGAATGCCCCAGTCGGCACGCTCTGACTGTCTTCATAGCTCTTCTTCTCGTCCTGAAGGTGTTGGCACATTGACATCAGGATCAATGAAGCTGGTGGCACACCCTCCCTTCCATTCGCCCGTGAAGGGTACGTATAAAAGAGCTGTTGATGCACAGAAGAAGAAATCTAGCACAACACCAACGCGGTCTGCTGATCAATTGAAAGTGGACAAAGTGAGCGAGTGAGAGCCTTCATTTTGCACCGGATCTGCATTGGCAGAAGCTCTGAGGGCTAGGAATTTTCTTTTGCCCTTGAAAAAAAGAAAAATCCAATATCACATCTGCCTGGGTGCATGAACATTGCTCAGGGAAAAGCAGCGCCACCCTTCTGTAAGAAATAGCATTGCACAACTGCTCCCTCAGCTTTCCATCCAACTATACATAAGCACGCACATATGCAGGCATGCAATTTTAATTCATCACATATTCGGAGCAAATGTGAGTGCGCTCGTCTACTCAGAATTTATTTCAAAGCGTGTCAGAGGAACTGCTTCTTCCGTTGCAACTGCAAATAAGTTCATGGCTTGAGCTTCGAGATGGTGGAACATGAAAAGTGTAAAATGCCATCCTCTGCTGTTTCTGCCCGGTCTCGAACCAGGGACCTTTCGCGTGTAAGGCGAACGTGATAACCACTACACTACAGAAACTGCTGCATGCTATGCCCTCTGGCGGTTGAGAGAATAGGGTCAAGTAACAGTGCAATTGTCTCTGTTTGAACACTTATCAAATGCCTCACGCCCAAAGCTTTACAAATGCAGCTCATCACACACACGGCGTTACAAGCATGAACACTCAGACAAGTGTGCCAGCTGAGAGGCCGTGCAGTCTGAAGATGTAAGGGCCTCTTTAGGCATTGGTATGGGACAGCCATGAATTAACAAACAAATCCAGAAAGGTGACTGAGAGCTACTTGGGACTCCTTAATGCATGGCGCAATGAGGCGGTCCGCAAAGAGGCTTAGGAAGCCCAATGTTCATCGACCATTGTCCATCCATCAGTCCAGAGTCTATAGAATTGAAAAACACATGTGTAAAAAAGTATCGGGCAAGGCACCAATCAATGGGCTCGTCCGGGATTTGAACCCGGGACCTCTCGCACCCGAAGCGAGAATCATACCCCTAGACCAACGAGCCTACACTTGCAGAGTAGTCTAGACAATATGTAGGGATTTGACTTGGCAGTTGTACCTCTTGAGGATTGTAGCACAAGAGTATCTCTTCCTAACGTTTGCTCCTAAAGCCCGTCCTCGTCCCTAAATGATGCAAAGGCTGAGCGTCTTCACAGGTCTACTCCTCATCCCGAAGGTTGGTGGACCATTGACATCAGGGTGAAAGGTGCTTGCGATACACTGTTCCTTCCTTCCTTCCTTCCTTCCTTCCTTCCTTCCTTCCTTCCTTCCTTCGTTCCTTCCTTCCTTCCTTCCTTCCTTCCTTCCTTCCTTCCTCTTATGCTGTTTATGTAATAAGAGGGGACGATACACAGAAGAGAGAGAGTGGCCCAACACACTAGACTAGCAGTCTTCTGATCAATCTGCAGCTGGCAAGGTGGGGGAGAGACTTTATTTTGCACCTGCTGGGATATGCATTGGCAGAAGCTCTGAGGGCTGGGCCTTTCCTTTTGCCTGTAAAAACAAAAAGCAGCCCTCCTCCCTCCAGCCCTGAGAGCATGGGCGTGACACTGGCAAAAGCAGCATCTCCCCTTTGGTAAAGATGACCATTGCACAGCTGCTCACTCAGAGCTCGATCGTGCTCGATCAGGCGAGATATATTTAGGTCACCAGCAAAGTCTGTTCTCTTTTCTTGCGTAGGGTGAGCATTCACAGAGCCCAGCTTCGTTGACAAGAGTGCAAAAGGTGTATACTAAAAGCTTTCTGCTTTACTTGAGCGCCATGGCCGTTATTATATTTTGGCTGCTCCAAGCAATCTCTGTCCAGCCTATGCAAATTTCCAGCTCAAATTTTCCCAGCACTCAAAAAGTCCCTCCTCCCGCCAGCTATGCTTTCAGGAAGTTCAGCAGAAGCAGTCCAACTTCTGTTCCCAGTTCAGAGGAAAAGCTTTCTCGGGCCAGAGAAAGCCAGGGAATCACTGTACCGGCAAGTGCATTTCTTACAACTGGTAATCCCTCAGAACACAGAAATGAAGAAGCTGTATATGAAAATGTGATATTTCTTTGGTACACTAACCTATGTAACTAATATGCACCATTTCAGAGGACGGAGCGGACCCAACTGTGATCCCAGAGGCCCAAATACCCAGCAGTAGGGAAAAGAAATCCTCTCTGTGCTCTGCAACATTACATACACAAAATGAAGGCGCGTGCATTTTATTATTGGCCCCATATACAGAATACATGTGAGGATGCTTGCCTTCCCAGTGTATTTCTCAAGCTCTTGAGAGCATATGCTATTTCCATGGGAACGCAAATAAGTTCATACTTTACATTTGTGTGTGACAAAAGGGGAAAAAAACGATTTTGTGTAAAATGCCAGCAGAGAGTGTTTCTGCCCGGTCTCGAACGTGCTAACCACTACACTACAGAAACAACTGCTTGCATCCCTTTGTAGGGACTGGGAGAACAGGTGCAAAGGGCTTTGCAAGTGGACCTGCTTAAAGACTAATCAAATGCCTTGCGCCTGAAGCTCACACAATCCAGCCTAAAACATACGTCCTATCAAGCATGCGCACATATACAAGTATGCCTGTTGAGGGTCTATGCAGCGTACAGAGGGAAGGACATATTTCCACTTTGAGATCGGACGGCCAAAACTCACAAGCAAATCAAGGAATGTTACTGAGAGCTAACAGAGAACACAAAGTGCTTGTCGCAAGGACATGGCAGGCAAAGAGGTTCAGGAAGTGAATTGTTCATCGACTACTGCTTACCGAGAAAGCCAGAGAGTCTGTCCAATGAAAATAACATTGGAAAAAAAAAAAAGGAGCTCAATTTACCCACCTTGATCGGGCTCCTCCGGACCTCTCGCACCCAAAGCGAGAATCATACCCCTAGACCAACGAGCCACGGTCCTGTGATCATCTGACGGAATTGTACTCAGCGTTTCCACCCCCCTTAGGCTTCGAGACCAAGAATGCCTATTCCTGAAGTTTGTTCCTGCCGCTGAAAGCCTTGTCGGTGTATGAGCCAAATGAATGCCCCAGTCGGCACGCTCTGACTGTCTTCATAGCTCTTCTTCTCGTCCTGAAGGTGTTGGCACATTGACATCAGGATCAATGAAGCTGGTGGCACACCCTCCCTTCCATTCGCCCGTGAAGGGTACGTATAAAAGAGCTGTTGATGCACAGAAGAAGAAATCTAGCACAACACCAACGCGGTCTGCTGATCAATTGAAAGTGGACAAAGTGAGCGAGTGAGAGCCTTCATTTTGCACCGGATCTGCATTGGCAGAAGCTCTGAGGGCTAGGAATTTTCTTTTGCCCTTGAAAAAAAGAAAAATCCAATATCACATCTGCCTGGGTGCATGAACATTGCTCAGGGAAAAGCAGCGCCACCCTTCTGTAAGAAATAGCATTGCACAACTGCTCCCTCAGCTTTCCATCCAACTATACATAAGCACGCACATATGCAGGCATGCAATTTTAATTCATCACATATTCGGAGCAAATGTGAGTGCGCTCGTCTACTCAGAATTTATTTCAAAGCGTGTCAGAGGAACTGCTTCTTCCGTTGCAACTGCAAATAAGTTCATGGCTTGAGCTTCGAGATGGTGGAACATGAAAAGTGTAAAATGCCACCCTCTGCTGTTTCTGCCCGGTCTCGAACCAGGGACCTTTCGCGTGTAAGGCGAACGTGATAACCACTACACTACAGAAACTGCTGCATGCTATGCCCTCTGGCGGTTGAGAGAATAGGGTCAAGTAACAGTGCAATTGTCTCTGTTTGAACACTTATCAAATGCCTCACGCCCAAAGCTTTACAAATGCAGCTCATCACACACACGGCGTTACAAGCATGAACACTCAGACAAGTGTGCCAGCTGAGAGGCCGTGCAGTCTGAAGATGTAAGGGCCTCTTTAGGCATTGGTATGGGACAGCCATGAATTAACAAACAAATCCAGAAAGGTGACTGAGAGCTACTTGGGACTCCTTAATGCATGGCGCAATGAGGCGGTCCGCAAAGAGGCTTAGGAAGCCCAATGTTCATCGACCATTGTCCATCCATCAGTCCAGAGTCTATAGAATTGAAAAACACATGTGTAAAAAAGTATCGGGCCAGGCACCAATCAATGGGCTCGTCCGGGATTTGAACCCGGGACCTCTCGCACCCGAAGCGAGAATCATACCCCTAGACCAACGAGCCTACACTTGCAGAGTAGTCTAGACAATATGTAGGGATTTGACTTGGCAGTTGTACCTCTTGAGGATTGTAGCACAAGAGTATCTCTTCCTAACGTTTGCTCCTAAAGCCCGTCCTCGTCCCTAAATGATGCAAAGGCTGAGCGTCTTCACAGGTCTACTCCTCATCCCGAAGGTTGGTGGACCATTGACATCAGGGTGAAAGGTGCTTGCGATACACTGTTCCTTCCTTCCTTCCTTCCTTCCTTCCTTCCTTCCTTCCTTCCTTCCTTCCTTCCTTCCTTCCTTCCTTCCTTCCTTCCTTCCTTCCTTCCTTCCTTCCTTCCTTCCTTCCTTCCTTCCTTCCTTCCTTCCTTCCTTCCTTCCTTCCTTCCTTCCTTCCTTCCTTCCTTCCTTCCTCTTATGCTGTTTATGTAATAAGAGGGGACGATACACAGAAGAGAGAGAGTGGCCCAACACACTAGACTAGCAGTCTTCTGATCAATCTGCAGCTGGCAAGGTGGGGGAGAGACTTTATTTTGCACCTGCTGGGATATGCATTGGCAGAAGCTCTGAGGGCTGGGCCTTTCCTTTTGCCTGTAAAAACAAAAAGCAGCCCTCCTCCCTCCAGCCCTGAGAGCATGGGTGTGACACTGGCAAAAGCAGCATCTCCCCTTTGGTAAAGATGACCATTGCAAAGCTGCTCACTCAGAGCTCGATCGTGCTCGATCAGGCGAGATATATTTAGGTCACCAGCAAAGTCTGTTCTCTTTTCTTGCGTAGGGTGAGCATTCACAGAGCCCAGCTTCGTTGACAAGAGTGCAAAAGGTGTATACTAAAAGCTTTCTGCTTTACTTGAGCGCCATGGCCGTTATTATATTTTGGCTGCTCCAAGCAATCTCTGTCCAGCCTATGCAAATTTCCAGCTCAAATTTTCCCAGCACTCAAAAAGTCCCTCCTCCCGCCAGCTATGCTTTCAGGAAGTTCAGCAGAAGCAGTCCAACTTCTGTTCCCAGTTCAGAGGAAAAGCTTTCTCGGGCCAGAGAAAGCCAGGGAATCACTGTACCGGCAAGTGCATTTCTTACAACTGGTAATCCCTCAGAACACAGAAATGAAGAAGCTGTATATGAAAATGTGATATTTCTTTGGTACACTAACCTATGTAACTAATATGCACCATTTCAGAGGACGGAGCGGACCCAACTGTGATCCCAGAGACCCAAATACCCAGCAGTAGGGAAAAGAAATCCTCTCTGTGCTCTGCAACATTACATACACAAAATGAAGGCGCGTGCATTTTATTATTGGCCCCATATACAGAATACATGTGAGGATGCTTGCCTTCCCAGTGTATTTCTCAAGCTCTTGAGAGCATATGCTATTTCCATGGGAACGCAAATAAGTTCATACTTTACATTTGTGTGTGACAAAAGGGGAAAAAAACGATTTTGTGTAAAATGCCAGCAGAGAGTGTTTCTGCCCGGTCTCGAACGTGCTAACCACTACACTACAGAAACAACTGCTTGCATCCCTTTGTAGGGACTGGGAGAACAGGTGCAAAGGGCTTTGCAAGTGGACCTGCTTAAAGACTAATCAAATGCCTTGCGCCTGAAGCTCACACAATCCAGCCTAAAACATACGTCCTATCAAGCATGCGCACATATACAAGTATGCCTGTTGAGGGTCTATGCAGCGTACAGAGGGAAGGACATATTTCCACTTTGAGATCGGACGGCCAAAACTCACAAGCAAATCAAGGAATGTTACTGAGAGCTAACAGAGAACACAAAGTGCTTGTCGCAAGGACATGGCAGGCAAAGAGGTTCAGGAAGTGAATTGTTCATCGACTACTGCTTACCGAGAAAGCCAGAGAGTCTGTCCAATGAAAATAACATTGGAAAAAAAAAAAAGGAGCTCAAGTTACCCACCTTGATCGGGCTCCTCCGGACCTCTCGCACCCAAAGCGAGAATCATACCCCTAGACCAACGAGCCACGGTCCTGTGATCATCTGACGGAATTGTACTCAGCGTTTCCACCCCCCTTAGGCTTCGAGGCCAAGAATGCCTATTCCTGAAGTTTGTTCCTGCCGCTGAAAGCCTTGTCGGTGTATGAGCCAAATGAATGCCCCAGTCGGCACGCTCTGACTGTCTTCATAGCTCTTCTTCTCGTCCTGAAGGTGTTGGCACATTGACATCAGGATCAATGAAGCTGGTGGCACACCCTCCCTTCCATTCGCCCGTGAAGGGTACGTATAAAAGAGCTGTTGATGCACAGAAGAAGAAATCTAGCACAACACCAACGCGGTCTGCTGATCAATTGAAAGTGGACAAAGTGAGCGAGTGAGAGCCTTCATTTTGCACCGGATCTGCATTGGCAGAAGCTCTGAGGGCTAGGAATTTTCTTTTGCCCTTGAAAAAAAGAAAAATCCAATATCACATCTGCCTGGGTGCATGAACATTGCTCAGGGAAAAGCAGCGCCACCCTTCTGTAAGAAATAGCATTGCACAACTGCTCCCTCAGCTTTCCATCCAACTATACATAAGCACGCACATATGCAGGCATGCAATTTTAATTCATCACATATTCGGAGCAAATGTGAGTGCGCTCGTCTACTCAGAATTTATTTCAAAGCGTGTCAGAGGAACTGCTTCTTCCGTTGCAACTGCAAATAAGTTCATGGCTTGAGCTTCGAGATGGTGGAACATGAAAAGTGTAAAATGCCACCCTCTGCTGTTTCTGCCCGGTCTCGAACCAGGGACCTTTCGCGTGTAAGGCGAACGTGATAACCACTACACTACAGAAACTGCTGCATGCTATGCCCTCTGGCGGTTGAGAGAATAGGGTCAAGTAACAGTGCAATTGTCTCTGTTTGAACACTTATCAAATGCCTCACGCCCAAAGCTTTACAAATGCAGCTCATCACACACACGGCGTTACAAGCATGAACACTCAGACAAGTGTGCCAGCTGAGAGGCCGTGCAGTCTGAAGATGTAAGGGCCTCTTTAGGCATTGGTATGGGACAGCCATGAATTAACAAACAAATCCAGAAAGGTGACTGAGAGCTACTTGGGACTCCTTAATGCATGGCGCAATGAGGCGGTCCGCAAAGAGGCTTAGGAAGCCCAATGTTCATCGACCATTGTCCATCCATCAGTCCAGAGTCTATAGAATTGAAAAACACATGTGTAAAAAAGTATCGGGCCAGGCACCAATCAATGGGCTCGTCCGGGATTTGAACCCGGGACCTCTCGCACCCGAAGCGAGAATCATACCCCTAGACCAACGAGCCTACACTTGCAGAGTAGTCTAGACAATATGTAGGGATTTGACTTGGCAGTTGTACCTCTTGAGGATTGTAGCACAAGAGTATCTCTTCCTAACGTTTGCTCCTAAAGCCCGTCCTCGTCCCTAAATGATGCAAAGGCTGAGCGTCTTCACAGGTCTACTCCTCATCCCGAAGGTTGGTGGACCATTGACATCAGGGTGAAAGGTGCTTGCGATACACTGTTCCTTCCTTCCTTCCTTCCTTCCTTCCTTCCTTCCTTCCTTCCTTCCTTCCTTCCTTCCTTCCTTCCTTCCTTCCTTCCTTCCTTCCTTCCTTCCTTCCTTCCTTCCTTCCTTCCTTCCTTCCTTCCTTCCTTCCTTCCTTCCTTCCTTCCTTCCTTCCTCTTATGCTGTTTATGTAATAAGAGGGGACGATACACAGAAGAGAGAGAGTGGCCCAACACACTAGACTAGCAGTCTTCTGATCAATCTGCAGCTGGCAAGGTGGGGGAGAGACTTTATTTTGCACCTGCTGGGATATGCATTGGCAGAAGCTCTGAGGGCTGGGCCTTTCCTTTTGCCTGTAAAAACAAAAAGCAGCCCTCCTCCCTCCAGCCCTGAGAGCATGGGTGTGACACTGGCAAAAGCAGCATCTCCCCTTTGGTAAAGATGACCATTGCAAAGCTGCTCACTCAGAGCTCGATCGTGCTCGATCAGGCGAGATATATTTAGGTCACCAGCAAAGTCTGTTCTCTTTTCTTGCGTAGGGTGAGCATTCACAGAGCCCAGCTTCGTTGACAAGAGTGCAAAAGGTGTATACTAAAAGCTTTCTGCTTTACTTGAGCGCCATGGCCGTTATTATATTTTGGCTGCTCCAAGCAATCTCTGTCCAGCCTATGCAAATTTCCAGCTCAAATTTTCCCAGCACTCAAAAAGTCCCTCCTCCCGCCAGCTATGCTTTCAGGAAGTTCAGCAGAAGCAGTCCAACTTCTGTTCCCAGTTCAGAGGAAAAGCTTTCTCGGGCCAGAGAAAGCCAGGGAATCACTGTACCGGCAAGTGCATTTCTTACAACTGGTAATCCCTCAGAACACAGAAATGAAGAAGCTGTATATGAAAATGTGATATTTCTTTGGTACACTAACCTATGTAACTAATATGCACCATTTCAGAGGACGGAGCGGACCCAACTGTGATCCCAGAGACCCAAATACCCAGCAGTAGGGAAAAGAAATCCTCTCTGTGCTCTGCAACATTACATACACAAAATGAAGGCGCGTGCATTTTATTATTGGCCCCATATACACAATACATGTGAGGATGCTTGCCTTCCCAGTGTATTTCTCAAGCTCTTGAGAGCATATGCTATTTCCATGGGAACGCAAATAAGTTCATACTTTACATTTGTGTGTGACAAAAGGGGAAAAAAACGATTTTGTGTAAAATGCCAGCAGAGAGTGTTTCTGCCCGGTCTCGAACGTGCTAACCACTACACTACAGAAACAACTGCTTGCATCCCTTTGTAGGGACTGGGAGAACAGGTGCAAAGGGCTTTGCAAGTGGACCTGCTTAAAGACTAATCAAATGCCTTGCGCCTGAAGCTCACACAATCCAGCCTAAAACATACGTCCTATCAAGCATGCGCACATATACAAGTATGCCTGTTGAGGGTCTATGCAGCGTACAGAGGGAAGGACATATTTCCACTTTGAGATCGGACGGCCAAAACTCACAAGCAAATCAAGGAATGTTACTGAGAGCTAACAGAGAACACAAAGTGCTTGTCGCAAGGACATGGCAGGCAAAGAGGTTCAGGAAGTGAATTGTTCATCGACTACTGCTTACCGAGAAAGCCAGAGAGTCTGTCCAATGAAAATAACATTGGAAAAAAAAAAAAGGAGCTCAAGTTACCCACCTTGATCGGGCTCCTCCGGACCTCTCGCACCCAAAGCGAGAATCATACCCCTAGACCAACGAGCCACGGTCCTGTGATCATCTGACGGAATTGTACTCAGCGTTTCCACCCCCCTTAGGCTTCGAGGCCAAGAATGCCTATTCCTGAAGTTTGTTCCTGCCGCTGAAAGCCTTGTCGGTGTATGAGCCAAATGAATGCCCCAGTCGGCACGCTCTGACTGTCTTCATAGCTCTTCTTCTCGTCCTGAAGGTGTTGGCACATTGACATCAGGATCAATGAAGCTGGTGGCACACCCTCCCTTCCATTCGCCCGTGAAGGGTACGTATAAAAGAGCTGTTGATGCACAGAAGAAGAAATCTAGCACAACACCAACGCGGTCTGCTGATCAATTGAAAGTGGACAAAGTGAGCGAGTGAGAGCCTTCATTTTGCACCGGATCTGCATTGGCAGAAGCTCTGAGGGCTAGGAATTTTCTTTTGCCCTTGAAAAAAAGAAAAATCCAATATCACATCTGCCTGGGTGCATGAACATTGCTCAGGGAAAAGCAGCGCCACCCTTCTGTAAGAAATAGCATTGCACAACTGCTCCCTCAGCTTTCCATCCAACTATACATAAGCACGCACATATGCAGGCATGCAATTTTAATTCATCACATATTCGGAGCAAATGTGAGTGCGCTCGTCTACTCAGAATTTATTTCAAAGCGTGTCAGAGGAACTGCTTCTTCCGTTGCAACTGCAAATAAGTTCATGGCTTGCGCTTCGAGATGGTGGAACATGAAAAGTGTAAAATGCCACCCTCTGCTGTTTCTGCCCGGTCTCGAACCAGGGACCTTTCGCGTGTAAGGCGAACGTGATAACCACTACACTACAGAAACTGCTGCATGCTATGCCCTCTGGCGGTTGAGAGAATAGGGTCAAGTAACAGTGCAATTGTCTCTGTTTGAACACTTATCAAATGCCTCACGCCCAAAGCTTTACAAATGCAGCTCATCACACACACGGCGTTACAAGCATGAACACTCAGACAAGTGTGCCAGCTGAGAGGCCGTGCAGTCTGAAGATGTAAGGGCCTCTTTAGGCATTGGTATGGGACAGCCATGAATTAACAAACAAATCCAGAAAGGTGACTGAGAGCTACTTGGGACTCCTTAATGCATGGCGCAATGAGGCGGTCCGCAAAGAGGCTTAGGAAGCCCAATGTTCATCGACCATTGTCCATCCATCAGTCCACAGTCTATAGAATTGAAAAACACATGTGTAAAAAAAGTATCGGGCCAGGCACCAATCAATGGGCTCGTCCGGGATTTGAACCCGGGACCTCTCGCACCCGAAGCGAGAATCATACCCCTAGACCAACGAGCCTACACTTGCAGAGTAGTCTAGACAATATGTAGGGATTTGACTTGGCAGTTGTACCTCTTGAGGATTGTAGCACAAGAGTATCTCTTCCTAACGTTTGCTCCTAAAGCCCGTCCTTGTCCCTAAATGATGCAAAGGCTGAGCGTCTTCACAGGTCTACTCCTCATCCCGAAGGTTGGTGGACCATTGACATCAGGGTGAAAGGTGCTTGCGATACACTGTTCCTTCCTTCCTTCCTTCCTTCCTTCCTTCCTTCCTTCCTTCCTTCCTTCCTTCCTTCCTTCCTTCCTTCCTTCCTTCCTTCCTTCCTTCCTTCCTTCCTTCCTTCCTTCCTTCCTTCCTTCCTTCCTTCCTTCCTTCCTTCCTTCCTTCCTTCCTTCCTCTTATGCTGTTTATGTAATAAGAGGGGACGATACACAGAAGAGAGAGAGTGGCCCAACACACTAGACTAGCAGTCTTCTGATCAATCTGCAGCTGGCAAGGTGGGGGAGAGACTTTATTTTGCACCTGCTGGGATATGCATTGGCAGAAGCTCTGAGGGCTGGGCCTTTCCTTTTGCCTGTAAAAACAAAAAGCAGCCCTCCTCCCTCCAGCCCTGAGAGCATGGGCGTGACACTGGCAAAAGCAGCATCTCCCCTTTGGTAAAGATGACCATTGCACAGCTGCTCACTCAGAGCTCGATCGTGCTCGATCAGGCGAGATATATATTTAGGTCACCAGCAAAGTCTGTTCTCTTTTCTTGCGTAGGGTGAGCATTCACAGAGCCCAGCTTCGTTGACAAGAGTGCAAAAGGTGTATACTAAAAGCTTTCTGCTTTACTTGAGCGCCATGGCCGTTATTATATTTTGGCTGCTCCAAGCAATCTCTGTCCAGCCTATGCAAATTTCCAGCTCAAATTTTCCCAGCACTCAAAAAGTCCCTCCTCCCGCCAGCTATGCTTTCAGGAAGTTCAGCAGAAGCAGTCCAACTTCTGTTCCCAGTTCAGAGGAAAAGCTTTCTCGGGCCAGAGAAAGCCAGGGAATCACTGTACCGGCAAGTGCATTTCTTACAACTGGTAATCCCTCAGAACACAGAAATGAAGAAGCTGTATATGAAAATGTGATATTTCTTTGGTACACTAACCTATGTAACTAATATGCACCATTTCAGAGGACGGAGCGGACCCAACTGTGATCCCAGAGACCCAAATACCCAGCAGTAGGGAAAAGAAATCCTCTCTGTGCTCTGCAACATTACATACACAAAATGAAGGCGCGTGCATTTTATTATTGGCCCCATATACACAATACATGTGAGGATGCTTGCCTTCCCAGTGTATTTCTCAAGCTCTTGAGAGCATATGCTATTTCCATGGGAACGCAAATAAGTTCATACTTTACATTTGTGTGTGACAAAAGGGGAAAAAAACGATTTTGTGTAAAATGCCAGCAGAGAGTGTTTCTGCCCGGTCTCGAACGTGCTAACCACTACACTACAGAAACAACTGCTTGCATCCCTTTGTAGGGACTGGGAGAACAGGTGCAAAGGGCTTTGCAAGTGGACCTGCTTAAAGACTAATCAAATGCCTTGCGCCTGAAGCTCACACAATCCAGCCTAAAACATACGTCCTATCAAGCATGCGCACATATACAAGTATGCCTGTTGAGGGTCTATGCAGCGTACAGAGGGAAGGACATATTTCCACTTTGAGATCGGACGGCCAAAACTCACAAGCAAATCAAGGAATGTTACTGAGAGCTAACAGAGAACACAAAGTGCTTGTCGCAAGGACATGGCAGGCAAAGAGGTTCAGGAAGTGAATTGTTCATCGACTACTGCTTACCGAGAAAGCCAGAGAGTCTGTCCAATGAAAATAACATTGGAAAAAAAAAAAGGAGCTCAAGTTACCCACCTTGATCGGGCTCCTCCGGACCTCTCGCACCCAAAGCGAGAATCATACCCCTAGACCAACGAGCCACGGTCCTGTGATCATCTGACGGAATTGTACTCAGCGTTTCCACCCCCCTTAGGCTTCGAGGCCAAGAATGCCTATTCCTGAAGTTTGTTCCTGCCGCTGAAAGCCTTGTCGGTGTATGAGCCAAATGAATGCCCCAGTCGGCACGCTCTGACTGTCTTCATAGCTCTTCTTCTCGTCCTGAAGGTGTTGGCACATTGACATCAGGATCAATGAAGCTGGTGGCACACCCTCCCTTCCATTCGCCCGTGAAGGGTACGTATAAAAGAGCTGTTGATGCACAGAAGAAGAAATCTAGCATAACACCAACGCGGTCTGCTGATCAATTGAAAGTGGACAAAGTGAGCGAGTGAGAGCCTTCATTTTGCACCGGATCTGCATTGGCAGAAGCTCTGAGGGCTAGGAATTTTCTTTTGCCCTTGAAAAAAAGAAAAATCCAATATCACATCTGCCTGGGTGCATGAACATTGCTCAGGGAAAAGCAGCGCCACCCTTCTGTAAGAAATAGCATTGCACAACTGCTCCCTCAGCTTTCCATCCAACTATACATAAGCACGCACATATGCAGGCATGCAATTTTAATTCATCACATATTCGGAGCAAATGTGAGTGCGCTCGTCTACTCAGAATTTATTTCAAAGCGTGTCAGAGGAACTGCTTCTTCCGTTGCAACTGCAAATAAGTTCATGGCTTGAGCTTCGAGATGGTGGAACATGAAAAGTGTAAAATGCCACCCTCTGCTGTTTCTGCCCGGTCTCGAACCAGGGACCTTTCGCGTGTAAGGCGAACGTGATAACCACTACACTACAGAAACTGCTGCATGCTATGCCCTCTGGCGGTTGAGAGAATAGGGTCAAGTAACAGTGCAATTGTCTCTGTTTGAACACTTATCAAATGCCTCACGCCCAAAGCTTTACAAATGCAGCTCATCACACACACGGCGTTACAAGCATGAACACTCAGACAAGTGTGCCAGCTGAGAGGCCGTGCAGTCTGAAGATGTAAGGGCCTCTTTAGGCATTGGTATGGGACAGCCATGAATTAACAAACAAATCCAGAAAGGTGACTGAGAGCTACTTGGGACTCCTTAATGCATGGCGCAATGAGGCGGTCCGCAAAGAGGCTTAGGAAGCCCAATGTTCATCGACCATTGTCCATCCATCAGTCCAGAGTCTATAGAATTGAAAAACACATGTGTAAAAAAGTATCGGGCCAGGCACCAATCAATGGGCTCGTCCGGGATTTGAACCCGGGACCTCTCGCACCCGAAGCGAGAATCATACCCCTAGACCAACGAGCCTACACTTGCAGAGTAGTCTAGACAATATGTAGGGATTTGACTTGGCAGTTGTACCTCTTGAGGATTGTAGCACAAGAGTATCTCTTCCTAACGTTTGCTCCTAAAGCCCGTCCTCGTCCCTAAATGATGCAAAGGCTGAGCGTCTTCACAGGTCTACTCCTCATCCCGAAGGTTGGTGGACCATTGACATCAGGGTGAAAGGTGCTTGCGATACACTGTTCCTTCCTTCCTTCCTTCCTTCCTTCCTTCCTTCCTTCCTTCCTTCCTTCCTTCCTTCCTTCCTTCCTTCCTTCCTTCCTTCCTTCCTTCCTTCCTTCCTTCCTTCCTTCCTTCCTTCCTTCCTTCCTTCCTTCCTTCCTTCCTTCCTTCCTTCCTTCCTTCCTTCCTTCCTTCCTTCCTTCCTTCCTCTTATGCTGTTTATGTAATAAGAGGGGACGATACACAGAAGAGAGAGAGTGGCCCAACACACTAGACTAGCAGTCTTCTGATCAATCTGCAGCTGGCAAGGTGGGGGAAAGACTTTATTTTGCACCTGCTGGGATATGCATTGGCAGAAGCTCTGAGGGCTGGGCCTTTCCTTTTGCCTGTAAAAACAAAAAGCAGCCCTCCTCCCTCCAGCCCTGAGAGCATGGGTGTGACACTGGCAAAAGCAGCATCTCCCCTTTGGTAAAGATGACCATTGCAAAGCTGCTCACTCAGAGCTCGATCGTGCTCGATCAGGCGAGATATATTTAGGTCACCAGCAAAGTCTGTTCTCTTTTCTTGCGTAGGGTGAGCATTCACAGAGCCCAGCTTCGTTGACAAGAGTGCAAAAGGTGTATACTAAAAGCTTTCTGCTTTACTTGAGCGCCATGGCCGTTATTATATTTTGGCTGCTCCAAGCAATCTCTGTCCAGCCTATGCAAATTTCCAGCTCAAATTTTCCCAGCACTCAAAAAGTCCCTCCTCCCGCCAGCTATGCTTTCAGGAAGTTCAGCAGAAGCAGTCCAACTTCTGTTCCCAGTTCAGAGGAAAAGCTTTCTCGGGCCAGAGAAAGCCAGGGAATCACTGTACCGGCAAGTGCATTTCTTACAACTGGTAATCCCTCAGAACACAGAAATGAAGAAGCTGTATATGAAAATGTGATATTTCTTTGGTACACTAACCTATGTAACTAATATCCACCATTTCAGAGGACGGAGCGGACCCAACTGTGATCCCAGAGACCCAAATACCCAGCAGTAGGGAAAAGAAATCCTCTCTGTGCTCTGCAACATTACATACACAAAATGAAGGCGCGTGCATTTTATTATTGGCCCCATATACACAATACATGTGAGGATGCTTGCCTTCCCAGTGTATTTCTCAAGCTCTTGAGAGCATATGCTATTTCCATGGGAACGCAAATAAGTTCATACTTTACATTTGTGTGTGACAAAAGGGGAAAAAAACGATTTTGTGTAAAATGCCAGCAGAGAGTGTTTCTGCCCGGTCTCGAACGTGCTAACCACTACACTACAGAAACAACTGCTTGCATCCCTTTGTAGGGACTGGGAGAACAGGTGCAAAGGGCTTTGCAAGTGGACCTGCTTAAAGACTAATCAAATGCCTTGCGCCTGAAGCTCACACAATCCAGCCTAAAACATACGTCCTATCAAGCATGCGCACATATACAAGTATGCCTGTTGAGGGTCTATGCAGCGTACAGAGGGAAGGACATATTTCCACTTTGAGATCGGACGGCCAAAACTCACAAGCAAATCAAGGAATGTTACTGAGAGCTAACAGAGAACACAAAGTGCTTGTCGCAAGGACATGGCAGGCAAAGAGGTTCAGGAAGTGAATTGTTCATCGACTACTGCTTACCGAGAAAGCCAGAGAGTCTGTCCAATGAAAATAACATTGGAAAAAAAAAAAAGGAGCTCAAGTTACCCACCTTGATCGGGCTCCTCCGGACCTCTCGCACCCAAAGCGAGAATCATACCCCTAGACCAACGAGCCACGGTCCTGTGATCATCTGACGGAATTGTACTCAGCGTTTCCACCCCCCTTAGGCTTCGAGGCCAAGAATGCCTATTCCTGAAGTTTGTTCCTGCCGCTGAAAGCCTTGTCGGTGTATGAGCCAAATGAATGCCCCAGTCGGCACGCTCTGACTGTCTTCATAGCTCTTCTTCTCGTCCTGAAGGTGTTGGCACATTGACATCAGGATCAATGAAGCTGGTGGCACACCCTCCCTTCCATTCGCCCGTGAAGGGTACGTATAAAAGAGCTGTTGATGCACAGAAGAAGAAATCTAGCACAACACCAACGCGGTCTGCTGATCAATTGAAAGTGGACAAAGTGAGCGAGTGAGAGCCTTCATTTTGCACCGGATCTGCATTGGCAGAAGCTCTGAGGGCTAGGAATTTTCTTTTGCCCTTGAAAAAAAGAAAAATCCAATATCACATCTGCCTGGGTGCATGAACATTGCTCAGGGAAAAGCAGCGCCACCCTTCTGTAAGAAATAGCATTGCACAACTGCTCCCTCAGCTTTCCATCCAACTATACATAAGCACGCACATATGCAGGCATGCAATTTTAATTCATCACATATTCGGAGCAAATGTGAGTGCGCTCGTCTACTCAGAATTTATTTCAAAGCGTGTCAGAGGAACTGCTTCTTCCGTTGCAACTGCAAATAAGTTCATGGCTTGCGCTTCGAGATGGTGGAACATGAAAAGTGTAAAATGCCACCCTCTGCTGTTTCTGCCCGGTCTCGAACCAGGGACCTTTCGCGTGTAAGGCGAACGTGATAACCACTACACTACAGAAACTGCTGCATGCTATGCCCTCTGGCGGTTGAGAGAATAGGGTCAAGTAACAGTGCAATTGTCTCTGTTTGAACACTTATCAAATGCCTCACGCCCAAAGCTTTACAAATGCAGCTCATCACACACACGGCGTTACAAGCATGAACACTCAGACAAGTGTGCCAGCTGAGAGGCCGTGCAGTCTGAAGATGTAAGGGCCTCTTTAGGCATTGGTATGGGACAGCCATGAATTAACAAACAAATCCAGAAAGGTGACTGAGAGCTACTTGGGACTCCTTAATGCATGGCGCAATGAGGCGGTCCGCAAAGAGGCTTAGGAAGCCCAATGTTCATCGACCATTGTCCATCCATCAGTCCACAGTCTATAGAATTGAAAAACACATGTGTAAAAAAAGTATCGGGCCAGGCACCAATCAATGGGCTCGTCCGGGATTTGAACCCGGGACCTCTCGCACCCGAAGCGAGAATCATACCCCTAGACCAACGAGCCTACACTTGCAGAGTAGTCTAGACAATATGTAGGGATTTGACTTGGCAGTTGTACCTCTTGAGGATTGTAGCACAAGAGTATCTCTTCCTAACGTTTGCTCCTAAAGCCCGTCCTTGTCCCTAAATGATGCAAAGGCTGAGCGTCTTCACAGGTCTACTCCTCATCCCGAAGGTTGGTGGACCATTGACATCAGGGTGAAAGGTGCTTGCGATACACTGTTCCTTCCTTCCTTCCTTCCTTCCTTCCTTCCTTCCTTCCTTCCTTCCTTCCTTCCTTCCTTCCTTCCTTCCTTCCTTCCTTCCTTCCTTCCTTCCTTCCTTCCTTCCTTCCTTCCTTCCTTCCTTCCTTCCTTCCTTCCTTCCTTCCTTCCTTCCTTCCTTCCTTCCTCTTATGCTGTTTATGTAATAAGAGGGGACGATACACAGAAGAGAGAGAGTGGCCCAACACACTAGACTAGCAGTCTTCTGATCAATCTGCAGCTGGCAAGGTGGGGGAGAGACTTTATTTTGCACCTGCTGGGATATGCATTGGCAGAAGCTCTGAGGGCTGGGCCTTTCCTTTTGCCTGTAAAAACAAAAAGCAGCCCTCCTCCCTCCAGCCCTGAGAGCATGGGCGTGACACTGGCAAAAGCAGCATCTCCCCTTTGGTAAAGATGACCATTGCACAGCTGCTCACTCAGAGCTCGATCGTGCTCGATCAGGCGAGATATATATTTAGGTCACCAGCAAAGTCTGTTCTCTTTTCTTGCGTAGGGTGAGCATTCACAGAGCCCAGCTTCGTTGACAAGAGTGCAAAAGGTGTATACTAAAAGCTTTCTGCTTTACTTGAGCGCCATGGCCGTTATTATATTTTGGCTGCTCCAAGCAATCTCTGTCCAGCCTATGCAAATTTCCAGCTCAAATTTTCCCAGCACTCAAAAAGTCCCTCCTCCCGCCAGCTATGCTTTCAGGAAGTTCAGCAGAAGCAGTCCAACTTCTGTTCCCAGTTCAGAGGAAAAGCTTTCTCGGGCCAGAGAAAGCCAGGGAATCACTGTACCGGCAAGTGCATTTCTTACAACTGGTAATCCCTCAGAACACAGAAATGAAGAAGCTGTATATGAAAATGTGATATTTCTTTGGTACACTAACCTATGTAACTAATATGCACCATTTCAGAGGACGGAGCGGACCCAACTGTGATCCCAGAGACCCAAATACCCAGCAGTAGGGAAAAGAAATCCTCTCTGTGCTCTGCAACATTACATACACAAAATGAAGGCGCGTGCATTTTATTATTGGCCCCATATACACAATACATGTGAGGATGCTTGCCTTCCCAGTGTATTTCTCAAGCTCTTGAGAGCATATGCTATTTCCATGGGAACGCAAATAAGTTCATACTTTACATTTGTGTGTGACAAAAGGGGAAAAAAACGATTTTGTGTAAAATGCCAGCAGAGAGTGTTTCTGCCCGGTCTCGAACGTGCTAACCACTACACTACAGAAACAACTGCTTGCATCCCTTTGTAGGGACTGGGAGAACAGGTGCAAAGGGCTTTGCAAGTGGACCTGCTTAAAGACTAATCAAATGCCTTGCGCCTGAAGCTCACACAATCCAGCCTAAAACATACGTCCTATCAAGCATGCGCACATATACAAGTATGCCTGTTGAGGGTCTATGCAGCGTACAGAGGGAAGGACATATTTCCACTTTGAGATCGGACGGCCAAAACTCACAAGCAAATCAAGGAATGTTACTGAGAGCTAACAGAGAACACAAAGTGCTTGTCGCAAGGACATGGCAGGCAAAGAGGTTCAGGAAGTGAATTGTTCATCGACTACTGCTTACCGAGAAAGCCAGAGAGTCTGTCCAATGAAAATAACATTGGAAAAAAAAAAAGGAGCTCAAGTTACCCACCTTGATCGGGCTCCTCCGGACCTCTCGCACCCAAAGCGAGAATCATACCCCTAGACCAACGAGCCACGGTCCTGTGATCATCTGACGGAATTGTACTCAGCGTTTCCACCCCCCTTAGGCTTCGAGGCCAAGAATGCCTATTCCTGAAGTTTGTTCCTGCCGCTGAAAGCCTTGTCGGTGTATGAGCCAAATGAATGCCCCAGTCGGCACGCTCTGACTGTCTTCATAGCTCTTCTTCTCGTCCTGAAGGTGTTGGCACATTGACATCAGGATCAATGAAGCTGGTGGCACACCCTCCCTTCCATTCGCCCGTGAAGGGTACGTATAAAAGAGCTGTTGATGCACAGAAGAAGAAATCTAGCATAACACCAACGCGGTCTGCTGATCAATTGAAAGTGGACAAAGTGAGCGAGTGAGAGCCTTCATTTTGCACCGGATCTGCATTGGCAGAAGCTCTGAGGGCTAGGAATTTTCTTTTGCCCTTGAAAAAAAGAAAAATCCAATATCACATCTGCCTGGGTGCATGAACATTGCTCAGGGAAAAGCAGCGCCACCCTTCTGTAAGAAATAGCATTGCACAACTGCTCCCTCAGCTTTCCATCCAACTATACATAAGCACGCACATATGCAGGCATGCAATTTTAATTCATCACATATTCGGAGCAAATGTGAGTGCGCTCGTCTACTCAGAATTTATTTCAAAGCGTGTCAGAGGAACTGCTTCTTCCGTTGCAACTGCAAATAAGTTCATGGCTTGAGCTTCGAGATGGTGGAACATGAAAAGTGTAAAATGCCACCCTCTGCTGTTTCTGCCCGGTCTCGAACCAGGGACCTTTCGCGTGTAAGGCGAACGTGATAACCACTACACTACAGAAACTGCTGCATGCTATGCCCTCTGGCGGTTGAGAGAATAGGGTCAAGTAACAGTGCAATTGTCTCTGTTTGAACACTTATCAAATGCCTCACGCCCAAAGCTTTACAAATGCAGCTCATCACACACACGGCGTTACAAGCATGAACACTCAGACAAGTGTGCCAGCTGAGAGGCCGTGCAGTCTGAAGATGTAAGGGCCTCTTTAGGCATTGGTATGGGACAGCCATGAATTAACAAACAAATCCAGAAAGGTGACTGAGAGCTACTTGGGACTCCTTAATGCATGGCGCAATGAGGCGGTCCGCAAAGAGGCTTAGGAAGCCCAATGTTCATCGACCATTGTCCATCCATCAGTCCAGAGTCTATAGAATTGAAAAACACATGTGTAAAAAAGTATCGGGCCAGGCACCAATCAATGGGCTCGTCCGGGATTTGAACCCGGGACCTCTCGCACCCGAAGCGAGAATCATACCCCTAGACCAACGAGCCTACACTTGCAGAGTAGTCTAGACAATATGTAGGGATTTGACTTGGCAGTTGTACCTCTTGAGGATTGTAGCACAAGAGTATCTCTTCCTAACGTTTGCTCCTAAAGCCCGTCCTCGTCCCTAAATGATGCAAAGGCTGAGCGTCTTCACAGGTCTACTCCTCATCCCGAAGGTTGGTGGACCATTGACATCAGGGTGAAAGGTGCTTGCGATACACTGTTCCTTCCTTCCTTCCTTCCTTCCTTCCTTCCTTCCTTCCTTCCTTCCTTCCTTCCTTCCTTCCTTCCTTCCTTCCTTCCTTCCTTCCTTCCTTCCTTCCTTCCTTCCTTCCTTCCTTCCTTCCTTCCTTCCTTCCTTCCTTCCTTCCTTCCTCTTATGCTGTTTATGTAATAAGAGGGGACGATACACAGAAGAGAGAGAGTGGCCCAACACACTAGACTAGCAGTCTTCTGATCAATCTGCAGCTGGCAAGGTGGGGGAAAGACTTTATTTTGCACCTGCTGGGATATGCATTGGCAGAAGCTCTGAGGGCTGGGCCTTTCCTTTTGCCTGTAAAAACAAAAAGCAGCCCTCCTCCCTCCAGCCCTGAGAGCATGGGTGTGACACTGGCAAAAGCAGCATCTCCCCTTTGGTAAAGATGACCATTGCAAAGCTGCTCACTCAGAGCTCGATCGTGCTCGATCAGGCGAGATATATTTAGGTCACCAGCAAAGTCTGTTCTCTTTTCTTGCGTAGGGTGAGCATTCACAGAGCCCAGCTTCGTTGACAAGAGTGCAAAAGGTGTATACTAAAAGCTTTCTGCTTTACTTGAGCGCCATGGCCGTTATTATATTTTGGCTGCTCCAAGCAATCTCTGTCCAGCCTATGCAAATTTCCAGCTCAAATTTTCCCAGCACTCAAAAAGTCCCTCCTCCCGCCAGCTATGCTTTCAGGAAGTTCAGCAGAAGCAGTCCAACTTCTGTTCCCAGTTCAGAGGAAAAGCTTTCTCGGGCCAGAGAAAGCCAGGGAATCACTGTACCGGCAAGTGCATTTCTTACAACTGGTAATCCCTCAGAACACAGAAATGAAGAAGCTGTATATGAAAATGTGATATTTCTTTGGTACACTAACCTATGTAACTAATATCCACCATTTCAGAGGACGGAGCGGACCCAACTGTGATCCCAGAGACCCAAATACCCAGCAGTAGGGAAAAGAAATCCTCTCTGTGCTCTGCAACATTACATACACAAAATGAAGGCGCGTGCATTTTATTATTGGCCCCATATACACAATACATGTGAGGATGCTTGCCTTCCCAGTGTATTTCTCAAGCTCTTGAGAGCATATGCTATTTCCATGGGAACGCAAATAAGTTCATACTTTACATTTGTGTGTGACAAAAGGGGAAAAAAACGATTTTGTGTAAAATGCCAGCAGAGAGTGTTTCTGCCCGGTCTCGAACGTGCTAACCACTACACTACAGAAACAACTGCTTGCATCCCTTTGTAGGGACTGGGAGAACAGGTGCAAAGGGCTTTGCAAGTGGACCTGCTTAAAGACTAATCAAATGCCTTGCGCCTGAAGCTCACACAATCCAGCCTAAAACATACGTCCTATCAAGCATGCGCACATATACAAGTATGCCTGTTGAGGGTCTATGCAGCGTACAGAGGGAAGGACATATTTCCACTTTGAGATCGGACGGCCAAAACTCACAAGCAAATCAAGGAATGTTACTGAGAGCTAACAGAGAACACAAAGTGCTTGTCGCAAGGACATGGCAGGCAAAGAGGTTCAGGAAGTGAATTGTTCATCGACTACTGCTTACCGAGAAAGCCAGAGAGTCTGTCCAATGAAAATAACATTGGAAAAAAAAAAAAGGAGCTCAAGTTACCCACCTTGATCGGGCTCCTCCGGACCTCTCGCACCCAAAGCGAGAATCATACCCCTAGACCAACGAGCCACGGTCCTGTGATCATCTGACGGAATTGTACTCAGCGTTTCCACCCCCCTTAGGCTTCGAGGCCAAGAATGCCTATTCCTGAAGTTTGTTCCTGCCGCTGAAAGCCTTGTCGGTGTATGAGCCAAATGAATGCCCCAGTCGGCACGCTCTGACTGTCTTCATAGCTCTTCTTCTCGTCCTGAAGGTGTTGGCACATTGACATCAGGATCAATGAAGCTGGTGGCACACCCTCCCTTCCATTCGCCCGTGAAGGGTACGTATAAAAGAGCTGTTGATGCACAGAAGAAGAAATCTAGCACAACACCAACGCGGTCTGCTGATCAATTGAAAGTGGACAAAGTGAGCGAGTGAGAGCCTTCATTTTGCACCGGATCTGCATTGGCAGAAGCTCTGAGGGCTAGGAATTTTCTTTTGCCCTTGAAAAAAAGAAAAATCCAATATCACATCTGCCTGGGTGCATGAACATTGCTCAGGGAAAAGCAGCGCCACCCTTCTGTAAGAAATAGCATTGCACAACTGCTCCCTCAGCTTTCCATCCAACTATACATAAGCACGCACATATGCAGGCATGCAATTTTAATTCATCACATATTCGGAGCAAATGTGAGTGCGCTCGTCTACTCAGAATTTATTTCAAAGCGTGTCAGAGGAACTGCTTCTTCCGTTGCAACTGCAAATAAGTTCATGGCTTGCGCTTCGAGATGGTGGAACATGAAAAGTGTAAAATGCCACCCTCTGCTGTTTCTGCCCGGTCTCGAACCAGGGACCTTTCGCGTGTAAGGCGAACGTGATAACCACTACACTACAGAAACTGCTGCATGCTATGCCCTCTGGCGGTTGAGAGAATAGGGTCAAGTAACAGTGCAATTGTCTCTGTTTGAACACTTATCAAATGCCTCACGCCCAAAGCTTTACAAATGCAGCTCATCACACACACGGCGTTACAAGCATGAACACTCAGACAAGTGTGCCAGCTGAGAGGCCGTGCAGTCTGAAGATGTAAGGGCCTCTTTAGGCATTGGTATGGGACAGCCATGAATTAACAAACAAATCCAGAAAGGTGACTGAGAGCTACTTGGGACTCCTTAATGCATGGCGCAATGAGGCGGTCCGCAAAGAGGCTTAGGAAGCCCAATGTTCATCGACCATTGTCCATCCATCAGTCCACAGTCTATAGAATTGAAAAACACATGTGTAAAAAAAGTATCGGGCCAGGCACCAATCAATGGGCTCGTCCGGGATTTGAACCCGGGACCTCTCGCACCCGAAGCGAGAATCATACCCCTAGACCAACGAGCCTACACTTGCAGAGTAGTCTAGACAATATGTAGGGATTTGACTTGGCAGTTGTACCTCTTGAGGATTGTAGCACAAGAGTATCTCTTCCTAACGTTTGCTCCTAAAGCCCGTCCTTGTCCCTAAATGATGCAAAGGCTGAGCGTCTTCACAGGTCTACTCCTCATCCCGAAGGTTGGTGGACCATTGACATCAGGGTGAAAGGTGCTTGCGATACACTGTTCCTTCCTTCCTTCCTTCCTTCCTTCCTTCCTTCCTTCCTTCCTTCCTTCCTTCCTTCCTTCCTTCCTTCCTTCCTTCCTTCCTTCCTTCCTTCCTTCCTTCCTTCCTTCCTTCCTTCCTTCCTTCCTTCCTTCCTTCCTTCCTTCCTTCCTTCCTTCCTTCCTTCCTTCCTTCCTTCCTTCCTTCCTTCCTTCCTTCCTTCCTTCCTTCCTTCCTTCCTTCCTCTTATGCTGTTTATGTAATAAGAGGGGACGATACACAGAAGAGAGAGAGTGGCCCAACACACTAGACTAGCAGTCTTCTGATCAATCTGCAGCTGGCAAGGTGGGGGAGAGACTTTATTTTGCACCTGCTGGGATATGCATTGGCAGAAGCTCTGAGGGCTGGGCCTTTCCTTTTGCCTGTAAAAACAAAAAGCAGCCCTCCTCCCTCCAGCCCTGAGAGCATGGGCGTGACACTGGCAAAAGCAGCATCTCCCCTTTGGTAAAGATGACCATTGCACAGCTGCTCACTCAGAGCTCGATCGTGCTCGATCAGGCGAGATATATATTTAGGTCACCAGCAAAGTCTGTTCTCTTTTCTTGCGTAGGGTGAGCATTCACAGAGCCCAGCTTCGTTGACAAGAGTGCAAAAGGTGTATACTAAAAGCTTTCTGCTTTACTTGAGCGCCATGGCCGTTATTATATTTTGGCTGCTCCAAGCAATCTCTGTCCAGCCTATGCAAATTTCCAGCTCAAATTTCCCCAGCACTCAAAAAGTCCCTCCTCCCGCCAGCTATGCTTTCAGGAAGTTCAGCAGAAGCAGTCCAACTTCTGTTCCCAGTTCAGAGGAAAAGCTTTCTCGGGCCAGAGAAAGCCAGGGAATCACTGTACCGGCAAGTGCATTTCTTACAACTGGTAATCCCTCAGAACACAGAAATGAAGAAGCTGTATATGAAAATGTGATATTTCTTTGGTACACTAACCTATGTAACTAATATGCACCATTTCAGAGGACGGAGCGGACCCAACTGTGATCCCAGAGACCCAAATACCCAGCAGTAGGGAAAAGAAATCCTCTCTGTGCTCTGCAACATTACATACACAAAATGAAGGCGCGTGCATTTTATTATTGGCCCCATATACACAATACATGTGAGGATGCTTGCCTTCCCAGTGTATTTCTCAAGCTCTTGAGAGCATATGCTATTTCCATGGGAACGCAAATAAGTTCATACTTTACATTTGTGTGTGACAAAAGGGGAAAAAAACGATTTTGTGTAAAATGCCAGCAGAGAGTGTTTCTGCCCGGTCTCGAACGTGCTAACCACTACACTACAGAAACAACTGCTTGCATCCCTTTGTAGGGACTGGGAGAACAGGTGCAAAGGGCTTTGCAAGTGGACCTGCTTAAAGACTAATCAAATGCCTTGCGCCTGAAGCTCACACAATCCAGCCTAAAACATACGTCCTATCAAGCATGCGCACATATACAAGTATGCCTGTTGAGGGTCTATGCAGCGTACAGAGGGAAGGACATATTTCCACTTTGAGATCGGACGGCCAAAACTCACAAGCAAATCAAGGAATGTTACTGAGAGCTAACAGAGAACACAAAGTGCTTGTCGCAAGGACATGGCAGGCAAAGAGGTTCAGGAAGTGAATTGTTCATCGACTACTGCTTACCGAGAAAGCCAGAGAGTCTGTCCAATGAAAATAACATTGGAAAAAAAAAAAGGAGCTCAAGTTACCCACCTTGATCGGGCTCCTCCGGACCTCTCGCACCCAAAGCGAGAATCATACCCCTAGACCAACGAGCCACGGTCCTGTGATCATCTGACGGAATTGTACTCAGCGTTTCCACCCCCCTTAGGCTTCGAGGCCAAGAATGCCTATTCCTGAAGTTTGTTCCTGCCGCTGAAAGCCTTGTCGGTGTATGAGCCAAATGAATGCCCCAGTCGGCACGCTCTGACTGTCTTCATAGCTCTTCTTCTCGTCCTGAAGGTGTTGGCACATTGACATCAGGATCAATGAAGCTGGTGGCACACCCTCCCTTCCATTCGCCCGTGAAGGGTACGTATAAAAGAGCTGTTGATGCACAGAAGAAGAAATCTAGCATAACACCAACGCGGTCTGCTGATCAATTGAAAGTGGACAAAGTGAGCGAGTGAGAGCCTTCATTTTGCACCGGATCTGCATTGGCAGAAGCTCTGAGGGCTAGGAATTTTCTTTTGCCCTTGAAAAAAAGAAAAATCCAATATCACATCTGCCTGGGTGCATGAACATTGCTCAGGGAAAAGCAGCGCCACCCTTCTGTAAGAAATAGCATTGCACAACTGCTCCCTCAGCTTTCCATCCAACTATACATAAGCACGCACATATGCAGGCATGCAATTTTAATTCATCACATATTCGGAGCAAATGTGAGTGCGCTCGTCTACTCAGAATTTATTTCAAAGCGTGTCAGAGGAACTGCTTCTTCCGTTGCAACTGCAAATAAGTTCATGGCTTGAGCTTCGAGATGGTGGAACATGAAAAGTGTAAAATGCCACCCTCTGCTGTTTCTGCCCGGTCTCGAACCAGGGACCTTTCGCGTGTAAGGCGAACGTGATAACCACTACACTACAGAAACTGCTGCATGCTATGCCCTCTGGCGGTTGAGAGAATAGGGTCAAGTAACAGTGCAATTGTCTCTGTTTGAACACTTATCAAATGCCTCACGCCCAAAGCTTTACAAATGCAGCTCATCACACACACGGCGTTACAAGCATGAACACTCAGACAAGTGTGCCAGCTGAGAGGCCGTGCAGTCTGAAGATGTAAGGGCCTCTTTAGGCATTGGTATGGGACAGCCATGAATTAACAAACAAATCCAGAAAGGTGACTGAGAGCTACTTGGGACTCCTTAATGCATGGCGCAATGAGGCGGTCCGCAAAGAGGCTTAGGAAGCCCAATGTTCATCGACCATTGTCCATCCATCAGTCCAGAGTCTATAGAATTGAAAAACACATGTGTAAAAAAGTATCGGGCCAGGCACCAATCAATGGGCTCGTCCGGGATTTGAACCCGGGACCTCTCGCACCCGAAGCGAGAATCATACCCCTAGACCAACGAGCCTACACTTGCAGAGTAGTCTAGACAATATGTAGGGATTTGACTTGGCAGTTGTACCTCTTGAGGATTGTAGCACAAGAGTATCTCTTCCTAACGTTTGCTCCTAAAGCCCGTCCTCGTCCCTAAATGATGCAAAGGCTGAGCGTCTTCACAGGTCTACTCCTCATCCCGAAGGTTGGTGGACCATTGACATCAGGGTGAAAGGTGCTTGCGATACACTGTTCCTTCCTTCCTTCCTTCCTTCCTTCCTTCCTTCCTTCCTTCCTTCCTTCCTTCCTTCCTTCCTTCCTTCCTTCCTTCCTTCCTTCCTTCCTTCCTTCCTTCCTTCCTTCCTTCCTTCCTTCCTTCCTTCCTTCCTTCCTTCCTTCCTTCCTTCCTTCCTTCCTTCCTTCCTTCCTTCCTTCCTTCCTTCCTCTTATGCTGTTTATGTAATAAGAGGGGACGATACACAGAAGAGAGAGAGTGGCCCAACACACTAGACTAGCAGTCTTCTGATCAATCTGCAGCTGGCAAGGTGGGGGAAAGACTTTATTTTGCACCTGCTGGGATATGCATTGGCAGAAGCTCTGAGGGCTGGGCCTTTCCTTTTGCCTGTAAAAACAAAAAGCAGCCCTCCTCCCTCCAGCCCTGAGAGCATGGGTGTGACACTGGCAAAAGCAGCATCTCCCCTTTGGTAAAGATGACCATTGCAAAGCTGCTCACTCAGAGCTCGATCGTGCTCGATCAGGCGAGATATATTTAGGTCACCAGCAAAGTCTGTTCTCTTTTCTTGCGTAGGGTGAGCATTCACAGAGCCCAGCTTCGTTGACAAGAGTGCAAAAGGTGTATACTAAAAGCTTTCTGCTTTACTTGAGCGCCATGGCCGTTATTATATTTTGGCTGCTCCAAGCAATCTCTGTCCAGCCTATGCAAATTTCCAGCTCAAATTTTCCCAGCACTCAAAAAGTCCCTCCTCCCGCCAGCTATGCTTTCAGGAAGTTCAGCAGAAGCAGTCCAACTTCTGTTCCCAGTTCAGAGGAAAAGCTTTCTCGGGCCAGAGAAAGCCAGGGAATCACTGTACCGGCAAGTGCATTTCTTACAACTGGTAATCCCTCAGAACACAGAAATGAAGAAGCTGTATATGAAAATGTGATATTTCTTTGGTACACTAACCTATGTAACTAATATGCACCATTTCAGAGGACGGAGCGGACCCAACTGTGATCCCAGAGACCCAAATACCCAGCAGTAGGGAAAAGAAATCCTCTCTGTGCTCTGCAACATTACATACACAAAATGAAGGCGCGTGCATTTTATTATTGGCCCCATATACACAATACATGTGAGGATGCTTGCCTTCCCAGTGTATTTCTCAAGCTCTTGAGAGCATATGCTATTTCCATGGGAACGCAAATAAGTTCATACTTTACATTTGTGTGTGACAAAAGGGGAAAAAAACGATTTTGTGTAAAATGCCAGCAGAGAGTGTTTCTGCCCGGTCTCGAACGTGCTAACCACTACACTACAGAAACAACTGCTTGCATCCCTTTGTAGGGACTGGGAGAACAGGTGCAAAGGGCTTTGCAAGTGGACCTGCTTAAAGACTAATCAAATGCCTTGCGCCTGAAGCTCACACAATCCAGCCTAAAACATACGTCCTATCAAGCATGCGCACATATACAAGTATGCCTGTTGAGGGTCTATGCAGCGTACAGAGGGAAGGACATATTTCCACTTTGAGATCGGACGGCCAAAACTCACAAGCAAATCAAGGAATGTTACTGAGAGCTAACAGAGAACACAAAGTGCTTGTCGCAAGGACATGGCAGGCAAAGAGGTTCAGGAAGTGAATTGTTCATCGACTACTGCTTACCGAGAAAGCCAGAGAGTCTGTCCAATGAAAATAACATTGGAAAAAAAAAAGGAGCTCAAGTTACCCACCTTGATCGGGCTCCTCCGGACCTCTCGCACCCAAAGCGAGAATCATACCCCTAGACCAACGAGCCACGGTCCTGTGATCATCTGACGGAATTGTACTCAGCGTTTCCACCCCCCTTAGGCTTCGAGGCCAAGAATGCCTATTCCTGAAGTTTGTTCCTGCCGCTGAAAGCCTTGTCGGTGTATGAGCCAAATGAATGCCCCAGTCGGCACGCTCTGACTGTCTTCATAGCTCTTCTTCTCGTCCTGAAGGTGTTGGCACATTGACATCAGGATCAATGAAGCTGGTGGCACACCCTCCCTTCCATTCGCCCGTGAAGGGTACGTATAAAAGAGCTGTTGATGCACAGAAGAAGAAATCTAGCACAACACCAACGCGGTCTGCTGATCAATTGAAAGTGGACAAAGTGAGCGAGTGAGAGCCTTCATTTTGCACCGGATCTGCATTGGCAGAAGCTCTGAGGGCTAGGAATTTTCTTTTGCCCTTGAAAAAAAGAAAAATCCAATATCACATCTGCCTGGGTGCATGACCATTGCTCAGGGAAAAGCAGCGCCACCCTTCTGTAAGAAATAGCATTGCACAACTGCTCCCTCAGCTTTCCATCCAACTATACATAAGCACGCACATATGCAGGCATGCAATTTTAATTCATCACATATTCGGAGCAAATGTGAGTGCGCTCGTCTACTCAGAATTTATTTCAAAGCGTGTCAGAGGAACTGCTTCTTCCGTTGCAACTGCAAATAAGTTCATGGCTTGAGCTTCGAGATGGTGGAACATGAAAAGTGTAAAATGCCACCCTCTGCTGTTTCTGCCCGGTCTCGAACCAGGGACCTTTCGCGTGTAAGGCGAACGTGATAACCACTACACTACAGAAACTGCGGCATGCTATGCCCTCTGGCGGTTGAGAGAATAGGGTCAAGTAACAGTGCAATTGTCTCTGTTTGAACACTTATCAAATGCCTCACGCCCAAAGCTTTACAAATGCAGCTCATCACACACACGGCGTTACAAGCATGAACACTCAGACAAGTGTGCCAGCTGAGAGGCCGTGCAGTCTGAAGATGTAAGGGCCTCTTTAGGCATTGGTATGGGACAGCCATGAATTAACAAACAAATCCAGAAAGGTGACTGAGAGCTACTTGGGACTCCTTAATGCATGGCGCAATGAGGCGGTCCGCAAAGAGGCTTAGGAAGCCCAATGTTCATCGACCATTGTCCATCCATCAGTCCAGAGTCTATAGAATTGAAAAACACATGTGTAAAAAAGTATCGGGCCAGGCACCAATCAATGGGCTCGTCCGGGATTTGAACCCGGGACCTCTCGCACCCGAAGCGAGAATCATACCCCTAGACCAACGAGCCTACACTTGCAGAGTAGTCTAGACAATATGTAGGGATTTGACTTGGCAGTTCTACCTCTTGAGGATTGTAGCACAAGAGTATCTCTTCCTAACGTTTGCTCCTAAAGCCCGTCCTCGTCCCTAAATGATGCAAAGGCTGAGCGTCTTCCCAGGTCTACTCCTCATCCCGAAGGTTGGTGGACCATTGACATCAGGGTGAAAGGTGCTTGCGATACACTGTTCCTTCCTTCCTTCCTTCCTTCCTTCCTTCCTTCCTTCCTTCCTTCCTTCCTTCCTTCCTTCCTTCCTTCCTTCCTTCCTTCCTTCCTTCCTTCCTTCCTTCCTTCCTTCCTTCCTTCCTTCCTTCCTTCCTTCCTTCCTTCCTTCCTTCCTTCCTTCCTTCCTTCCTTCCTTCCTTCCTTCCTTCCTTCCTTCCTCTTATGCTGTTTATGTAATAAGAGGGGACGATACACAGAAGAGAGAGAGTGGCCCAACACACTAGACTAGCAGTCTTCTGATCAATCTGCAGCTGGCAAGGTGGGGGAGAGACTTTATTTTGCACCTGCTGGGATATGCATTGGCAGAAGCTCTGAGGGCTGGGCCTTTCCTTTTGCCTGTAAAAACAAAAAGCAGCCCTCCTCCCTCCAGCCCTGAGAGCATGGGCGTGACACTGGCAAAAGCAGCATCTCCCCTTTGGTAAAGATGACCATTGCACAGCTGCTCACTCAGAGCTCGATCGTGCTCGATCAGGCGAGATATATTTAGGTCACCAGCAAAGTCTGTTCTCTTTTCTTGCGTAGGGTGAGCATTCACAGAGCCCAGCTTCGTTGACAAGAGTGCAAAAGGTGTATACTAAAAGCTTTCTGCTTTACTTGAGCGCCATGGCCGTTATTATATTTTGGCTGCTCCAAGCAATCTCTGTCCAGCCTATGCAAATTTCCAGCTCAAATTTTCCCAGCACTCAAAAAGTCCCTCCTCCCGCCAGCTATGCTTTCAGGAAGTTCAGCAGAAGCAGTCCAACTTCTGTTCCCAGTTCAGAGGAAAAGCTTTCTCGGGCCAGAGAAAGCCAGGGAATCACTGTACCGGCAAGTGCATTTCTTACAACTGGTAATCCCTCAGAACACAGAAATGAAGAAGCTGTATATGAAAATGTGATATTTCTTTGGTACACTAACCTATGTAACTAATATGCACCATTTCAGAGGACGGAGCGGACCCAACTGTGATCCCAGAGGCCCAAATACCCAGCAGTAGGGAAAAGAAATCCTCTCTGTGCTCTGCAACATTACATACACAAAATGAAGGCGCGTGCATTTTATTATTGGCCCCATATACAGAATACATGTGAGGATGCTTGCCTTCCCAGTGTATTTCTCAAGCTCTTGAGAGCATATGCTATTTCCATGGGAACGCAAATAAGTTCATACTTTACATTTGTGTGTGACAAAAGGGGAAAAAAACGATTTTGTGTAAAATGCCAGCAGAGAGTGTTTCTGCCCGGTCTCGAACGTGCTAACCACTACACTACAGAAACAACTGCTTGCATCCCTTTGTAGGGACTGGGAGAACAGGTGCAAAGGGCTTTGCAAGTGGACCTGCTTAAAGACTAATCAAATGCCTTGCGCCTGAAGCTCACACAATCCAGCCTAAAACATACGTCCTATCAAGCATGCGCACATATACAAGTATGCCTGTTGAGGGTCTATGCAGCGTACAGAGGGAAGGACATATTTCCACTTTGAGATCGGACGGCCAAAACTCACAAGCAAATCAAGGAATGTTACTGAGAGCTAACAGAGAACACAAAGTGCTTGTCGCAAGGACATGGCAGGCAAAGAGGTTCAGGAAGTGAATTGTTCATCGACTACTGCTTACCGAGAAAGCCAGAGAGTCTGTCCAATGAAAATAACATTGGAAAAAAAAAAAGGAGCTCAAGTTACCCACCTTGATCGGGCTCCTCCGGACCTCTCGCACCCAAAGCGAGAATCATACCCCTAGACCAACGAGCCACGGTCCTGTGATCATCTGACGGAATTGTACTCAGCGTTTCCACCCCCCTTAGGCTTCGAGGCCAAGAATGCCTATTCCTGAAGTTTGTTCCTGCCGCTGAAAGCCTTGTCGGTGTATGAGCCAAATGAATGCCCCAGTCGGCACGCTCTGACTGTCTTCATAGCTCTTCTTCTCGTCCTGAAGGTGTTGGCACATTGACATCAGGATCAATGAAGCTGGTGGCACACCCTCCCTTCCATTCGCCCGTGAAGGGTACGTATAAAAGAGCTGTTGATGCACAGAAGAAGAAATCTAGCACAACACCAACGCGGTCTGCTGATCAATTGAAAGTGGACAAAGTGAGCGAGTGAGAGCCTTCATTTTGCACCGGATCTGCATTGGCAGAAGCTCTGAGGGCTAGGAATTTTCTTTTGCCCTTGAAAAAAAGAAAAATCCAATATCACATCTGCCTGGGTGCATGAACATTGCTCAGGGAAAAGCAGCGCCACCCTTCTGTAAGAAATAGCATTGCACAACTGCTCCCTCAGCTTTCCATCCAACTATACATAAGCACGCACACATGCAGGCATGCAATTTTAATTCATCACATATTCGGAGCAAATGTGAGTGCGCTCGTCTACTCAGAATTTATTTCAAAGCGTGTCAGAGGAACTGCTTCTTCCGTTGCAACTGCAAATAAGTTCATGGCTTGAGCTTCGAGATGGTGGAACATGAAAAGTGTAAAATGCCACCCTCTGCTGTTTCTGCCCGGTCTCGAACCAGGGACCTTTCGCGTGTAAGGCGAACGTGATAACCACTACACTACAGAAACTGCTGCATGCTATGCCCTCTGGCGGTTGAGAGAATAGGGTCAAGTAACAGTGCAATTGTCTCTGTTTGAACACTTATCAAATGCCTCACGCCCAAAGCTTTACAAATGCAGCTCATCACACACACGGCGTTACAAGCATGAACACTCAGACAAGTGTGCCAGCTGAGAGGCCGT
Organism: Ambystoma mexicanum; assembly: GCF_040938575.1. Taxonomy (NCBI): domain Eukaryota; kingdom Metazoa; phylum Chordata; class Amphibia; order Caudata; family Ambystomatidae; genus Ambystoma; species Ambystoma mexicanum. The sequence goes on along the minus strand of NC_090924.1, from coordinate 129,147,985 downwards.
GCAGTCTGAAGATGTAAGGGCCTCTTTAGGCATTGGTATGGGACAGCCATGAATTAACAAACAAATCCAGAAAGGTGACTGAGAGCTACTTGGGACTCCTTAATGCATGGCGCAATGAGGCGGTCCGCAAAGAGGCTTAGGAAGCCCAATGTTCATCGACCATTGTCCATCCATCAGTCCAGAGTCTATAGAATTGAAAAACACATGTGTAAAAAAGTATCGGGCCAGGCACCAATCAATGGGCTCGTCCGGGATTTGAACCCGGGACCTCTCGCACCCGAAGCGAGAATCATACCCCTAGACCAACGAGCCTACACTTGCAGAGTAGTCTAGACAATATGTAGGGATTTGACTTGGCAGTTGTACCTCTTGAGGATTGTAGCACAAGAGTATCTCTTCCTAACGTTTGCTCCTAAAGCCCGTCCTCGTCCCTAAATGATGCAAAGGCTGAGCGTCTTCACAGGTCTACTCCTCATCCCGAAGGTTGGTGGACCATTGACATCAGGGTGAAAGGTGCTTGCGATACACTGTTCCTTCCTTCCTTCCTTCCTTCCTTCCTTCCTTCCTTCCTTCCTTCCTTCCTTCCTTCCTTCCTTCCTTCCTTCCTTCCTTCCTTCCTTCCTTCCTTCCTTCCTTCCTTCCTTCCTTCCTTCCTTCCTTCCTTCCTTCCTTCCTTCCTTCCTTCCTTCCTTCCTTCCTTCCTTCCTTCCTTCCTTCCTTCCTTCCTTCCTTCCTTCCTTCCTTCCTTCCTTCCTTCCTTCCTCTTATGCTGTTTATGTAATAAGAGGGGACGATACACAGAAGAGAGAGAGTGGCCCAACACACTAGACTAGCAGTCTTCTGATCAATCTGCAGCTGGCAAGGTGGGGGAAAGACTTTATTTTGCACCTGCTGGGATATGCATTGGCAGAAGCTCTGAGGGCTGGGCCTTTCCTTTTGCCTGTAAAAACAAAAAGCAGCCCTCCTCCCTCCAGCCCTGAGAGCATGGGTGTGACACTGGCAAAAGCAGCATCTCCCCTTTGGTAAAGATGACCATTGCAAAGCTGCTCACTCAGAGCTCGATCGTGCTCGATCAGGCGAGATATATTTAGGTCACCAGCAAAGTCTGTTCTCTTTTCTTGCGTAGGGTGAGCATTCACAGAGCCCAGCTTCGTTGACAAGAGTGCAAAAGGTGTATACTAAAAGCTTTCTGCTTTACTTGAGCGCCATGGCCGTTATTATATTTTGGCTGCTCCAAGCAATCTCTGTCCAGCCTATGCAAATTTCCAGCTCAAATTTTCCCAGCACTCAAAAAGTCCCTCCTCCCGCCAGCTATGCTTTCAGGAAGTTCAGCAGAAGCAGTCCAACTTCTGTTCCCAGTTCAGAGGAAAAGCTTTCTCGGGCCAGAGAAAGCCAGGGAATCACTGTACCGGCAAGTGCATTTCTTACAACTGGTAATCCCTCAGAACACAGAAATGAAGAAGCTGTATATGAAAATGTGATATTTCTTTGGTACACTAACCTATGTAACTAATATGCACCATTTCAGAGGACGGAGCGGACCCAACTGTGATCCCAGAGACCCAAATACCCAGCAGTAGGGAAAAGAAATCCTCTCTGTGCTCTGCAACATTACATACACAAAATGAAGGCGCGTGCATTTTATTATTGGCCCCATATACACAATACATGTGAGGATGCTTGCCTTCCCAGTGTATTTCTCAAGCTCTTGAGAGCATATGCTATTTCCATGGGAACGCAAATAAGTTCATACTTTACATTTGTGTGTGACAAAAGGGGAAAAAAACGATTTTGTGTAAAATGCCAGCAGAGAGTGTTTCTGCCCGGTCTCGAACGTGCTAACCACTACACTACAGAAACAACTGCTTGCATCCCTTTGTAGGGACTGGGAGAACAGGTGCAAAGGGCTTTGCAAGTGGACCTGCTTAAAGACTAATCAAATGCCTTGCGCCTGAAGCTCACACAATCCAGCCTAAAACATACGTCCTATCAAGCATGCGCACATATACAAGTATGCCTGTTGAGGGTCTATGCAGCGTACAGAGGGAAGGACAAATTTCCACTTTGAGATCGGACGGCCAAAACTCACAAGCAAATCAAGGAATGTTACTGAGAGCTAACAGAGAACACAAAGTGCTTGTCGCAAGGACATGGCAGGCAAAGAGGTTCAGGAAGTGAATTGTTCATCGACTACTGCTTACCGAGAAAGCCAGAGAGTCTGTCCAATGAAAATAACATTGGAAAAAAAAAAAAGGAGCTCAAGTTACCCACCTTGATCGGGCTCCTCCGGACCTCTCGCACCCAAAGCGAGAATCATACCCCTAGACCAACGAGCCACGGTCCTGTGATCATCTGACGGAATTGTACTCAGCGTTTCCACCCCCCTTAGGCTTCGAGGCCAAGAATGCCTATTCCTGAAGTTTGTTCCTGCCGCTGAAAGCCTTGTCGGTGTATGAGCCAAATGAATGCCCCAGTCGGCACGCTCTGACTGTCTTCATAGCTCTTCTTCTCGTCCTGAAGGTGTTGGCACATTGACATCAGGATCAATGAAGCTGGTGGCACACCCTCCCTTCCATTCGCCCGTGAAGGGTACGTATAAAAGAGCTGTTGATGCACAGAAGAAGAAATCTAGCACAACACCAACGCGGTCTGCTGATCAATTGAAAGTGGACAAAGTGAGCGAGTGAGAGCCTTCATTTTGCACCGGATCTGCATTGGCAGAAGCTCTGAGGGCTAGGAATTTTCTTTTGCCCTTGAAAAAAAGAAAAATCCAATATCACATCTGCCTGGGTGCATGAACATTGCTCAGGGAAAAGCAGCGCCACCCTTCTGTAAGAAATAGCATTGCACAACTGCTCCCTCAGCTTTCCATCCAACTATACATAAGCACGCACATATGCAGGCATGCAATTTTAATTCATCACATATTCGGAGCAAATGTGAGTGCGCTCGTCTACTCAGAATTTATTTCAAAGCGTGTCAGAGGAACTGCTTCTTCCGTTGCAACTGCAAATAAGTTCATGGCTTGCGCTTCGAGATGGTGGAACATGAAAAGTGTAAAATGCCACCCTCTGCTGTTTCTGCCCGGTCTCGAACCAGGGACCTTTCGCGTGTAAGGCGAACGTGATAACCACTACACTACAGAAACTGCTGCATGCTATGCCCTCTGGCGGTTGAGAGAATAGGGTCAAGTAACAGTGCAATTGTCTCTGTTTGAACACTTATCAAATGCCTCACGCCCAAAGCTTTACAAATGCAGCTCATCACACACACGGCGTTACAAGCATGAACACTCAGACAAGTGTGCCAGCTGAGAGGCCGTGCAGTCTGAAGATGTAAGGGCCTCTTTAGGCATTGGTATGGGACAGCCATGAATTAACAAACAAATCCAGAAAGGTGACTGAGAGCTACTTGGGACTCCTTAATGCATGGCGCAATGAGGCGGTCCGCAAAGAGGCTTAGGAAGCCCAATGTTCATCGACCATTGTCCATCCATCAGTCCACAGTCTATAGAATTGAAAAACACATGTGTAAAAAAGTATCGGGCCAGGCACCAATCAATGGGCTCGTCCGGGATTTGAACCCGGGACCTCTCGCACCCGAAGCGAGAATCATACCCCTAGACCAACGAGCCTACACTTGCAGAGTAGTCTAGACAATATGTAGGGATTTGACTTGGCAGTTGTACCTCTTGAGGATTGTAGCACAAGAGTATCTCTTCCTAACGTTTGCTCCTAAAGCCCGTCCTCGTCCCTAAATGATGCAAAGGCTGAGCGTCTTCACAGGTCTACTCCTCATCCCGAAGGTTGGTGGACCATTGACATCAGGGTGAAAGGTGCTTGCGATACACTGTTCCTTCCTTCCTTCCTTCCTTCCTTCCTTCCTTCCTTCCTTCCTTCCTTCCTTCCTTCCTTCCTTCCTTCCTTCCTTCCTTCCTTCCTTCCTTCCTTCCTTCCTTCCTTCCTTCCTTCCTTCCTTCCTTCCTTCCTTCCTTCCTTCCTTCCTTCCTTCCTTCCTTCCTTCCTTCCTTCCTCTTATGCTGTTTATGTAATAAGAGGGGACGATACACAGAAGAGAGAGAGTGGCCCAACACACTAGACTAGCAGTCTTCTGATCAATCTGCAGCTGGCAAGGTGGGGGAAAGACTTTATTTTGCACCTGCTGGGATATGCATTGGCAGAAGCTCTGAGGGCTGGGCCTTTCCTTTTGCCTGTAAAAACAAAAAGCAGCCCTCCTCCCTCCAGCCCTGAGAGCATGGGTGTGACACTGGCAAAAGCAGCATCTCCCCTTTGGTAAAGATGACCATTGCAAAGCTGCTCACTCAGAGCTCGATCGTGCTCGATCAGGCGAGATATATTTAGGTCACCAGCAAAGTCTGTTCTCTTTTCTTGCGTAGGGTGAGCATTCACAGAGCCCAGCTTCGTTGACAAGAGTGCAAAAGGTGTATACTAAAAGCTTTCTGCTTTACTTGAGCGCCATGGCCGTTATTATATTTTGGCTGCTCCAAGCAATCTCTGTCCAGCCTATGCAAATTTCCAGCTCAAATTTTCCCAGCACTCAAAAAGTCCCTCCTCCCGCCAGCTATGCTTTCAGGAAGTTCAGCAGAAGCAGTCCAACTTCTGTTCCCAGTTCAGAGGAAAAGCTTTCTCGGGCCAGAGAAAGCCAGGGAATCACTGTACCGGCAAGTGCATTTCTTACAACTGGTAATCCCTCAGAACACAGAAATGAAGAAGCTGTATATGAAAATGTGATATTTCTTTGGTACACTAACCTATGTAACTAATATGCACCATTTCAGAGGACGGAGCGGACCCAACTGTGATCCCAGAGACCCAAATACCCAGCAGTAGGGAAAAGAAATCCTCTCTGTGCTCTGCAACATTACATACACAAAATGAAGGCGCGTGCATTTTATTATTGGCCCCATATACACAATACATGTGAGGATGCTTGCCTTCCCAGTGTATTTCTCAAGCTCTTGAGAGCATATGCTATTTCCATGGGAACGCAAATAAGTTCATACTTTACATTTGTGTGTGACAAAAGGGGAAAAAAACGATTTTGTGTAAAATGCCAGCAGAGAGTGTTTCTGCCCGGTCTCGAACGTGCTAACCACTACACTACAGAAACAACTGCTTGCATCCCTTTGTAGGGACTGGGAGAACAGGTGCAAAGGGCTTTGCAAGTGGACCTGCTTAAAGACTAATCAAATGCCTTGCGCCTGAAGCTCACACAATCCAGCCTAAAACATACGTCCTATCAAGCATGCGCACATATACAAGTATGCCTGTTGAGGGTCTATGCAGCGTACAGAGGGAAGGACAAATTTCCACTTTGAGATCGGACGGCCAAAACTCACAAGCAAATCAAGGAATGTTACTGAGAGCTAACAGAGAACACAAAGTGCTTGTCGCAAGGACATGGCAGGCAAAGAGGTTCAGGAAGTGAATTGTTCATCGACTACTGCTTACCGAGAAAGCCAGAGAGTCTGTCCAATGAAAATAACATTGGAAAAAAAAAAAAGGAGCTCAAGTTACCCACCTTGATCGGGCTCCTCCGGACCTCTCGCACCCAAAGCGAGAATCATACCCCTAGACCAACGAGCCACGGTCCTGTGATCATCTGACGGAATTGTACTCAGCGTTTCCACCCCCCTTAGGCTTCGAGGCCAAGAATGCCTATTCCTGAAGTTTGTTCCTGCCGCTGAAAGCCTTGTCGGTGTATGAGCCAAATGAATGCCCCAGTCGGCACGCTCTGACTGTCTTCATAGCTCTTCTTCTCGTCCTGAAGGTGTTGGCACATTGACATCAGGATCAATGAAGCTGGTGGCACACCCTCCCTTCCATTCGCCCGTGAAGGGTACGTATAAAAGAGCTGTTGATGCACAGAAGAAGAAATCTAGCACAACACCAACGCGGTCTGCTGATCAATTGAAAGTGGACAAAGTGAGCGAGTGAGAGCCTTCATTTTGCACCGGATCTGCATTGGCAGAAGCTCTGAGGGCTAGGAATTTTCTTTTGCCCTTGAAAAAAAGAAAAATCCAATATCACATCTGCCTGGGTGCATGAACATTGCTCAGGGAAAAGCAGCGCCACCCTTCTGTAAGAAATAGCATTGCACAACTGCTCCCTCAGCTTTCCATCCAACTATACATAAGCACGCACATATGCAGGCATGCAATTTTAATTCATCACATATTCGGAGCAAATGTGAGTGCGCTCGTCTACTCAGAATTTATTTCAAAGCGTGTCAGAGGAACTGCTTCTTCCGTTGCAACTGCAAATAAGTTCATGGCTTGCGCTTCGAGATGGTGGAACATGAAAAGTGTAAAATGCCACCCTCTGCTGTTTCTGCCCGGTCTCGAACCAGGGACCTTTCGCGTGTAAGGCGAACGTGATAACCACTACACTACAGAAACTGCTGCATGCTATGCCCTCTGGCGGTTGAGAGAATAGGGTCAAGTAACAGTGCAATTGTCTCTGTTTGAACACTTATCAAATGCCTCACGCCCAAAGCTTTACAAATGCAGCTCATCACACACACGGCGTTACAAGCATGAACACTCAGACAAGTGTGCCAGCTGAGAGGCCGTGCAGTCTGAAGATGTAAGGGCCTCTTTAGGCATTGGTATGGGACAGCCATGAATTAACAAACAAATCCAGAAAGGTGACTGAGAGCTACTTGGGACTCCTTAATGCATGGCGCAATGAGGCGGTCCGCAAAGAGGCTTAGGAAGCCCAATGTTCATCGACCATTGTCCATCCATCAGTCCACAGTCTATAGAATTGAAAAACACATGTGTAAAAAAAGTATCGGGCCAGGCACCAATCAATGGGCTCGTCCGGGATTTGAACCCGGGACCTCTCGCACCCGAAGCGAGAATCATACCCCTAGACCAACGAGCCTACACTTGCAGAGTAGTCTAGACAATATGTAGGGATTTGACTTGGCAGTTGTACCTCTTGAGGATTGTAGCACAAGAGTATCTCTTCCTAACGTTTGCTCCTAAAGCCCGTCCTTGTCCCTAAATGATGCAAAGGCTGAGCGTCTTCACAGGTCTACTCCTCATCCCGAAGGTTGGTGGACCATTGACATCAGGGTGAAAGGTGCTTGCGATACACTGTTCCTTCCTTCCTTCCTTCCTTCCTTCCTTCCTTCCTTCCTTCCTTCCTTCCTTCCTTCCTTCCTTCCTTCCTTCCTTCCTTCCTTCCTTCCTTCCTTCCTTCCTTCCTTCCTTCCTTCCTTCCTTCCTTCCTTCCTTCCTTCCTTCCTTCCTTCCTTCCTTCCTTCCTTCCTTCCTTCCTCTTATGCTGTTTATGTAATAAGAGGGGACGATACACAGAAGAGAGAGAGTGGCCCAACACACTAGACTAGCAGTCTTCTGATCAATCTGCAGCTGGCAAGGTGGGGGAGAGACTTTATTTTGCACCTGCTGGGATATGCATTGGCAGAAGCTCTGAGGGCTGGGCCTTTCCTTTTGCCTGTAAAAACAAAAAGCAGCCCTCCTCCCTCCAGCCCTGAGAGCATGGGCGTGACACTGGCAAAAGCAGCATCTCCCCTTTGGTAAAGATGACCATTGCACAGCTGCTCACTCAGAGCTCGATCGTGCTCGATCAGGCGAGATATATATTTAGGTCACCAGCAAAGTCTGTTCTCTTTTCTTGCGTAGGGTGAGCATTCACAGAGCCCAGCTTCGTTGACAAGAGTGCAAAAGGTGTATACTAAAAGCTTTCTGCTTTACTTGAGCGCCATGGCCGTTATTATATTTTGGCTGCTCCAAGCAATCTCTGTCCAGCCTATGCAAATTTCCAGCTCAAATTTTCCCAGCACTCAAAAAGTCCCTCCTCCCGCCAGCTATGCTTTCAGGAAGTTCAGCAGAAGCAGTCCAACTTCTGTTCCCAGTTCAGAGGAAAAGCTTTCTCGGGCCAGAGAAAGCCAGGGAATCACTGTACCGGCAAGTGCATTTCTTACAACTGGTAATCCCTCAGAACACAGAAATGAAGAAGCTGTATATGAAAATGTGATATTTCTTTGGTACACTAACCTATGTAACTAATATGCACCATTTCAGAGGACGGAGCGGACCCAACTGTGATCCCAGAGACCCAAATACCCAGCAGTAGGGAAAAGAAATCCTCTCTGTGCTCTGCAACATTACATACACAAAATGAAGGCGCGTGCATTTTATTATTGGCCCCATATACACAATACATGTGAGGATGCTTGCCTTCCCAGTGTATTTCTCAAGCTCTTGAGAGCATATGCTATTTCCATGGGAACGCAAATAAGTTCATACTTTACATTTGTGTGTGACAAAAGGGGAAAAAAACGATTTTGTGTAAAATGCCAGCAGAGAGTGTTTCTGCCCGGTCTCGAACGTGCTAACCACTACACTACAGAAACAACTGCTTGCATCCCTTTGTAGGGACTGGGAGAACAGGTGCAAAGGGCTTTGCAAGTGGACCTGCTTAAAGACTAATCAAATGCCTTGCGCCTGAAGCTCACACAATCCAGCCTAAAACATACGTCCTATCAAGCATGCGCACATATACAAGTATGCCTGTTGAGGGTCTATGCAGCGTACAGAGGGAAGGACATATTTCCACTTTGAGATCGGACGGCCAAAACTCACAAGCAAATCAAGGAATGTTACTGAGAGCTAACAGAGAACACAAAGTGCTTGTCGCAAGGACATGGCAGGCAAAGAGGTTCAGGAAGTGAATTGTTCATCGACTACTGCTTACCGAGAAAGCCAGAGAGTCTGTCCAATGAAAATAACATTGGAAAAAAAAAAAGGAGCTCAAGTTACCCACCTTGATCGGGCTCCTCCGGACCTCTCGCACCCAAAGCGAGAATCATACCCCTAGACCAACGAGCCACGGTCCTGTGATCATCTGACGGAATTGTACTCAGCGTTTCCACCCCCCTTAGGCTTCGAGGCCAAGAATGCCTATTCCTGAAGTTTGTTCCTGCCGCTGAAAGCCTTGTCGGTGTATGAGCCAAATGAATGCCCCAGTCGGCACGCTCTGACTGTCTTCATAGCTCTTCTTCTCGTCCTGAAGGTGTTGGCACATTGACATCAGGATCAATGAAGCTGGTGGCACACCCTCCCTTCCATTCGCCCGTGAAGGGTACGTATAAAAGAGCTGTTGATGCACAGAAGAAGAAATCTAGCATAACACCAACGCGGTCTGCTGATCAATTGAAAGTGGACAAAGTGAGCGAGTGAGAGCCTTCATTTTGCACCGGATCTGCATTGGCAGAAGCTCTGAGGGCTAGGAATTTTCTTTTGCCCTTGAAAAAAAGAAAAATCCAATATCACATCTGCCTGGGTGCATGAACATTGCTCAGGGAAAAGCAGCGCCACCCTTCTGTAAGAAATAGCATTGCACAACTGCTCCCTCAGCTTTCCATCCAACTATACATAAGCACGCACATATGCAGGCATGCAATTTTAATTCATCACATATTCGGAGCAAATGTGAGTGCGCTCGTCTACTCAGAATTTATTTCAAAGCGTGTCAGAGGAACTGCTTCTTCCGTTGCAACTGCAAATAAGTTCATGGCTTGAGCTTCGAGATGGTGGAACATGAAAAGTGTAAAATGCCACCCTCTGCTGTTTCTGCCCGGTCTCGAACCAGGGACCTTTCGCGTGTAAGGCGAACGTGATAACCACTACACTACAGAAACTGCTGCATGCTATGCCCTCTGGCGGTTGAGAGAATAGGGTCAAGTAACAGTGCAATTGTCTCTGTTTGAACACTTATCAAATGCCTCACGCCCAAAGCTTTACAAATGCAGCTCATCACACACACGGCGTTACAAGCATGAACACTCAGACAAGTGTGCCAGCTGAGAGGCCGTGCAGTCTGAAGATGTAAGGGCCTCTTTAGGCATTGGTATGGGACAGCCATGAATTAACAAACAAATCCAGAAAGGTGACTGAGAGCTACTTGGGACTCCTTAATGCATGGCGCAATGAGGCGGTCCGCAAAGAGGCTTAGGAAGCCCAATGTTCATCGACCATTGTCCATCCATCAGTCCAGAGTCTATAGAATTGAAAAACACATGTGTAAAAAAGTATCGGGCCAGGCACCAATCAATGGGCTCGTCCGGGATTTGAACCCGGGACCTCTCGCACCCGAAGCGAGAATCATACCCCTAGACCAACGAGCCTACACTTGCAGAGTAGTCTAGACAATATGTAGGGATTTGACTTGGCAGTTGTACCTCTTGAGGATTGTAGCACAAGAGTATCTCTTCCTAACGTTTGCTCCTAAAGCCCGTCCTCGTCCCTAAATGATGCAAAGGCTGAGCGTCTTCACAGGTCTACTCCTCATCCCGAAGGTTGGTGGACCATTGACATCAGGGTGAAAGGTGCTTGCGATACACTGTTCCTTCCTTCCTTCCTTCCTTCCTTCCTTCCTTCCTTCCTTCCTTCCTTCCTTCCTTCCTTCCTTCCTTCCTTCCTTCCTTCCTTCCTTCCTTCCTTCCTTCCTTCCTTCCTTCCTTCCTTCCTTCCTTCCTTCCTTCCTTCCTTCCTTCCTTCCTTCCTTCCTTCCTTCCTTCCTTCCTTCCTTCCTCTTATGCTGTTTATGTAATAAGAGGGGACGATACACAGAAGAGAGAGAGTGGCCCAACACACTAGACTAGCAGTCTTCTGATCAATCTGCAGCTGGCAAGGTGGGGGAAAGACTTTATTTTGCACCTGCTGGGATATGCATTGGCAGAAGCTCTGAGGGCTGGGCCTTTCCTTTTGCCTGTAAAAACAAAAAGCAGCCCTCCTCCCTCCAGCCCTGAGAGCATGGGTGTGACACTGGCAAAAGCAGCATCTCCCCTTTGGTAAAGATGACCATTGCAAAGCTGCTCACTCAGAGCTCGATCGTGCTCGATCAGGCGAGATATATTTAGGTCACCAGCAAAGTCTGTTCTCTTTTCTTGCGTAGGGTGAGCATTCACAGAGCCCAGCTTCGTTGACAAGAGTGCAAAAGGTGTATACTAAAAGCTTTCTGCTTTACTTGAGCGCCATGGCCGTTATTATATTTTGGCTGCTCCAAGCAATCTCTGTCCAGCCTATGCAAATTTCCAGCTCAAATTTTCCCAGCACTCAAAAAGTCCCTCCTCCCACCAGCTATGCTTTCAGGAAGTTCAGCAGAAGCAGTCCAACTTCTGTTCCCAGTTCAGAGGAAAAGCTTTCTCGGGCCAGAGAAAGCCAGGGAATCACTGTACCGGCAAGTGCATTTCTTACAACTGGTAATCCCTCAGAACACAGAAATGAAGAAGCTGTATATGAAAATGTGATATTTCTTTGGTACACTAACCTATGTAACTAATATCCACCATTTCAGAGGACGGAGCGGACCCAACTGTGATCCCAGAGACCCAAATACCCAGCAGTAGGGAAAAGAAATCCTCTCTGTGCTCTGCAACATTACATACACAAAATGAAGGCGCGTGCATTTTATTATTGGCCCCATATACACAATACATGTGAGGATGCTTGCCTTCCCAGTGTATTTCTCAAGCTCTTGAGAGCATATGCTATTTCCATGGGAACGCAAATAAGTTCATACTTTACATTTGTGTGTGACAAAAGGGGAAAAAAACGATTTTGTGTAAAATGCCAGCAGAGAGTGTTTCTGCCCGGTCTCGAACGTGCTAACCACTACACTACAGAAACAACTGCTTGCATCCCTTTGTAGGGACTGGGAGAACAGGTGCAAAGGGCTTTGCAAGTGGACCTGCTTAAAGACTAATCAAATGCCTTGCGCCTGAAGCTCACACAATCCAGCCTAAAACATACGTCCTATCAAGCATGCGCACATATACAAGTATGCCTGTTGAGGGTCTATGCAGCGTACAGAGGGAAGGACATATTTCCACTTTGAGATCGGACGGCCAAAACTCACAAGCAAATCAAGGAATGTTACTGAGAGCTAACAGAGAACACAAAGTGCTTGTCGCAAGGACATGGCAGGCAAAGAGGTTCAGGAAGTGAATTGTTCATCGACTACTGCTTACCGAGAAAGCCAGAGAGTCTGTCCAATGAAAATAACATTGGAAAAAAAAAAAAGGAGCTCAAGTTACCCACCTTGATCGGGCTCCTCCGGACCTCTCGCACCCAAAGCGAGAATCATACCCCTAGACCAACGAGCCACGGTCCTGTGATCATCTGACGGAATTGTACTCAGCGTTTCCACCCCCCTTAGGCTTCGAGGCCAAGAATGCCTATTCCTGAAGTTTGTTCCTGCCGCTGAAAGCCTTGTCGGTGTATGAGCCAAATGAATGCCCCAGTCGGCACGCTCTGACTGTCTTCATAGCTCTTCTTCTCGTCCTGAAGGTGTTGGCACATTGACATCAGGATCAATGAAGCTGGTGGCACACCCTCCCTTCCATTCGCCCGTGAAGGGTACGTATAAAAGAGCTGTTGATGCACAGAAGAAGAAATCTAGCACAACACCAACGCGGTCTGCTGATCAATTGAAAGTGGACAAAGTGAGCGAGTGAGAGCCTTCATTTTGCACCGGATCTGCATTGGCAGAAGCTCTGAGGGCTAGGAATTTTCTTTTGCCCTTGAAAAAAAGAAAAATCCAATATCACATCTGCCTGGGTGCATGAACATTGCTCAGGGAAAAGCAGCGCCACCCTTCTGTAAGAAATAGCATTGCACAACTGCTCCCTCAGCTTTCCATCCAACTATACATAAGCACGCACATATGCAGGCATGCAATTTTAATTCATCACATATTCGGAGCAAATGTGAGTGCGCTCGTCTACTCAGAATTTATTTCAAAGCGTGTCAGAGGAACTGCTTCTTCCGTTGCAACTGCAAATAAGTTCATGGCTTGAGCTTCGAGATGGTGGAACATGAAAAGTGTAAAATGCCACCCTCTGCTGTTTCTGCCCGGTCTCGAACCAGGGACCTTTCGCGTGTAAGGCGAACGTGATAACCACTACACTACAGAAACTGCTGCATGCTATGCCCTCTGGCGGTTGAGAGAATAGGGTCAAGTAACAGTGCAATTGTCTCTGTTTGAACACTTATCAAATGCCTCACGCCCAAAGCTTTACAAATGCAGCTCATCACACACACGGCGTTACAAGCATGAACACTCAGACAAGTGTGCCAGCTGAGAGGCCGTGCAGTCTGAAGATGTAAGGGCCTCTTTAGGCATTGGTATGGGACAGCCATGAATTAACAAACAAATCCAGAAAGGTGACTGAGAGCTACTTGGGACTCCTTAATGCATGGCGCAATGAGGCGGTCCGCAAAGAGGCTTAGGAAGCCCAATGTTCATCGACCATTGTCCATCCATCAGTCCAGAGTCTATAGAATTGAAAAACACATGTGTAAAAAAGTATCGGGCCAGGCACCAATCAATGGGCTCGTCCGGGATTTGAACCCGGGACCTCTCGCACCCGAAGCGAGAATCATACCCCTAGACCAACGAGCCTACACTTGCAGAGTAGTCTAGACAATATGTAGGGATTTGACTTGGCAGTTGTACCTCTTGAGGATTGTAGCACAAGAGTATCTCTTCCTAACGTTTGCTCCTAAAGCCCGTCCTCGTCCCTAAATGATGCAAAGGCTGAGCGTCTTCACAGGTCTACTCCTCATCCCGAAGGTTGGTGGACCATTGACATCAGGGTGAAAGGTGCTTGCGATACACTGTTCCTTCCCTTCCTTCCTTCCTTCCTTCCTTCCTTCCTTCCTTCCTTCCTTCCTTCCTTCCTTCCTTCCTTCCTTCCTTCCTTCCTTCCTTCCTTCCTTCCTTCCTTCCTTCCTTCCTTCCTTCCTTCCTTCCTTCCTTCCTTCCTTCCTTCCTTCCTTCCTTCCTTCCTTCCTTCCTTCCTTCCTTCCTTCCTGCCTTCCTTCCTTCCTTCCTCTTATGCTGTTTATGTAATAAGAGGGGACGATACACAGAAGAGAGAGAGTGGCCCAACACACTAGACTAGCAGTCTTCTGATCAATCTGCAGCTGGCAAGGTGGGGGAAAGACTTTATTTTGCACCTGCTGGGATATGCATTGGCAGAAGCTCTGAGGGCTGGGCCTTTCCTTTTGCCTGTAAAAACAAAAAGCAGCCCTCCTCCCTCCAGCCCTGAGAGCATGGGTGTGACACTGGCAAAAGCAGCATCTCCCCTTTGGTAAAGATGACCATTGCAAAGCTGCTCACTCAGAGCTCGATCGTGCTCGATCAGGCGAGATATATTTAGGTCACCAGCAAAGTCTGTTCTCTTTTCTTGCGTAGGGTGAGCATTCACAGAGCCCAGCTTCGTTGACAAGAGTGCAAAAGGTGTATACTAAAAGCTTTCTGCTTTACTTGAGCGCCATGGCCGTTATTATATTTTGGCTGCTCCAAGCAATCTCTGTCCAGCCTATGCAAATTTCCAGCTCAAATTTTCCCAGCACTCAAAAAGTCCCTCCTCCCGCCAGCTATGCTTTCAGGAAGTTCAGCAGAAGCAGTCCAACTTCTGTTCCCAGTTCAGAGGAAAAGCTTTCTCGGGCCAGAGAAAGCCAGGGAATCACTGTACCGGCAAGTGCATTTCTTACAACTGGTAATCCCTCAGAACACAGAAATGAAGAAGCTGTATATGAAAATGTGATATTTCTTTGGTACACTAACCTATGTAACTAATATCCACCATTTCAGAGGACGGAGCGGACCCAACTGTGATCCCAGAGACCCAAATACCCAGCAGTAGGGAAAAGAAATCCTCTCTGTGCTCTGCAACATTACATACACAAAATGAAGGCGCGTGCATTTTATTATTGGCCCCATATACACAATACATGTGAGGATGCTTGCCTTCCCAGTGTATTTCTCAAGCTCTTGAGAGCATATGCTATTTCCATGGGAACGCAAATAAGTTCATACTTTACATTTGTGTGTGACAAAAGGGGAAAAAAACGATTTTGTGTAAAATGCCAGCAGAGAGTGTTTCTGCCCGGTCTCGAACGTGCTAACCACTACACTACAGAAACAACTGCTTGCATCCCTTTGTAGGGACTGGGAGAACAGGTGCAAAGGGCTTTGCAAGTGGACCTGCTTAAAGACTAATCAAATGCCTTGCGCCTGAAGCTCACACAATCCAGCCTAAAACATACGTCCTATCAAGCATGCGCACATATACAAGTATGCCTGTTGAGGGTCTATGCAGCGTACAGAGGGAAGGACATATTTCCACTTTGAGATCGGACGGCCAAAACTCACAAGCAAATCAAGGAATGTTACTGAGAGCTAACAGAGAACACAAAGTGCTTGTCGCAAGGACATGGCAGGCAAAGAGGTTCAGGAAGTGAATTGTTCATCGACTACTGCTTACCGAGAAAGCCAGAGAGTCTGTCCAATGAAAATAACATTGGAAAAAAAAAAAAGGAGCTCAAGTTACCCACCTTGATCGGGCTCCTCCGGACCTCTCGCACCCAAAGCGAGAATCATACCCCTAGACCAACGAGCCACGGTCCTGTGATCATCTGACGGAATTGTACTCAGCGTTTCCACCCCCCTTAGGCTTCGAGGCCAAGAATGCCTATTCCTGAAGTTTGTTCCTGCCGCTGAAAGCCTTGTCGGTGTATGAGCCAAATGAATGCCCCAGTCGGCACGCTCTGACTGTCTTCATAGCTCTTCTTCTCGTCCTGAAGGTGTTGGCACATTGACATCAGGATCAATGAAGCTGGTGGCACACCCTCCCTTCCATTCGCCCGTGAAGGGTACGTATAAAAGAGCTGTTGATGCACAGAAGAAGAAATCTAGCACAACACCAACGCGGTCTGCTGATCAATTGAAAGTGGACAAAGTGAGCGAGTGAGAGCCTTCATTTTGCACCGGATCTGCATTGGCAGAAGCTCTGAGGGCTAGGAATTTTCTTTTGCCCTTGAAAAAAAGAAAAATCCAATATCACATCTGCCTGGGTGCATGAACATTGCTCAGGGAAAAGCAGCGCCACCCTTCTGTAAGAAATAGCAATGCACAACTGCTCCCTCAGCTTTCCATCCAACTATACATAAGCACGCACATATGCAGGCATGCAATTTTAATTCATCACATATTCGGAGCAAATGTGAGTGCGCTCGTCTACTCAGAATTTATTTCAAAGCGTGTCAGAGGAACTGCTTCTTCCGTTGCAACTGCAAATAAGTTCATGGCTTGAGCTTCGAGATGGTGGAACATGAAAAGTGTAAAATGCCACCCTCTGCTGTTTCTGCCCGGTCTCGAACCAGGGACCTTTCGCGTGTAAGGCGAACGTGATAACCACTACACTACAGAAACTGCTGCATGCTATGCCCTCTGGCGGTTGAGAGAATAGGGTCAAGTAACAGTGCAATTGTCTCTGTTTGAACACTTATCAAATGCCTCACGCCCAAAGCTTTACAAATGCAGCTCATCACACACACGGCGTTACAAGCATGAACACTCAGACAAGTGTGCCAGCTGAGAGGCCGTGCAGTCTGAAGATGTAAGGGCCTCTTTAGGCATTGGTATGGGACAGCCATGAATTAACAAACAAATCCAGAAAGGTGACTGAGAGCTACTTGGGACTCCTTAATGCATGGCGCAATGAGGCGGTCCGCAAAGAGGCTTAGGAAGCCCAATGTTCATCGACCATTGTCCATCCATCAGTCCACAGTCTATAGAATTGAAAAACACATGTGTAAAAAAGTATCGGGCCAGGCACCAATCAATGGGCTCGTCCGGGATTTGAACCCGGGACCTCTCGCACCCGAAGCGAGAATCATACCCCTAGACCAACGAGCCTACACTTGCAGAGTAATCTAGACAATATGTAGGGATTTGACTTGGCAGTTGTACCTCTTGAGGATTGTAGCACAAGAGTATCTCTTCCTAACGTTTGCTCCTAAAGCCCGTCCTCGTCCCTAAATGATGCAAAGGCTGAGCGTCTTCACAGGTCTACTCCTCATCCCGAAGGTTGGTGGACCATTGACATCAGGGTGAAAGGTGCTTGCGATACACTGTTCCTTCCTTCCTTCCTTCCTTCCTTCCTTCCTTCCTTCCTTCCTTCCTTCCTTCCTTCCTTCCTTCCTTCCTTCCTTCCTTCCTTCCTTCCTTCCTTCCTTCCTTCCTCTTATGCTGTTTATGTAATAAGAGAGGACGATACACAGAAGAGAGAGAGTGGCCCAACACACTAGACTAGCAGTCTTCTGATCAATCTGCAGCTGGCAAGGTGGGGGAGAGACTTTATTTTGCACCTGCTGGGATATGCATTGGCAGAAGCTCTGAGGGCTGGGCCTTTCCTTTTGCCTGTAAAAACAAAAAGCAGCCCTCCTCCCTCCAGCCCTGAGAGCATGGGCGTGACACTGGCAAAAGCAGCATCTCCCCTTTGGTAAAGATGACCATTGCACAGCTGCTCACTCAGAGCTCGATCGTGCTCGATCAGGCGAGATATATTTATGTCACCAGCAAAGTCTGTTCTCTTTTCTTGCGTAGGGTGAGCATTCACAGAGCCCAGCTTCGTTGACAAGAGTGCAAAAGGTGTATACTAAAAGCTTTCTGCTTTACTTGAGCGCCATGGCCGTTATTATATTTTGGCTGCTCCAAGCAATCTCTGTCCAGCCTATGCAAATTTCCAGCTCAAATTTTCCCAGCACTCAAAAAGTCCCTCCTCCCGCCAGCTATGCTTTCAGGAAGTTCAGCAGAAGCAGTCCAACTTCTGTTCCCAGTTCAGAGGAAAAGCTTTCTCGGGCCAGAGAAAGCCAGGGAATCACTGTACCGGCAAGTGCATTTCTTACAACTGGTAATCCCTCAGAACACAGAAATGAAGAAGCTGTATATGAAAATGTGATATTTCTTTGGTACACTAACCTATGTAACTAATATGCACCATTTCAGAGGACGGAGCGGACCCAACTGTGATCCCAGAGACCCAAATACCCAGCAGTAGGGAAAAGAAATCCTCTCTGTGCTCTGCAACATTACATACACAAAATGAAGGCGTGTGCATTTTATTATTGGCCCCATATACACAATACATGTGAGGATGCTTGCCTTCCCAGTGTATTTCTCAAGCTCTTGAGAGCATATGCTATTTCCATGGGAACGCAAATAAGTTCATACTTTACATTTGTGTGTGACAAAAGGGGAAAAAAACGATTTTGTGTAAAATGCCAGCAGAGAGTGTTTCTGCCCGGTCTCGAACGTGCTAACCACTACACTACAGAAACAACTGCTTGCATCCCTTTGTAGGGACTGGGAGAACAGGTGCAAAGGGCTTTGCAAGTGGACCTGCTTAAAGACTAATCAAATGCCTTGCGCCTGAAGCTCACACAATCCAGCCTAAAACATACGTCCTATCAAGCATGCGCACATATACAAGTATGCCTGTTGAGGGTCTATGCAGCGTACAGAGGGAAGGACATATTTCCACTTTGAGATCGGACGGCCAAAACTCACAAGCAAATCAAGGAATGTTACTGAGAGCTAACAGAGAACACAAAGTGCTTGTCGCAAGGACATGGCAGGCAAAGAGGTTCAGGAAGTGAATTGTTCATCGACTACTGCTTACCGAGAAAGCCAGAGAGTCTGTCCAATGAAAATAACATTGGAAAAAAAAAAAGGAGCTCAAGTTACCCACCTTGATCGGGCTCCTCCGGACCTCTCGCACCCAAAGCGAGAATCATACCCCTAGACCAACGAGCCACGGTCCTGTGATCATCTGACGGAATTGTACTCAGCGTTTCCACCCCCCTTAGGCTTCGAGGCCAAGAATGCCTATTCCTGAAGTTTGTTCCTGCCGCTGAAAGCCTTGTCGGTGTATGAGCCAAATGAATGCCCCAGTCGGCACGCTCTGACTGTCTTCATAGCTCTTCTTCTCGTCCTGAAGGTGTTGGCACATTGACATCAGGATCAATGAAGCTGGTGGCACACCCTCCCTTCCATTCGCCCGTGAAGGGTACGTATAAAAGAGCTGTTGATGCACAGAAGAAGAAATCTAGCATAACACCAACGCGGTCTGCTGATCAATTGAAAGTGGACAAAGTGAGCGAGTGAGAGCCTTCATTTTGCACCGGATCTGCATTGGCAGAAGCTCTGAGGGCTAGGAATTTTCTTTTGCCCTTGAAAAAAAGAAAAATCCAATATCACATCTGCCTGGGTGCATGAACATTGCTCAGGGAAAAGCAGCGCCACCCTTCTGTAAGAAATAGCATTGCACAACTGCTCCCTCAGCTTTCCATCCAACTATACATAAGCACGCACATATGCAGGCATGCAATTTTAATTCATCACATATTCGGAGCAAATGTGAGTGCGCTCGTCTACTCAGAATTTATTTCAAAGCGTGTCAGAGGAACTGCTTCTTCCGTTGCAACTGCAAATAAGTTCATGGCTTGAGCTTCGAGATGGTGGAACATGAAAAGTGTAAAATGCCACCCTCTGCTGTTTCTGCCCGGTCTCGAACCAGGGACCTTTCGCGTGTAAGGCGAACGTGATAACCACTACACTACAGAAACTGCTGCATGCTATGCCCTCTGGCGGTTGAGAGAATAGGGTCAAGTAACAGTGCAATTGTCTCTGTTTGAACACTTATCAAATGCCTCACGCCCAAAGCTTTACAAATGCAGCTCATCACACACACGGCGTTACAAGCATGAACACTCAGACAAGTGTGCCAGCTGAGAGGCCGTGCAGTCTGAAGATGTAAGGGCCTCTTTAGGCATTGGTATGGGACAGCCATGAATTAACAAACAAATCCAGAAAGGTGACTGAGAGCTACTTGGGACTCCTTAATGCATGGCGCAATGAGGCGGTCCGCAAAGAGGCTTAGGAAGCCCAATGTTCATCGACCATTGTCCATCCATCAGTCCAGAGTCTATAGAATTGAAAAACACATGTGTAAAAAAGTATCGGGCCAGGCACCAATCAATGGGCTCGTCCGGGATTTGAACCCGGGACCTCTCGCACCCGAAGCGAGAATCATACCCCTAGACCAACGAGCCTACACTTGCAGAGTAGTCTAGACAATATGTAGGGATTTGACTTGGCAGTTGTACCTCTTGAGGATTGTAGCACAAGAGTATCTCTTCCTAACGTTTGCTCCTAAAGCCCGTCCTCGTCCCTAAATGATGCAAAGGCTGAGCGTCTTCACAGGTCTACTCCTCATCCCGAAGGTTGGTGGACCATTGACATCAGGGTGAAAGGTGCTTGCGATACACTGTTCCTTCCTTCCTTCCTTCCTTCCTTCCTTCCTTCCTTCCTTCCTTCCTTCCTTCCTTCCTTCCTTCCTTCCTTCCTTCCTTCCTTCCTTCCTTCCTTCCTTCCTTCCTTCCTTCCTTCCTTCCTTCCTTCCTTCCTTCCTTCCTTCCTTCCTTCCTTCCTTCCTCTTATGCTGTTTATGTAATAAGAGGGGACGATACACAGAAGAGAGAGAGTGGCCCAACACACTAGACTAGCAGTCTTCTGATCAATCTGCAGCTGGCAAGGTGGGGGAAAGACTTTATTTTGCACCTGCTGGGATATGCATTGGCAGAAGCTCTGAGGGCTGGGCCTTTCCTTTTGCCTGTAAAAACAAAAAGCAGCCCTCCTCCCTCCAGCCCTGAGAGCATGGGTGTGACACTGGCAAAAGCAGCATCTCCCCTTTGGTAAAGATGACCATTGCAAAGCTGCTCACTCAGAGCTCGATCGTGCTCGATCAGGCGAGATATATTTAGGTCACCAGCAAAGTCTGTTCTCTTTTCTTGCGTAGGGTGAGCATTCACAGAGCCCAGCTTCGTTGACAAGAGTGCAAAAGGTGTATACTAAAAGCTTTCTGCTTTACTTGAGCGCCATGGCCGTTATTATATTTTGGCTGCTCCAAGCAATCTCTGTCCAGCCTATGCAAATTTCCAGCTCAAATTTTCCCAGCACTCAAAAAGTCCCTCCTCCCACCAGCTATGCTTTCAGGAAGTTCAGCAGAAGCAGTCCAACTTCTGTTCCCAGTTCAGAGGAAAAGCTTTCTCGGGCCAGAGAAAGCCAGGGAATCACTGTACCGGCAAGTGCATTTCTTACAACTGGTAATCCCTCAGAACACAGAAATGAAGAAGCTGTATATGAAAATGTGATATTTCTTTGGTACACTAACCTATGTAACTAATATCCACCATTTCAGAGGACGGAGCGGACCCAACTGTGATCCCAGAGACCCAAATACCCAGCAGTAGGGAAAAGAAATCCTCTCTGTGCTCTGCAACATTACATACACAAAATGAAGGCGCGTGCATTTTATTATTGGCCCCATATACACAATACATGTGAGGATGCTTGCCTTCCCAGTGTATTTCTCAAGCTCTTGAGAGCATATGCTATTTCCATGGGAACGCAAATAAGTTCATACTTTACATTTGTGTGTGACAAAAGGGGAAAAAAACGATTTTGTGTAAAATGCCAGCAGAGAGTGTTTCTGCCCGGTCTCGAACGTGCTAACCACTACACTACAGAAACAACTGCTTGCATCCCTTTGTAGGGACTGGGAGAACAGGTGCAAAGGGCTTTGCAAGTGGACCTGCTTAAAGACTAATCAAATGCCTTGCGCCTGAAGCTCACACAATCCAGCATAAAACATACGTCCTATCAAGCATGCGCACATATACAAGTATGCCTGTTGAGGGTCTATGCAGCGTACAGAGGGAAGGACATATTTCCACTTTGAGATCGGACGGCCAAAACTCACAAGCAAATCAAGGAATGTTACTGAGAGCTAACAGAGAACACAAAGTGCTTGTCGCAAGGACATGGCAGGCAAAGAGGTTCAGGAAGTGAATTGTTCATCGACTACTGCTTACCGAGAAAGCCAGAGAGTCTGTCCAATGAAAATAACATTGGAAAAAAAAAAAAGGAGCTCAAGTTACCCACCTTGATCGGGCTCCTCCGGACCTCTCGCACCCAAAGCGAGAATCATACCCCTAGACCAACGAGCCACGGTCCTGTGATCATCTGACGGAATTGTACTCAGCGTTTCCACCCCCCTTAGGCTTCGAGGCCAAGAATGCCTATTCCTGAAGTTTGTTCCTGCCGCTGAAAGCCTTGTCGGTGTATGAGCCAAATGAATGCCCCAGTCGGCACGCTCTGACTGTCTTCATAGCTCTTCTTCTCGTCCTGAAGGTGTTGGCACATTGACATCAGGATCAATGAAGCTGGTGGCACACCCTCCCTTCCATTCGCCCGTGAAGGGTACGTATAAAAGAGCTGTTGATGCACAGAAGAAGAAATCTAGCACAACACCAACGCGGTCTGCTGATCAATTGAAAGTGGACAAAGTGAGCGAGTGAGAGCCTTCATTTTGCACCGGATCTGCATTGGCAGAAGCTCTGAGGGCTAGGAATTTTCTTTTGCCCTTGAAAAAAAGAAAAATCCAATATCACATCTGCCTGGGTGCATGAACATTGCTCAGGGAAAAGCAGCGCCACCCTTCTGTAAGAAATAGCATTGCACAACTGCTCCCTCAGCTTTCCATCCAACTATACATAAGCACGCACATATGCAGGCATGCAATTTTAATTCATCACATATTCGGAGCAAATGTGAGTGCGCTCGTCTACTCAGAATTTATTTCAAAGCGTGTCAGAGGAACTGCTTCTTCCGTTGCAACTGCAAATAAGTTCATGGCTTGAGCTTCGAGATGGTGGAACATGAAAAGTGTAAAATGCCACCCTCTGCTGTTTCTGCCCGGTCTCGAACCAGGGACCTTTCGCGTGTAAGGCGAACGTGATAACCACTACACTACAGAAACTGCTGCATGCTATGCCCTCTGGCGGTTGAGAGAATAGGGTCAAGTAACAGTGCAATTGTCTCTGTTTGAACACTTATCAAATGCCTCACGCCCAAAGCTTTACAAATGCAGCTCATCACACACACGGCGTTACAAGCATGAACACTCAGACAAGTGTGCCAGCTGAGAGGCCGTGCAGTCTGAAGATGTAAGGGCCTCTTTAGGCATTGGTATGGGACAGCCATGAATTAACAAACAAATCCAGAAAGGTGACTGAGAGCTACTTGGGACTCCTTAATGCATGGCGCAATGAGGCGGTCCGCAAAGAGGCTTAGGAAGCCCAATGTTCATCGACCATTGTCCATCCATCAGTCCAGAGTCTATAGAATTGAAAAACACATGTGTAAAAAAGTATCGGGCCAGGCACCAATCAATGGGCTCGTCCGGGATTTGAACCCGGGACCTCTCGCACCCGAAGCGAGAATCATACCCCTAGACCAACGAGCCTACACTTGCAGAGTAGTCTAGACAATATGTAGGGATTTGACTTGGCAGTTGTACCTCTTGAGGATTGTAGCACAAGAGTATCTCTTCCTAACGTTTGCTCCTAAAGCCCGTCCTCGTCCCTAAATGATGCAAAGGCTGAGCGTCTTCACAGGTCTACTCCTCATCCCGAAGGTTGGTGGACCATTGACATCAGGGTGAAAGGTGCTTGCGATACACTGTTCCTTCCCTTCCTTCCTTCCTTCCTTCCTTCCTTCCTTCCTTCCTTCCTTCCTTCCTTCCTTCCTTCCTTCCTTCCTTCCTTCCTTCCTTCCTTCCTTCCTTCCTTCCTTCCTTCCTTCCTTCCTTCCTTCCTTCCTTCCTTCCTTCCTTCCTTCCTTCCTTCCTTCCTTCCTTCCTTCCTTCCTTCCTTCCTTCCTTCCTTCCTTCCTTCCTTCCTCTTATGCTGTTTATGTAATAAGAGGGGACGATACACAGAAGAGAGAGAGTGGCCCAACACACTAGACTAGCAGTCTTCTGATCAATCTGCAGCTGGCAAGGTGGGGGAAAGACTTTATTTTGCACCTGCTGGGATATGCATTGGCAGAAGCTCTGAGGGCTGGGCCTTTCCTTTTGCCTGTAAAAACAAAAAGCAGCCCTCCTCCCTCCAGCCCTGAGAGCATGGGTGTGACACTGGCAAAAGCAGCATCTCCCCTTTGGTAAAGATGACCATTGCAAAGCTGCTCACTCAGAGCTCGATCGTGCTCGATCAGGCGAGATATATTTAGGTCACCAGCAAAGTCTGTTCTCTTTTCTTGCGTAGGGTGAGCATTCACAGAGCCCAGCTTCGTTGACAAGAGTGCAAAAGGTGTATACTAAAAGCTTTCTGCTTTACTTGAGCGCCATGGCCGTTATTATATTTTGGCTGCTCCAAGCAATCTCTGTCCAGCCTATGCAAATTTCCAGCTCAAATTTTCCCAGCACTCAAAAAGTCCCTCCTCCCGCCAGCTATGCTTTCAGGAAGTTCAGCAGAAGCAGTCCAACTTCTGTTCCCAGTTCAGAGGAAAAGCTTTCTCGGGCCAGAGAAAGCCAGGGAATCACTGTACCGGCAAGTGCATTTCTTACAACTGGTAATCCCTCAGAACACAGAAATGAAGAAGCTGTATATGAAAATGTGATATTTCTTTGGTACACTAACCTATGTAACTAATATCCACCATTTCAGAGGACGGAGCGGACCCAACTGTGATCCCAGAGACCCAAATACCCAGCAGTAGGGAAAAGAAATCCTCTCTGTGCTCTGCAACATTACATACACAAAATGAAGGCGCGTGCATTTTATTATTGGCCCCATATACACAATACATGTGAGGATGCTTGCCTTCCCAGTGTATTTCTCAAGCTCTTGAGAGCATATGCTATTTCCATGGGAACGCAAATAAGTTCATACTTTACATTTGTGTGTGACAAAAGGGGAAAAAAACGATTTTGTGTAAAATGCCAGCAGAGAGTGTTTCTGCCCGGTCTCGAACGTGCTAACCACTACACTACAGAAACAACTGCTTGCATCCCTTTGTAGGGACTGGGAGAACAGGTGCAAAGGGCTTTGCAAGTGGACCTGCTTAAAGACTAATCAAATGCCTTGCGCCTGAAGCTCACACAATCCAGCCTAAAACATACGTCCTATCAAGCATGCGCACATATACAAGTATGCCTGTTGAGGGTCTATGCAGCGTACAGAGGGAAGGACATATTTCCACTTTGAGATCGGACGGCCAAAACTCACAAGCAAATCAAGGAATGTTACTGAGAGCTAACAGAGAACACAAAGTGCTTGTCGCAAGGACATGGCAGGCAAAGAGGTTCAGGAAGTGAATTGTTCATCGACTACTGCTTACCGAGAAAGCCAGAGAGTCTGTCCAATGAAAATAACATTGGAAAAAAAAAAAAGGAGCTCAAGTTACCCACCTTGATCGGGCTCCTCCGGACCTCTCGCACCCAAAGCGAGAATCATACCCCTAGACCAACGAGCCACGGTCCTGTGATCATCTGACGGAATTGTACTCAGCGTTTCCACCCCCCTTAGGCTTCGAGGCCAAGAATGCCTATTCCTGAAGTTTGTTCCTGCCGCTGAAAGCCTTGTCGGTGTATGAGCCAAATGAATGCCCCAGTCGGCACGCTCTGACTGTCTTCATAGCTCTTCTTCTCGTCCTGAAGGTGTTGGCACATTGACATCAGGATCAATGAAGCTGGTGGCACACCCTCCCTTCCATTCGCCCGTGAAGGGTACGTATAAAAGAGCTGTTGATGCACAGAAGAAGAAATCTAGCACAACACCAACGCGGTCTGCTGATCAATTGAAAGTGGACAAAGTGAGCGAGTGAGAGCCTTCATTTTGCACCGGATCTGCATTGGCAGAAGCTCTGAGGGCTAGGAATTTTCTTTTGCCCTTGAAAAAAAGAAAAATCCAATATCACATCTGCCTGGGTGCATGAACATTGCTCAGGGAAAAGCAGCGCCACCCTTCTGTAAGAAATAGCAATGCACAACTGCTCCCTCAGCTTTCCATCCAACTATACATAAGCACGCACATATGCAGGCATGCAATTTTAATTCATCACATATTCGGAGCAAATGTGAGTGCGCTCGTCTACTCAGAATTTATTTCAAAGCGTGTCAGAGGAACTGCTTCTTCCGTTGCAACTGCAAATAAGTTCATGGCTTGAGCTTCGAGATGGTGGAACATGAAAAGTGTAAAATGCCACCCTCTGCTGTTTCTGCCCGGTCTCGAACCAGGGACCTTTCGCGTGTAAGGCGAACGTGATAACCACTACACTACAGAAACTGCTGCATGCTATGCCCTCTGGCGGTTGAGAGAATAGGGTCAAGTAACAGTGCAATTGTCTCTGTTTGAACACTTATCAAATGCCTCACGCCCAAAGCTTTACAAATGCAGCTCATCACACACACGGCGTTACAAGCATGAACACTCAGACAAGTGTGCCAGCTGAGAGGCCGTGCAGTCTGAAGATGTAAGGGCCTCTTTAGGCATTGGTATGGGACAGCCATGAATTAACAAACAAATCCAGAAAGGTGACTGAGAGCTACTTGGGACTCCTTAATGCATGGCGCAATGAGGCGGTCCGCAAAGAGGCTTAGGAAGCCCAATGTTCATCGACCATTGTCCATCCATCAGTCCACAGTCTATAGAATTGAAAAACACATGTGTAAAAAAGTATCGGGCCAGGCACCAATCAATGGGCTCGTCCGGGATTTGAACCCGGGACCTCTCGCACCCGAAGCGAGAATCATACCCCTAGACCAACGAGCCTACACTTGCAGAGTAATCTAGACAATATGTAGGGATTTGACTTGGCAGTTGTACCTCTTGAGGATTGTAGCACAAGAGTATCTCTTCCTAACGTTTGCTCCTAAAGCCCGTCCTCGTCCCTAAATGATGCAAAGGCTGAGCGTCTTCACAGGTCTACTCCTCATCCCGAAGGTTGGTGGACCATTGACATCAGGGTGAAAGGTGCTTGCGATACACTGTTCCTTCCTTCCTTCCTTCCTTCCTTCCTTCCTTCCTTCCTTCCTTCCTTCCTTCCTTCCTTCCTTCCTTCCTTCCTTCCTTCCTTCCTTCCTTCCTTCCTTCCTTCCTTCCTTCCTTCCTTCCTTCCTTCCTTCCTTCCTTCCTTCCTTCCTTCCTTCCTTCCTTCCTTCCTTCCTTCCTTCCTTCCTTCCTTCCTTCCTTCCTTCCTTCCTTCCTCTTATGCTGTTTATGTAATAAGAGGGGACGATACACAGAAGAGAGAGAGTGGCCCAACACACTAGACTAGCAGTCTTCTGATCAATCTGCAGCTGGCAAGGTGGGGGAGAGACTTTATTTTGCACCTGCTGGGATATGCATTGGCAGAAGCTCTGAGGGCTGGGCCTTTCCTTTTGCCTGTAAAAACAAAAAGCAGCCCTCCTCCCTCCAGCCCTGAGAGCATGGGCGTGACACTGGCAAAAGCAGCATCTCCCCTTTGGTAAAGATGACCATTGCACAGCTGCTCACTCAGAGCTCGATCGTGCTCGATCAGGCGAGATATATTTATGTCACCAGCAAAGTCTGTTCTCTTTTCTTGCGTAGGGTGAGCATTCACAGAGCCCAGCTTCGTTGACAAGAGTGCAAAAGGTGTATACTAAAAGCTTTCTGCTTTACTTGAGCGCCATGGCCGTTATTATATTTTGGCTGCTCCAAGCAATCTCTGTCCAGCCTATGCAAATTTCCAGCTCAAATTTTCCCAGCACTCAAAAAGTCCCTCCTCCCGCCAGCTATGCTTTCAGGAAGTTCAGCAGAAGCAGTCCAACTTCTGTTCCCAGTTCAGAGGAAAAGCTTTCTCGGGCCAGAGAAAGCCAGGGAATCACTGTACCGGCAAGTGCATTTCTTACAACTGGTAATCCCTCAGAACACAGAAATGAAGAAGCTGTATATGAAAATGTGATATTTCTTTGGTACACTAACCTATGTAACTAATATGCACCATTTCAGAGGACGGAGCGGACCCAACTGTGATCCCAGAGACCCAAATACCCAGCAGTAGGGAAAAGAAATCCTCTCTGTGCTCTGCAACATTACATACACAAAATGAAGGCGCGTGCATTTTATTATTGGCCCCATATACACAATACATGTGAGGATGCTTGCCTTCCCAGTGTATTTCTCAAGCTCTTGAGAGCATATGCTATTTCCATGGGAACGCAAATAAGTTCATACTTTACATTTGTGTGTGACAAAAGGGGAAAAAAACGATTTTGTGTAAAATGCCAGCAGAGAGTGTTTCTGCCCGGTCTCGAACGTGCTAACCACTACACTACAGAAACAACTGCTTGCATCCCTTTGTAGGGACTGGGAGAACAGGTGCAAAGGGCTTTGCAAGTGGACCTGCTTAAAGACTAATCAAATGCCTTGCGCCTGAAGCTCACACAATCCAGCCTAAAACATACGTCCTATCAAGCATGCGCACATATACAAGTATGCCTGTTGAGGGTCTATGCAGCGTACAGAGGGAAGGACATATTTCCACTTTGAGATCGGACGGCCAAAACTCACAAGCAAATCAAGGAATGTTACTGAGAGCTAACAGAGAACACAAAGTGCTTGTCGCAAGGACATGGCAGGCAAAGAGGTTCAGGAAGTGAATTGTTCATCGACTACTGCTTACCGAGAAAGCCAGAGAGTCTGTCCAATGAAAATAACATTGGAAAAAAAAAAAGGAGCTCAAGTTACCCACCTTGATCGGGCTCCTCCGGACCTCTCGCACCCAAAGCGAGAATCATACCCCTAGACCAACGAGCCACGGTCCTGTGATCATCTGACGGAATTGTACTCAGCGTTTCCACCCCCCTTAGGCTTCGAGGCCAAGAATGCCTATTCCTGAAGTTTGTTCCTGCCGCTGAAAGCCTTGTCGGTGTATGAGCCAAATGAATGCCCCAGTCGGCACGCTCTGACTGTCTTCATAGCTCTTCTTCTCGTCCTGAAGGTGTTGGCACATTGACATCAGGATCAATGAAGCTGGTGGCACACCCTCCCTTCCATTCGCCCGTGAAGGGTACGTATAAAAGAGCTGTTGATGCACAGAAGAAGAAATCTAGCACAACACCAACGCGGTCTGCTGATCAATTGAAAGTGGACAAAGTGAGCGAGTGAGAGCCTTCATTTTGCACCGGATCTGCATTGGCAGAAGCTCTGAGGGCTAGGAATTTTCTTTTGCCCTTGAAAAAAAGAAAAATCCAATATCACATCTGCCTGGGTGCATGAACATTGCTCAGGGAAAAGCAGCGCCACCCTTCTGTAAGAAATAGCATTGCACAACTGCTCCCTCAGCTTTCCATCCAACTATACATAAGCACGCACACATGCAGGCATGCAATTTTAATTCATCACATATTCGGAGCAAATGTGAGTGCGCTCGTCTACTCAGAATTTATTTCAAAGCGTGTCAGAGGAACTGCTTCTTCCGTTGCAACTGCAAATAAGTTCATGGCTTGAGCTTCGAGATGGTGGAACATGAAAAGTGTAAAATGCCACCCTCTGCTGTTTCTGCCCGGTCTCGAACCAGGGACCTTTCGCGTGTAAGGCGAACGTGATAACCACTACACTACAGAAACTGCTGCATGCTATGCCCTCTGGCGGTTGAGAGAATAGGGTCAAGTAACAGTGCAATTGTCTCTGTTTGAACACTTATCAAATGCCTCACGCCCAAAGCTTTACAAATGCAGCTCATCACACACACGGCGTTACAAGCATGAACACTCAGACAAGTGTGCCAGCTGAGAGGCCGTGCAGTCTGAAGATGTAAGGGCCTCTTTAGGCATTGGTATGGGACAGCCATGAATTAACAAACAAATCCAGAAAGGTGACTGAGAGCTACTTGGGACTCCTTAATGCATGGCGCAATGAGGCGGTCCGCAAAGAGGCTTAGGAAGCCCAATGTTCATCGACCATTGTCCATCCATCAGTCCACAGTCTATAGAATTGAAAAACACATGTGTAAAAAAGTATCGGGCCAGGCACCAATCAATGGGCTCGTCCGGGATTTGAACCCGGGACCTCTCGCACCCGAAGCGAGAATCATACCCCTAGACCAACGAGCCTACACTTGCAGAGTAATCTAGACAATATGTAGGGATTTGACTTGGCAGTTGTACCTCTTGAGGATTGTAGCACAAGAGTATCTCTTCCTAACGTTTGCTCCTAAAGCCCGTCCTCGTCCCTAAATGATGCAAAGGCTGAGCGTCTTCACAGGTCTACTCCTCATCCCGAAGGTTGGTGGACCATTGACATCAGGGTGAAAGGTGCTTGCGATACACTGTTCCTTCCTTCCTTCCTTCCTTCCTTCCTTCCTTCCTTCCTTCCTTCCTTCCTTCCTTCCTTCCTTCCTTCCTTCCTTCCTTCCTTCCTTCCTTCCTTCCTTCCTTCCTTCCTTCCTTCCTTCCTTCCTTCCTTCCTTCCTTCCTTCCTTCCTTCCTTCCTTCCTTCCTTCCTTCCTTCCTTCCTTCCTTCCTTCCTTCCTTCCTTCCTTCCTCTTATGCTGTTTATGTAATAAGAGGGGACGATACACAGAAGAGAGAGAGTGGCCCAACACACTAGACTAGCAGTCTTCTGATCAATCTGCAGCTGGCAAGGTGGGGGAGAGACTTTATTTTGCACCTGCTGGGATATGCATTGGCAGAAGCTCTGAGGGCTGGGCCTTTCCTTTTGCCTGTAAAAACAAAAAGCAGCCCTCCTCCCTCCAGCCCTGAGAGCATGGGCGTGACACTGGCAAAAGCAGCATCTCCCCTTTGGTAAAGATGACCATTGCACAGCTGCTCACTCAGAGCTCGATCGTGCTCGATCAGGCGAGATATATTTATGTCACCAGCAAAGTCTGTTCTCTTTTCTTGCGTAGGGTGAGCATTCACAGAGCCCAGCTTCGTTGACAAGAGTGCAAAAGCTGTATACTAAAAGCTTTCTGCTTTACTTGAGCGCCATGGCCGTTATTATATTTTGGCTGCTCCAAGCAATCTCTGTCCAGCCTATGCAAATTTCCAGCTCAAATTTTCCCAGCACTCAAAAAGTCCCTCCTCCCGCCAGCTATGCTTTCAGGAAGTTCAGCAGAAGCAGTCCAACTTCTGTTCCCAGTTCAGAGGAAAAGCTTTCTCGGGCCAGAGAAAGCCAGGGAATCACTGTACCGGCAAGTGCATTTCTTACAACTGGTAATCCCTCAGAACACAGAAATGAAGAAGCTGTATATGAAAATGTGATATTTCTTTGGTACACTAACCTATGTAACTAATATGCACCATTTCAGAGGACGGAGCGGACCCAACTGTGATCCCAGAGACCCAAATACCCAGCAGTAGGGAAAAGAAATCCTCTCTGTGCTCTGCAACATTACATACACAAAATGAAGGCGCGTGCATTTTATTATTGGCCCCATATACACAATACATGTGAGGATGCTTGCCTTCCCAGTGTATTTCTCAAGCTCTTGAGAGCATATGCTATTTCCATGGGAACGCAAATAAGTTCATACTTTACATTTGTGTGTGACAAAAGGGGAAAAAAACGATTTTGTGTAAAATGCCAGCAGAGAGTGTTTCTGCCCGGTCTCGAACGTGCTAACCACTACACTACAGAAACAACTGCTTGCATCCCTTTGTAGGGACTGGGAGAACAGGTGCAAAGGGCTTTGCAAGTGGACCTGCTTAAAGACTAATCAAATGCCTTGCGCCTGAAGCTCACACAATCCAGCCTAAAACATACGTCCTATCAAGCATGCGCACATATACAAGTATGCCTGTTGAGGGTCTATGCAGCGTACAGAGGGAAGGACATATTTCCACTTTGAGATCGGACGGCCAAAACTCACAAGCAAATCAAGGAATGTTACTGAGAGCTAACAGAGAACACAAAGTGCTTGTCGCAAGGACATGGCAGGCAAAGAGGTTCAGGAAGTGAATTGTTCATCGACTACTGCTTACCGAGAAAGCCAGAGAGTCTGTCCAATGAAAATAACATTGGAAAAAAAAAAAGGAGCTCAAGTTACCCACCTTGATCGGGCTCCTCCGGACCTCTCGCACCCAAAGCGAGAATCATACCCCTAGACCAACGAGCCACGGTCCTGTGATCATCTGACGGAATTGTACTCAGCGTTTCCACCCCCCTTAGGCTTCGAGGCCAAGAATGCCTATTCCTGAAGTTTGTTCCTGCCGCTGAAAGCCTTGTCGGTGTATGAGCCAAATGAATGCCCCAGTCGGCACGCTCTGACTGTCTTCATAGCTCTTCTTCTCGTCCTGAAGGTGTTGGCACATTGACATCAGGATCAATGAAGCTGGTGGCACACCCTCCCTTCCATTCGCCCGTGAAGGGTACGTATAAAAGAGCTGTTGATGCACAGAAGAAGAAATCTAGCACAACACCAACGCGGTCTGCTGATCAATTGAAAGTGGACAAAGTGAGCGAGTGAGAGCCTTCATTTTGCACCGGATCTGCATTGGCAGAAGCTCTGAGGGCTAGGAATTTTCTTTTGCCCTTGAAAAAAAGAAAAATCCAATATCACATCTGCCTGGGTGCATGAACATTGCTCAGGGAAAAGCAGCGCCACCCTTCTGTAAGAAATAGCATTGCACAACTGCTCCCTCAGCTTTCCATCCAACTATACATAAGCACGCACATATGCAGGCATGCAATTTTAATTCATCACATATTCGGAGCAAATGTGAGTGCGCTCGTCTACTCAGAATTTATTTCAAAGCGTGTCAGAGGAACTGCTTCTTCCGTTGCAACTGCAAATAAGTTCATGGCTTGAGCTTCGAGATGGTGGAACATGAAAAGTGTAAAATGCCACCCTCTGCTGTTTCTGCCCGGTCTCGAACCAGGGACCTTTCGCGTGTAAGGCGAACGTGATAACCACTACACTACAGAAACTGCTGCATGCTATGCCCTCTGGCGGTTGAGAGAATAGGGTCAAGTAACAGTGCAATTGTCTCTGTTTGAACACTTATCAAATGCCTCACGCCCAAAGCTTTACAAATGCAGCTCATCACACACACGGCGTTACAAGCATGAACACTCAGACAAGTGTGCCAGCTGAGAGGCCGTGCAGTCTGAAGATGTAAGGGCCTCTTTAGGCATTGGTATGGGACAGCCATGAATTAACAAACAAATCCAGAAAGGTGACTGAGAGCTACTTGGGACTCCTTAATGCATGGCGCAATGAGGCGGTCCGCAAAGAGGCTTAGGAAGCCCAATGTTCATCGACCATTGTCCATCCATCAGTCCAGAGTCTATAGAATTGAAAAACACATGTGTAAAAAAGTATCGGGCCAGGCACCAATCAATGGGCTCGTCCGGGATTTGAACCCGGGACCTCTCGCACCCGAAGCGAGAATCATACCCCTAGACCAACGAGCCTACACTTGCAGAGTAGTCTAGACAATATGTAGGGATTTGACTTGGCAGTTGTACCTCTTGAGGATTGTAGCACAAGAGTATCTCTTCCTAACGTTTGCTCCTAAAGCCCGTCCTCGTCCCTAAATGATGCAAAGGCTGAGCGTCTTCACAGGTCTACTCCTCATCCCGAAGGTTGGTGGACCATTGACATCAGGGTGAAAGGTGCTTGCGATACACTGTTCCTTCCTTCCTTCCTTCCTTCCTTCCTTCCTTCCTTCCTTCCTTCCTTCCTTCCTTCCTTCCTTCCTTCCTTCCTTCCTTCCTTCCTTCCTTCCTTCCTTCCTTCCTTCCTTCCTTCCTTCCTTCCTTCCTTCCTTCCTTCCTTCCTTCCTTCCTTCCTTCCTTCCTTCCTTCCTTCCTTCCTTCCTTCCTTCCTTCCTTCCTTCCTTCCTCTTATGCTGTTTATGTAATAAGAGGGGACGATACACAGAAGAGAGAGAGTGGCCCAACACACTAGACTAGCAGTCTTCTGATCAATCTGCAGCTGGCAAGGTGGGGGAGAGACTTTATTTTGCACCTGCTGGGATATGCATTGGCAGAAGCTCTGAGGGCTGGGCCTTTCCTTTTGCCTGTAAAAACAAAAAGCAGCCCTCCTCCCTCCAGCCCTGAGAGCATGGGCGTGACACTGGCAAAAGCAGCATCTCCCCTTTGGTAAAGATGACCATTGCACAGCTGCTCACTCAGAGCTCGATCGTGCTCGATCAGGCGAGATATATATTTAGGTCACCAGCAAAGTCTGTTCTCTTTTCTTGCGTAGGGTGAGCATTCACAGAGCCCAGCTTCGTTGACAAGAGTGCAAAAGGTGTATACTAAAAGCTTTCTGCTTTACTTGAGCGCCATGGCCGTTATTATATTTTGGCTGCTCCAAGCAATCTCTGTCCAGCCTATGCAAATTTCCAGCTCAAATTTTCCCAGCACTCAAAAAGTCCCTCCTCCCGCCAGCTATGCTTTCAGGAAGTTCAGCAGAAGCAGTCCAACTTCTGTTCCCAGTTCAGAGGAAAAGCTTTCTCGGGCCAGAGAAAGCCAGGGAATCACTGTACCGGCAAGTGCATTTCTTACAACTGGTAATCCCTCAGAACACAGAAATGAAGAAGCTGTATATGAAAATGTGATATTTCTTTGGTACACTAACCTATGTAACTAATATGCACCATTTCAGAGGACGGAGCGGACCCAACTGTGATCCCAGAGACCCAAATACCCAGCAGTAGGGAAAAGAAATCCTCTCTGTGCTCTGCAACATTACATACACAAAATGAAGGCGCGTGCATTTTATTATTGGCCCCATATACACAATACATGTGAGGATGCTTGCCTTCCCAGTGTATTTCTCAAGCTCTTGAGAGCATATGCTATTTCCATGGGAACGCAAATAAGTTCATACTTTACATTTGTGTGTGACAAAAGGGGAAAAAAACGATTTTGTGTAAAATGCCAGCAGAGAGTGTTTCTGCCCGGTCTCGAACGTGCTAACCACTACACTACAGAAACAACTGCTTGCATCCCTTTGTAGGGACTGGGAGAACAGGTGCAAAGGGCTTTGCAAGTGGACCTGCTTAAAGACTAATCAAATGCCTTGCGCCTGAAGCTCACACAATCCAGCCTAAAACATACGTCCTATCAAGCATGCGCACATATACAAGTATGCCTGTTGAGGGTCTATGCAGCGTACAGAGGGAAGGACATATTTCCACTTTGAGATCGGACGGCCAAAACTCACAAGCAAATCAAGGAATGTTACTGAGAGCTAACAGAGAACACAAAGTGCTTGTCGCAAGGACATGGCAGGCAAAGAGGTTCAGGAAGTGAATTGTTCATCGACTACTGCTTACCGAGAAAGCCAGAGAGTCTGTCCAATGAAAATAACATTGGAAAAAAAAAAAGGAGCTCAAGTTACCCACCTTGATCGGGCTCCTCCGGACCTCTCGCACCCAAAGCGAGAATCATACCCCTAGACCAACGAGCCACGGTCCTGTGATCATCTGACGGAATTGTACTCAGCGTTTCCACCCCCCTTAGGCTTCGAGGCCAAGAATGCCTATTCCTGAAGTTTGTTCCTGCCGCTGAAAGCCTTGTCGGTGTATGAGCCAAATGAATGCCCCAGTCGGCACGCTCTGACTGTCTTCATAGCTCTTCTTCTCGTCCTGAAGGTGTTGGCACATTGACATCAGGATCAATGAAGCTGGTGGCACACCCTCCCTTCCATTCGCCCGTGAAGGGTACGTATAAAAGAGCTGTTGATGCACAGAAGAAGAAATCTAGCATAACACCAACGCGGTCTGCTGATCAATTGAAAGTGGACAAAGTGAGCGAGTGAGAGCCTTCATTTTGCACCGGATCTGCATTGGCAGAAGCTCTGAGGGCTAGGAATTTTCTTTTGCCCTTGAAAAAAAGAAAAATCCAATATCACATCTGCCTGGGTGCATGAACATTGCTCAGGGAAAAGCAGCGCCACCCTTCTGTAAGAAATAGCATTGCACAACTGCTCCCTCAGCTTTCCATCCAACTATACATAAGCACGCACATATGCAGGCATGCAATTTTAATTCATCACATATTCGGAGCAAATGTGAGTGCGCTCGTCTACTCAGAATTTATTTCAAAGCGTGTCAGAGGAACTGCTTCTTCCGTTGCAACTGCAAATAAGTTCATGGCTTGAGCTTCGAGATGGTGGAACATGAAAAGTGTAAAATGCCACCCTCTGCTGTTTCTGCCCGGTCTCGAACCAGGGACCTTTCGCGTGTAAGGCGAACGTGATAACCACTACACTACAGAAACTGCTGCATGCTATGCCCTCTGGCGGTTGAGAGAATAGGGTCAAGTAACAGTGCAATTGTCTCTGTTTGAACACTTATCAAATGCCTCACGCCCAAAGCTTTACAAATGCAGCTCATCACACACACGGCGTTACAAGCATGAACACTCAGACAAGTGTGCCAGCTGAGAGGCCGTGCAGTCTGAAGATGTAAGGGCCTCTTTAGGCATTGGTATGGGACAGCCATGAATTAACAAACAAATCCAGAAAGGTGACTGAGAGCTACTTGGGACTCCTTAATGCATGGCGCAATGAGGCGGTCCGCAAAGAGGCTTAGGAAGCCCAATGTTCATCGACCATTGTCCATCCATCAGTCCAGAGTCTATAGAATTGAAAAACACATGTGTAAAAAAGTATCGGGCCAGGCACCAATCAATGGGCTCGTCCGGGATTTGAACCCGGGACCTCTCGCACCCGAAGCGAGAATCATACCCCTAGACCAACGAGCCTACACTTGCAGAGTAGTCTAGACAATATGTAGGGATTTGACTTGGCAGTTGTACCTCTTGAGGATTGTAGCACAAGAGTATCTCTTCCTAACGTTTGCTCCTAAAGCCCGTCCTCGTCCCTAAATGATGCAAAGGCTGAGCGTCTTCACAGGTCTACTCCTCATCCCGAAGGTTGGTGGACCATTGACATCAGGGTGAAAGGTGCTTGCGATACACTGTTCCTTCCTTCCTTCCTTCCTTCCTTCCTTCCTTCCTTCCTTCCTTCCTTCCTTCCTTCCTTCCTTCCTTCCTTCCTTCCTTCCTTCCTTCCTTCCTTCCTTCCTTCCTTCCTTCCTTCCTTCCTTCCTTCCTTCCTTCCTTCCTTCCTTCCTTCCTTCCTTCCTTCCTTCCTTCCTTCCTTCCTTCCTTCCTTCCTTCCTTCCTTCCTTCCTTCCTTCCTTCCTTCCTTCCTTCCTTCCTTCCTTCCTTCCTCTTATGCTGTTTATGTAATAAGAGGGGACGATACACAGAAGAGAGAGAGTGGCCCAACACACTAGACTAGCAGTCTTCTGATCAATCTGCAGCTGGCAAGGTGGGGGAAAGACTTTATTTTGCACCTGCTGGGATATGCATTGGCAGAAGCTCTGAGGGCTGGGCCTTTCCTTTTGCCTGTAAAAACAAAAAGCAGCCCTCCTCCCTCCAGCCCTGAGAGCATGGGTGTGACACTGGCAAAAGCAGCATCTCCCCTTTGGTAAAGATGACCATTGCAAAGCTGCTCACTCAGAGCTCGATCGTGCTCGATCAGGCGAGATATATTTAGGTCACCAGCAAAGTCTGTTCTCTTTTCTTGCGTAGGGTGAGCATTCACAGAGCCCAGCTTCGTTGACAAGAGTGCAAAAGGTGTATACTAAAAGCTTTCTGCTTTACTTGAGCGCCATGGCCGTTATTATATTTTGGCTGCTCCAAGCAATCTCTGTCCAGCCTATGCAAATTTCCAGCTCAAATTTTCCCAGCACTCAAAAAGTCCCTCCTCCCGCCAGCTATGCTTTCAGGAAGTTCAGCAGAAGCAGTCCAACTTCTGTTCCCAGTTCAGAGGAAAAGCTTTCTCGGGCCAGAGAAAGCCAGGGAATCACTGTACCGGCAAGTGCATTTCTTACAACTGGTAATCCCTCAGAACACAGAAATGAAGAAGCTGTATATGAAAATGTGATATTTCTTTGGTACACTAACCTATGTAACTAATATCCACCATTTCAGAGGACGGAGCGGACCCAACTGTGATCCCAGAGACCCAAATACCCAGCAGTAGGGAAAAGAAATCCTCTCTGTGCTCTGCAACATTACATACACAAAATGAAGGCGCGTGCATTTTATTATTGGCCCCATATACACAATACATGTGAGGATGCTTGCCTTCCCAGTGTATTTCTCAAGCTCTTGAGAGCATATGCTATTTCCATGGGAACGCAAATAAGTTCATACTTTACATTTGTGTGTGACAAAAGGGGAAAAAAACGATTTTGTGTAAAATGCCAGCAGAGAGTGTTTCTGCCCGGTCTCGAACGTGCTAACCACTACACTACAGAAACAACTGCTTGCATCCCTTTGTAGGGACTGGGAGAACAGGTGCAAAGGGCTTTGCAAGTGGACCTGCTTAAAGACTAATCAAATGCCTTGCGCCTGAAGCTCACACAATCCAGCCTAAAACATACGTCCTATCAAGCATGCGCACATATACAAGTATGCCTGTTGAGGGTCTATGCAGCGTACAGAGGGAAGGACATATTTCCACTTTGAGATCGGACGGCCAAAACTCACAAGCAAATCAAGGAATGTTACTGAGAGCTAACAGAGAACACAAAGTGCTTGTCGCAAGGACATGGCAGGCAAAGAGGTTCAGGAAGTGAATTGTTCATCGACTACTGCTTACCGAGAAAGCCAGAGAGTCTGTCCAATGAAAATAACATTGGAAAAAAAAAAAAGGAGCTCAAGTTACCCACCTTGATCGGGCTCCTCCGGACCTCTCGCACCCAAAGCGAGAATCATACCCCTAGACCAACGAGCCACGGTCCTGTGATCATCTGACGGAATTGTACTCAGCGTTTCCACCCCCCTTAGGCTTCGAGGCCAAGAATGCCTATTCCTGAAGTTTGTTCCTGCCGCTGAAAGCCTTGTCGGTGTATGAGCCAAATGAATGCCCCAGTCGGCACGCTCTGACTGTCTTCATAGCTCTTCTTCTCGTCCTGAAGGTGTTGGCACATTGACATCAGGATCAATGAAGCTGGTGGCACACCCTCCCTTCCATTCGCCCGTGAAGGGTACGTATAAAAGAGCTGTTGATGCACAGAAGAAGAAATCTAGCACAACACCAACGCGGTCTGCTGATCAATTGAAAGTGGACAAAGTGAGCGAGTGAGAGCCTTCATTTTGCACCGGATCTGCATTGGCAGAAGCTCTGAGGGCTAGGAATTTTCTTTTGCCCTTGAAAAAAAGAAAAATCCAATATCACATCTGCCTGGGTGCATGAACATTGCTCAGGGAAAAGCAGCGCCACCCTTCTGTAAGAAATAGCATTGCACAACTGCTCCCTCAGCTTTCCATCCAACTATACATAAGCACGCACATATGCAGGCATGCAATTTTAATTCATCACATATTCGGAGCAAATGTGAGTGCGCTCGTCTACTCAGAATTTATTTCAAAGCGTGTCAGAGGAACTGCTTCTTCCGTTGCAACTGCAAATAAGTTCATGGCTTGAGCTTCGAGATGGTGGAACATGAAAAGTGTAAAATGCCACCCTCTGCTGTTTCTGCCCGGTCTCGAACCAGGGACCTTTCGCGTGTAAGGCGAACGTGATAACCACTACACTACAGAAACTGCTGCATGCTATGCCCTCTGGCGGTTGAGAGAATAGGGTCAAGTAACAGTGCAATTGTCTCTGTTTGAACACTTATCAAATGCCTCACGCCCAAAGCTTTACAAATGCAGCTCATCACACACACGGCGTTACAAGCATGAACACTCAGACAAGTGTGCCAGCTGAGAGGCCGTGCAGTCTGAAGATGTAAGGGCCTCTTTAGGCATTGGTATGGGACAGCCATGAATTAACAAACAAATCCAGAAAGGTGACTGAGAGCTACTTGGGACTCCTTAATGCATGGCGCAATGAGGCGGTCCGCAAAGAGGCTTAGGAAGCCCAATGTTCATCGACCATTGTCCATCCATCAGTCCAGAGTCTATAGAATTGAAAAACACATGTGTAAAAAAGTATCGGGCCAGGCACCAATCAATGGGCTCGTCCGGGATTTGAACCCGGGACCTCTCGCACCCGAAGCGAGAATCATACCCCTAGACCAACGAGCCTACACTTGCAGAGTAGTCTAGACAATATGTAGGGATTTGACTTGGCAGTTGTACCTCTTGAGGATTGTAGCACAAGAGTATCTCTTCCTAACGTTTGCTCCTAAAGCCCGTCCTCGTCCCTAAATGATGCAAAGGCTGAGCGTCTTCACAGGTCTACTCCTCATCCCGAAGGTTGGTGGACCATTGACATCAGGGTGAAAGGTGCTTGCGATACACTGTTCCTTCCTTCCTTCCTTCCTTCCTTCCTTCCTTCCTTCCTTCCTTCCTTCCTTCCTTCCTTCCTTCCTTCCTTCCTTCCTTCCTTCCTTCCTTCCTTCCTTCCTTCCTTCCTTCCTTCCTTCCTTCCTTCCTTCCTTCCTTCCTTCCTCTTATGCTGTTTATGTAATAAGAGGGGACGATACACAGAAGAGAGAGAGTGGCCCAACACACTAGACTAGCAGTCTTCTGATCAATCTGCAGCTGGCAAGGTGGGGGAAAGACTTTATTTTGCACCTGCTGGGATATGCATTGGCAGAAGCTCTGAGGGCTGGGCCTTTCCTTTTGCCTGTAAAAACAAAAAGCAGCCCTCCTCCCTCCAGCCCTGAGAGCATGGGTGTGACACTGGCAAAAGCAGCATCTCCCCTTTGGTAAAGATGACCATTGCAAAGCTGCTCACTCAGAGCTCGATCGTGCTCGATCAGGCGAGATATATTTAGGTCACCAGCAAAGTCTGTTCTCTTTTCTTGCGTAGGGTGAGCATTCACAGAGCCCAGCTTCGTTGACAAGAGTGCAAAAGGTGTATACTAAAAGCTTTCTGCTTTACTTGAGCGCCATGGCCGTTATTATATTTTGGCTGCTCCAAGCAATCTCTGTCCAGCCTATGCAAATTTCCAGCTCAAATTTTCCCAGCACTCAAAAAGTCCCTCCTCCCGCCAGCTATGCTTTCAGGAAGTTCAGCAGAAGCAGTCCAACTTCTGTTCCCAGTTCAGAGGAAAAGCTTTCTCGGGCCAGAGAAAGCCAGGGAATCACTGTACCGGCAAGTGCATTTCTTACAACTGGTAATCCCTCAGAACACAGAAATGAAGAAGCTGTATATGAAAATGTGATATTTCTTTGGTACACTAACCTATGTAACTAATATCCACCATTTCAGAGGACGGAGCGGACCCAACTGTGATCCCAGAGACCCAAATACCCAGCAGTAGGGAAAAGAAATCCTCTCTGTGCTCTGCAACATTACATACACAAAATGAAGGCGCGTGCATTTTATTATTGGCCCCATATACACAATACATGTGAGGATGCTTGCCTTCCCAGTGTATTTCTCAAGCTCTTGAGAGCATATGCTATTTCCATGGGAACGCAAATAAGTTCATACTTTACATTTGTGTGTGACAAAAGGGGAAAAAAACGATTTTGTGTAAAATGCCAGCAGAGAGTGTTTCTGCCCGGTCTCGAACGTGCTAACCACTACACTACAGAAACAACTGCTTGCATCCCTTTGTAGGGACTGGGAGAACAGGTGCAAAGGGCTTTGCAAGTGGACCTGCTTAAAGACTAATCAAATGCCTTGCGCCTGAAGCTCACACAATCCAGCCTAAAACATACGTCCTATCAAG
This sequence comes from Ambystoma mexicanum, assembly GCF_040938575.1. Classification (NCBI taxonomy): domain Eukaryota; kingdom Metazoa; phylum Chordata; class Amphibia; order Caudata; family Ambystomatidae; genus Ambystoma; species Ambystoma mexicanum. The sequence continues at coordinate 129,106,621 of NC_090924.1, read as the reverse complement.
CATGCGCACATATACAAGTATGCCTGTTGAGGGTCTATGCAGCGTACAGAGGGAAGGACATATTTCCACTTTGAGATCGGACGGCCAAAACTCACAAGCAAATCAAGGAATGTTACTGAGAGCTAACAGAGAACACAAAGTGCTTGTCGCAAGGACATGGCAGGCAAAGAGGTTCAGGAAGTGAATTGTTCATCGACTACTGCTTACCGAGAAAGCCAGAGAGTCTGTCCAATGAAAATAACATTGGAAAAAAAAAAAAGGAGCTCAAGTTACCCACCTTGATCGGGCTCCTCCGGACCTCTCGCACCCAAAGCGAGAATCATACCCCTAGACCAACGAGCCACGGTCCTGTGATCATCTGACGGAATTGTACTCAGCGTTTCCACCCCCCTTAGGCTTCGAGGCCAAGAATGCCTATTCCTGAAGTTTGTTCCTGCCGCTGAAAGCCTTGTCGGTGTATGAGCCAAATGAATGCCCCAGTCGGCACGCTCTGACTGTCTTCATAGCTCTTCTTCTCGTCCTGAAGGTGTTGGCACATTGACATCAGGATCAATGAAGCTGGTGGCACACCCTCCCTTCCATTCGCCCGTGAAGGGTACGTATAAAAGAGCTGTTGATGCACAGAAGAAGAAATCTAGCACAACACCAACGCGGTCTGCTGATCAATTGAAAGTGGACAAAGTGAGCGAGTGAGAGCCTTCATTTTGCACCGGATCTGCATTGGCAGAAGCTCTGAGGGCTAGGAATTTTCTTTTGCCCTTGAAAAAAAGAAAAATCCAATATCACATCTGCCTGGGTGCATGAACATTGCTCAGGGAAAAGCAGCGCCACCCTTCTGTAAGAAATAGCAATGCACAACTGCTCCCTCAGCTTTCCATCCAACTATACATAAGCACGCACATATGCAGGCATGCAATTTTAATTCATCACATATTCGGAGCAAATGTGAGTGCGCTCGTCTACTCAGAATTTATTTCAAAGCGTGTCAGAGGAACTGCTTCTTCCGTTGCAACTGCAAATAAGTTCATGGCTTGAGCTTCGAGATGGTGGAACATGAAAAGTGTAAAATGCCACCCTCTGCTGTTTCTGCCCGGTCTCGAACCAGGGACCTTTCGCGTGTAAGGCGAACGTGATAACCACTACACTACAGAAACTGCTGCATGCTATGCCCTCTGGCGGTTGAGAGAATAGGGTCAAGTAACAGTGCAATTGTCTCTGTTTGAACACTTATCAAATGCCTCACGCCCAAAGCTTTACAAATGCAGCTCATCACACACACGGCGTTACAAGCATGAACACTCAGACAAGTGTGCCAGCTGAGAGGCCGTGCAGTCTGAAGATGTAAGGGCCTCTTTAGGCATTGGTATGGGACAGCCATGAATTAACAAACAAATCCAGAAAGGTGACTGAGAGCTACTTGGGACTCCTTAATGCATGGCGCAATGAGGCGGTCCGCAAAGAGGCTTAGGAAGCCCAATGTTCATCGACCATTGTCCATCCATCAGTCCACAGTCTATAGAATTGAAAAACACATGTGTAAAAAAGTATCGGGCCAGGCACCAATCAATGGGCTCGTCCGGGATTTGAACCCGGGACCTCTCGCACCCGAAGCGAGAATCATACCCCTAGACCAACGAGCCTACACTTGCAGAGTAATCTAGACAATATGTAGGGATTTGACTTGGCAGTTGTACCTCTTGAGGATTGTAGCACAAGAGTATCTCTTCCTAACGTTTGCTCCTAAAGCCCGTCCTCGTCCCTAAATGATGCAAAGGCTGAGCGTCTTCACAGGTCTACTCCTCATCCCGAAGGTTGGTGGACCATTGACATCAGGGTGAAAGGTGCTTGCGATACACTGTTCCTTCCTTCCTTCCTTCCTTCCTTCCTTCCTTCCTTCCTTCCTTCCTTCCTTCCTTCCTTCCTTCCTTCCTTCCTTCCTTCCTTCCTTCCTTCCTTCCTTCCTTCCTTCCTTCCTTCCTTCCTTCCTTCCTTCCTTCCTTCCTTCCTTCCTTCCTTCCTTCCTTCCTTCCTTCCTTCCTTCCTTCCTTCCTTCCTTCCTCTTATGCTGTTTATGTAATAAGAGGGGACGATACACAGAAGAGAGAGAGTGGCCCAACACACTAGACTAGCAGTCTTCTGATCAATCTGCAGCTGGCAAGGTGGGGGAGAGACTTTATTTTGCACCTGCTGGGATATGCATTGGCAGAAGCTCTGAGGGCTGGGCCTTTCCTTTTGCCTGTAAAAACAAAAAGCAGCCCTCCTCCCTCCAGCCCTGAGAGCATGGGCGTGACACTGGCAAAAGCAGCATCTCCCCTTTGGTAAAGATGACCATTGCACAGCTGCTCACTCAGAGCTCGATCGTGCTCGATCAGGCGAGATATATTTATGTCACCAGCAAAGTCTGTTCTCTTTTCTTGCGTAGGGTGAGCATTCACAGAGCCCAGCTTCGTTGACAAGAGTGCAAAAGGTGTATACTAAAAGCTTTCTGCTTTACTTGAGCGCCATGGCCGTTATTATATTTTGGCTGCTCCAAGCAATCCCTGTCCAGCCTATGCAAATTTCCAGCTCAAATTTTCCCAGCACTCAAAAAGTCCCTCCTCCCGCCAGCTATGCTTTCAGGAAGTTCAGCAGAAGCAGTCCAACTTCTGTTCCCAGTTCAGAGGAAAAGCTTTCTCGGGCCAGAGAGAGCCAGGGAATCACTGTACCGGCAAGTGCATTTCTTACAACTGGTAATCCCTCAGAACACAGAAATGAAGAAGCTGTATATGAAAATGTGATATTTCTTTGGTACACTAACCTATGTAACTAATATGCACCATTTCAGAGGACGGAGCGGACCCAACTGTGATCCCAGAGACCCAAATACCCAGCAGTAGGGAAAAGAAATCCTCTCTGTGCTCTGCAACATTACATACACAAAATGAAGGCGCGTGCATTTTATTATTGGCCCCATATACACAATACATGTGAGGATGCTTGCCTTCCCAGTGTATTTCTCAAGCTCTTGAGAGCATATGCTATTTCCATGGGAACGCAAATAAGTTCATACTTTACATTTGTGTGTGACAAAAGGGGAAAAAAACGATTTTGTGTAAAATGCCAGCAGAGAGTGTTTCTGCCCGGTCTCGAACGTGCTAACCACTACACTACAGAAACAACTGCTTGCATCCCTTTGTAGGGACTGGGAGAACAGGTGCAAAGGGCTTTGCAAGTGGACCTGCTTAAAGACTAATCAAATGCCTTGCGCCTGAAGCTCACACAATCCAGCCTAAAACATACGTCCTATCAAGCATGCGCACATATACAAGTATGCCTGTTGAGGGTCTATGCAGCGTACAGAGGGAAGGACATATTTCCACTTTGAGATCGGACGGCCAAAACTCACAAGCAAATCAAGGAATGTTACTGAGAGCTAACAGAGAACACAAAGTGCTTGTCGCAAGGACATGGCAGGCAAAGAGGTTCAGGAAGTGAATTGTTCATCGACTACTGCTTACCGAGAAAGCCAGAGAGTCTGTCCAATGAAAATAACATTGGAAAAAAAAAAAAGGAGCTCAAGTTACCCACCTTGATCGGGCTCCTCCGGACCTCTCGCACCCAAAGCGAGAATCATACCCCTAGACCAACGAGCCACGGTCCTGTGATCATCTGACGGAATTGTACTCAGCGTTTCCACCCCCCTTAGGCTTCGAGGCCAAGAATGCCTATTCCTGAAGTTTGTTCCTGCCGCTGAAAGCCTTGTCGGTGTATGAGCCAAATGAATGCCCCAGTCGGCACGCTCTGACTGTCTTCATAGCTCTTCTTCTCGTCCTGAAGGTGTTGGCACATTGACATCAGGATCAATGAAGCTGGTGGCACACCCTCCCTTCCATTCGCCCGTGAAGGGTACGTATAAAAGAGCTGTTGATGCACAGAAGAAGAAATCTAGCACAACACCAACGCGGTCTGCTGATCAATTGAAAGTGGACAAAGTGAGCGAGTGAGAGCCTTCATTTTGCACCGGATCTGCATTGGCAGAAGCTCTGAGGGCTAGGAATTTTCTTTTGCCCTTGAAAAAAAGAAAAATCCAATATCACATCTGCCTGGGTGCATGAACATTGCTCAGGGAAAAGCAGCACCACCCTTCTGTAAGAAATAGCATTGCACAACTGCTCCCTCAGCTTTCCATCCAACTATACATAAGCACGCACATATGCAGGCATGCAATTTTAATTCATCACATATTCGGAGCAAATGTGAGTGCGCTCGTCTACTCAGAATTTATTTCAAAGCGTGTCAGAGGAACTGCTTCTTCCGTTGCAACTGCAAATAAGTTCATGGCTTGAGCTTCGAGATGGTGGAACATGAAAAGTGTAAAATGCCACCCTCTGCTGTTTCTGCCCGGTCTCGAACCAGGGACCTTTCGCGTGTAAGGCGAACGTGATAACCACTACACTACAGAAACTGCTGCATGCTATGCCCTCTGGCGGTTGAGAGAATAGGGTCAAGTAACAGTGCAATTGTCTCTGTTTGAACACTTATCAAATGCCTCACGCCCAAAGCTTTACAAATGCAGCTCATCACACACACGGCGTTACAAGCATGAACACTCAGACAAGTGTGCCAGCTGAGAGGCCGTGCAGTCTGAAGATGTAAGGGCCTCTTTAGGCATTGGTATGGGACAGCCATGAATTAACAAACAAATCCAGAAAGGTGACTGAGAGCTACTTGGGACTCCTTAATGCATGGCGCAATGAGGCGGTCCGCAAAGAGGCTTAGGAAGCCCAATGTTCATCGACCATTGTCCATCCATCAGTCCACAGTCTATAGAATTGAAAAACACATGTGTAAAAAAGTATCGGGCCAGGCACCAATCAATGGGCTCGTCCGGGATTTGAACCCGGGACCTCTCGCACCCGAAGCGAGAATCATACCCCTAGACCAACGAGCCTACACTTGCAGAGTAGTCTAGACAATATGTAGGGATTTGACTTGGCAGTTGTACCTCTTGAGGATTGTAGCACAAGAGTATCTCTTCCTAACGTTTGCTCCTAAAGCCCGTCCTCGTCCCTAAATGATGCAAAGGCTGAGCGTCTTCACAGGTCTACTCCTCATCCCGAAGGTTGGTGGACCATTGACATCAGGGTGAAAGGTGCTTGCGATACACTGTTCCTTCCTTCCTTCCTTCCTTCCTTCCTTCCTTCCTTCCTTCCTTCCTTCCTTCCTTCCTTCCTTCCTTCCTTCCTTCCTTCCTTCCTTCCTTCCTTCCTTCCTTCCTTCCTTCCTTCCTTCCTTCCTCTTATGCTGTTTATGTAATAAGAGGGGACGATACACAGAAGAGAGAGAGTGGCCCAACACACTAGACTAGCAGTCTTCTGATCAATCTGCAGCTGGCAAGGTGGGGGAGAGACTTTATTTTGCACCTGCTGGGATATGCATTGGCAGAAGCTCTGAGGGCTGGGCCTTTCCTTTTGCCTCTAAAAACAAAAAGCAGCCCTCCTCCCTCCAGCCCTGAGAGCATGGGCGTGACACTGGCAAAAGCAGCATCTCCCCTTTGGTAAAGATGACCATTGCACAGCTGCTCACTCAGAGCTCGATCGTGCTCGATCAGGCGAGATATATTTAGGTCACCAGCAAAGTCTGTTCTCTTTTCTTGCGTAGGGTGAGCATTCACAGAGCCCAGCTTCGTTGACAAGAGTGCAAAAGGTGTATACTAAAAGCTTTCTGCTTTACTTGAGCGCCATGGCCGTTATTATATTTTGGCTGCTCCAAGCAATCTCTGTCCAGCCTATGCAAATTTCCAGCTCAAATTTTCCCAGCACTCAAAAAGTCCCTCCTCCCGCCAGCTATGCTTTCAGGAAGTTCAGCAGAAGCAGTCCAACTTCTGTTCCCAGTTCAGAGGAAAAGCTTTCTCGGGCCAGAGAAAGCCAGGGAATCACTGTACCGGCAAGTGCATTTCTTACAACTGGTAATCCCTCAGAACACAGAAATGAAGAAGCTGTATATGAAAATGTGATATTTCTTTGGTACACTAACCTATGTAACTAATATGCACCATTTCAGAGGACGGAGCGGACCCAACTGTGATCCCAGAGACCCAAATACCCAGCAGTAGGGAAAAGAAATCCTCTCTGTGCTCTGCAACATTACATACACAAAATGAAGGCGCGTGCATTTTATTATTGGCCCCATATACACAATACATGTGAGGATGCTTGCCTTCCCAGTGTATTTCTCAAGCTCTTGAGAGCATATGCTATTTCCATGGGAACGCAAATAAGTTCATACTTTACATTTGTGTGTGACAAAAGGGGAAAAAAACGATTTTGTGTAAAATGCCAGCAGAGAGTGTTTCTGCCCGGTCTCGAACGTGCTAACCACTACACTACAGAAACAACTGCTTGCATCCCTTTGTAGGGACTGGGAGAACAGGTGCAAAGGGCTTTGCAAGTGGACCTGCTTAAAGACTAATCAAATGCCTTGCGCCTGAAGCTCACACAATCCAGCCTAAAACATACGTCCTATCAAGCATGCGCACATATACAAGTATGCCTGTTGAGGGTCTATGCAGCGTACAGAGGGAAGGACATATTTCCACTTTGAGATCGGACGGCCAAAACTCACAAGCAAATCAAGGAATGTTACTGAGAGCTAACAGAGAACACAAAGTGCTTGTCGCAAGGACATGGCAGGCAAAGAGGTTCAGGAAGTGAATTGTTCATCGACTACTGCTTACCGAGAAAGCCAGAGAGTCTGTCCAATGAAAATAACATTGGAAAAAAAAAAAAGGAGCTCAAGTTACCCACCTTGATCGGGCTCCTCCGGACCTCTCGCACCCAAAGCGAGAATCATACCCCTAGACCAACGAGCCACGGTCCTGTGATCATCTGACGGAATTGTACTCAGCGTTTCCACCCCCCTTAGGCTTCGAGGCCAAGAATGCCTATTCCTGAAGTTTGTTCCTGCCGCTGAAAGCCTTGTCGGTGTATGAGCCAAATGAATGCCCCAGTCGGCACGCTCTGACTGTCTTCATAGCTCTTCTTCTCGTCCTGAAGGTGTTGGCACATTGACATCAGGATCAATGAAGCTGGTGGCACACCCTCCCTTCCATTCGCCCGTGAAGGGTACGTATAAAAGAGCTGTTGATGCACAGAAGAAGAAATCTAGCACAACACCAACGCGGTCTGCTGATCAATTGAAAGTGGACAAAGTGAGCGAGTGAGAGCCTTCATTTTGCACCGGATCTGCATTGGCAGAAGCTCTGAGGGCTAGGAATTTTCTTTTGCCCTTGAAAAAAAGAAAAATCCAATATCACATCTGCCTGGGTGCATGAACATTGCTCAGGGAAAAGCAGCGCCACCCTTCTGTAAGAAATAGCATTGCACAACTGCTCCCTCAGCTTTCCATCCAACTATACATAAGCACGCACATATGCAGGCATGCAATTTTAATTCATCACATATTCGGAGCAAATGTGAGTGCGCTCGTCTACTCAGAATTTATTTCAAAGCGTGTCAGAGGAACTGCTTCTTCCGTTGCAACTGCAAATAAGTTCATGGCTTGAGCTTCGAGATGGTGGAACATGAAAAGTGTAAAATGCCACCCTCTGCTGTTTCTGCCCGGTCTCGAACCAGGGACCTTTCGCGTGTAAGGCGAACGTGATAACCACTACACTACAGAAACTGCTGCATGCTATGCCCTCTGGCGGTTGAGAGAATAGGGTCAAGTAACAGTGCAATTGTCTCTGTTTGAACACTTATCAAATGCCTCACGCCCAAAGCTTTACAAATGCAGCTCATCACACACACGGCGTTACAAGCATGAACACTCAGACAAGTGTGCCAGCTGAGAGGCCGTGCAGTCTGAAGATGTAAGGGCCTCTTTAGGCATTGGTATGGGACAGCCATGAATTAACAAACAAATCCAGAAAGGTGACTGAGAGCTACTTGGGACTCCTTAATGCATGGCGCAATGAGGCGGTCCGCAAAGAGGCTTAGGAAGCCCAATGTTCATCGACCATTGTCCATCCATCAGTCCACAGTCTATAGAATTGAAAAACACATGTGTAAAAAAGTATCGGGCCAGGCACCAATCAATGGGCTCGTCCGGGATTTGAACCCGGGACCTCTCGCACCCGAAGCGAGAATCATACCCCTAGACCAACGAGCCTACACTTGCAGAGTAGTCTAGACAATATGTAGGGATTTGACTTGGCAGTTGTACCTCTTGAGGATTGTAGCACAAGAGTATCTCTTCCTAACGTTTGCTCCTAAAGCCCGTCCTCGTCCCTAAATGATGCAAAGGCTGAGCGTCTTCACAGGTCTACTCCTCATCCCGAAGGTTGGTGGACCATTGACATCAGGGTGAAAGGTGCTTGCGATACACTGTTCCTTCCTTCCTTCCTTCCTTCCTTCCTTCCTTCCTTCCTTCCTTCCTTCCTTCCTTCCTTCCTTCCTTCCTTCCTTCCTTCCTTCCTTCCTTCCTTCCTTCCTTCCTTCCTTCCTTCCTTCCTTCCTTCCTTCCTTCCTTCCTTCCTTCCTTCCTTCCTTCCTTCCTTCCTTCCTTCCTTCCTTCCTCTTATGCTGTTTATGTAATAAGAGGGGACGATACACAGAAGAGAGAGAGTGGCCCAACACACTAGACTAGCAGTCTTCTGATCAATCTGCAGCTGGCAAGGTGGGGGAGAGACTTTATTTTGCACCTGCTGGGATATGCATTGGCAGAAGCTCTGAGGGCTGGGCCTTTCCTTTTGCCTGTAAAAACAAAAAGCAGCCCTCCTCCCTCCAGCCCTGAGAGCATGGGCGTGACACTGGCAAAAGCAGCATCTCCCCTTTGGTAAAGATGACCATTGCACAGCTGCTCACTCAGAGCTCGATCGTGCTCGATCAGGCGAGATATATTTATGTCACCAGCAAAGTCTGTTCTCTTTTCTTGCGTAGGGTGAGCATTCACAGAGCCCAGCTTCGTTGACAAGAGTGCAAAAGCTGTATACTAAAAGCTTTCTGCTTTACTTGAGCGCCATGGCCGTTATTATATTTTGGCTGCTCCAAGCAATCTCTGTCCAGCCTATGCAAATTTCCAGCTCAAATTTTCCCAGCACTCAAAAAGTCCCTCCTCCCGCCAGCTATGCTTTCAGGAAGTTCAGCAGAAGCAGTCCAACTTCTGTTCCCAGTTCAGAGGAAAAGCTTTCTCGGGCCAGAGAAAGCCAGGGAATCACTGTACCGGCAAGTGCATTTCTTACAACTGGTAATCCCTCAGAACACAGAAATGAAGAAGCTGTATATGAAAATGTGATATTTCTTTGGTACACTAACCTATGTAACTAATATGCACCATTTCAGAGGACGGAGCGGACCCAACTGTGATCCCAGAGACCCAAATACCCAGCAGTAGGGAAAAGAAATCCTCTCTGTGCTCTGCAACATTACATACACAAAATGAAGGCGCGTGCATTTTATTATTGGCCCCATATACACAATACATGTGAGGATGCTTGCCTTCCCAGTGTATTTCTCAAGCTCTTGAGAGCATATGCTATTTCCATGGGAACGCAAATAAGTTCATACTTTACATTTGTGTGTGACAAAAGGGGAAAAAAACGATTTTGTGTAAAATGCCAGCAGAGAGTGTTTCTGCCCGGTCTCGAACGTGCTAACCACTACACTACAGAAACAACTGCTTGCATCCCTTTGTAGGGACTGGGAGAACAGGTGCAAAGGGCTTTGCAAGTGGACCTGCTTAAAGACTAATCAAATGCCTTGCGCCTGAAGCTCACACAATCCAGCCTAAAACATACGTCCTATCAAGCATGCGCACATATACAAGTATGCCTGTTGAGGGTCTATGCAGCGTACAGAGGGAAGGACATATTTCCACTTTGAGATCGGACGGCCAAAACTCACAAGCAAATCAAGGAATGTTACTGAGAGCTAACAGAGAACACAAAGTGCTTGTCGCAAGGACATGGCAGGCAAAGAGGTTCAGGAAGTGAATTGTTCATCGACTACTGCTTACCGAGAAAGCCAGAGAGTCTGTCCAATGAAAATAACATTGGAAAAAAAAAAAGGAGCTCAAGTTACCCACCTTGATCGGGCTCCTCCGGACCTCTCGCACCCAAAGCGAGAATCATACCCCTAGACCAACGAGCCACGGTCCTGTGATCATCTGACGGAATTGTACTCAGCGTTTCCACCCCCCTTAGGCTTCGAGGCCAAGAATGCCTATTCCTGAAGTTTGTTCCTGCCGCTGAAAGCCTTGTCGGTGTATGAGCCAAATGAATGCCCCAGTCGGCACGCTCTGACTGTCTTCATAGCTCTTCTTCTCGTCCTGAAGGTGTTGGCACATTGACATCAGGATCAATGAAGCTGGTGGCACACCCTCCCTTCCATTCGCCCGTGAAGGGTACGTATAAAAGAGCTGTTGATGCACAGAAGAAGAAATCTAGCACAACACCAACGCGGTCTGCTGATCAATTGAAAGTGGACAAAGTGAGCGAGTGAGAGCCTTCATTTTGCACCGGATCTGCATTGGCAGAAGCTCTGAGGGCTAGGAATTTTCTTTTGCCCTTGAAAAAAAGAAAAATCCAATATCACATCTGCCTGGGTGCATGAACATTGCTCAGGGAAAAGCAGCGCCACCCTTCTGTAAGAAATAGCATTGCACAACTGCTCCCTCAGCTTTCCATCCAACTATACATAAGCACGCACATATGCAGGCATGCAATTTTAATTCATCACATATTCGGAGCAAATGTGAGTGCGCTCGTCTACTCAGAATTTATTTCAAAGCGTGTCAGAGGAACTGCTTCTTCCGTTGCAACTGCAAATAAGTTCATGGCTTGAGCTTCGAGATGGTGGAACATGAAAAGTGTAAAATGCCACCCTCTGCTGTTTCTGCCCGGTCTCGAACCAGGGACCTTTCGCGTGTAAGGCGAACGTGATAACCACTACACTACAGAAACTGCTGCATGCTATGCCCTCTGGCGGTTGAGAGAATAGGGTCAAGTAACAGTGCAATTGTCTCTGTTTGAACACTTATCAAATGCCTCACGCCCAAAGCTTTACAAATGCAGCTCATCACACACACGGCGTTACAAGCATGAACACTCAGACAAGTGTGCCAGCTGAGAGGCCGTGCAGTCTGAAGATGTAAGGGCCTCTTTAGGCATTGGTATGGGACAGCCATGAATTAACAAACAAATCCAGAAAGGTGACTGAGAGCTACTTGGGACTCCTTAATGCATGGCGCAATGAGGCGGTCCGCAAAGAGGCTTAGGAAGCCCAATGTTCATCGACCATTGTCCATCCATCAGTCCAGAGTCTATAGAATTGAAAAACACATGTGTAAAAAAGTATCGGGCCAGGCACCAATCAATGGGCTCGTCCGGGATTTGAACCCGGGACCTCTCGCACCCGAAGCGAGAATCATACCCCTAGACCAACGAGCCTACACTTGCAGAGTAGTCTAGACAATATGTAGGGATTTGACTTGGCAGTTGTACCTCTTGAGGATTGTAGCACAAGAGTATCTCTTCCTAACGTTTGCTCCTAAAGCCCGTCCTCGTCCCTAAATGATGCAAAGGCTGAGCGTCTTCACAGGTCTACTCCTCATCCCGAAGGTTGGTGGACCATTGACATCAGGGTGAAAGGTGCTTGCGATACACTGTTCCTTCCTTCCTTCCTTCCTTCCTTCCTTCCTTCCTTCCTTCCTTCCTTCCTTCCTTCCTTCCTTCCTTCCTTCCTTCCTTCCTTCCTTCCTTCCTTCCTTCCTTCCTTCCTTCCTTCCTTCCTTCCTTCCTTCCTTCCTTCCTTCCTTCCTTCCTTCCTTCCTTCCTTCCTTCCTTCCTTCCTTCCTTCCTTCCTTCCTTCCTTCCTTCCTTCCTTCCTTCCTCTTATGCTGTTTATGTAATAAGAGGGGACGATACACAGAAGAGAGAGAGTGGCCCAACACACTAGACTAGCAGTCTTCTGATCAATCTGCAGCTGGCAAGGTGGGGGAGAGACTTTATTTTGCACCTGCTGGGATATGCATTGGCAGAAGCTCTGAGGGCTGGGCCTTTCCTTTTGCCTGTAAAAACAAAAAGCAGCCCTCCTCCCTCCAGCCCTGAGAGCATGGGCGTGACACTGGCAAAAGCAGCATCTCCCCTTTGGTAAAGATGACCATTGCACAGCTGCTCACTCAGAGCTCGATCGTGCTCGATCAGGCGAGATATATATTTAGGTCACCAGCAAAGTCTGTTCTCTTTTCTTGCGTAGGGTGAGCATTCACAGAGCCCAGCTTCGTTGACAAGAGTGCAAAAGGTGTATACTAAAAGCTTTCTGCTTTACTTGAGCGCCATGGCCGTTATTATATTTTGGCTGCTCCAAGCAATCCCTGTCCAGCCTATGCAAATTTCCAGCTCAAATTTTCCCAGCACTCAAAAAGTCCCTCCTCCCGCCAGCTATGCTTTCAGGAAGTTCAGCAGAAGCAGTCCAACTTCTGTTCCCAGTTCAGAGGAAAAGCTTTCTCGGGCCAGAGAGAGCCAGGGAATCACTGTACCGGCAAGTGCATTTCTTACAACTGGTAATCCCTCAGAACACAGAAATGAAGAAGCTGTATATGAAAATGTGATATTTCTTTGGTACACTAACCTATGTAACTAATATGCACCATTTCAGAGGACGGAGCGGACCCAACTGTGATCCCAGAGACCCAAATACCCAGCAGTAGGGAAAAGAAATCCTCTCTGTGCTCTGCAACATTACATACACAAAATGAAGGCGCGTGCATTTTATTATTGGCCCCATATACACAATACATGTGAGGATGCTTGCCTTCCCAGTGTATTTCTCAAGCTCTTGAGAGCATATGCTATTTCCATGGGAACGCAAATAAGTTCATACTTTACATTTGTGTGTGACAAAAGGGGAAAAAAACGATTTTGTGTAAAATGCCAGCAGAGAGTGTTTCTGCCCGGTCTCGAACGTGCTAACCACTACACTACAGAAACAACTGCTTGCATCCCTTTGTAGGGACTGGGAGAACAGGTGCAAAGGGCTTTGCAAGTGGACCTGCTTAAAGACTAATCAAATGCCTTGCGCCTGAAGCTCACACAATCCAGCCTAAAACATACGTCCTATCAAGCATGCGCACATATACAAGTATGCCTGTTGAGGGTCTATGCAGCGTACAGAGGGAAGGACATATTTCCACTTTGAGATCGGACGGCCAAAACTCACAAGCAAATCAAGGAATGTTACTGAGAGCTAACAGAGAACACAAAGTGCTTGTCGCAAGGACATGGCAGGCAAAGAGGTTCAGGAAGTGAATTGTTCATCGACTACTGCTTACCGAGAAAGCCAGAGAGTCTGTCCAATGAAAATAACATTGGAAAAAAAAAAAAGGAGCTCAAGTTACCCACCTTGATCGGGCTCCTCCGGACCTCTCGCACCCAAAGCGAGAATCATACCCCTAGACCAACGAGCCACGGTCCTGTGATCATCTGACGGAATTGTACTCAGCGTTTCCACCCCCCTTAGGCTTCGAGGCCAAGAATGCCTATTCCTGAAGTTTGTTCCTGCCGCTGAAAGCCTTGTCGGTGTATGAGCCAAATGAATGCCCCAGTCGGCACGCTCTGACTGTCTTCATAGCTCTTCTTCTCGTCCTGAAGGTGTTGGCACATTGACATCAGGATCAATGAAGCTGGTGGCACACCCTCCCTTCCATTCGCCCGTGAAGGGTACGTATAAAAGAGCTGTTGATGCACAGAAGAAGAAATCTAGCACAACACCAACGCGGTCTGCTGATCAATTGAAAGTGGACAAAGTGAGCGAGTGAGAGCCTTCATTTTGCACCGGATCTGCATTGGCAGAAGCTCTGAGGGCTAGGAATTTTCTTTTGCCCTTGAAAAAAAGAAAAATCCAATATCACATCTGCCTGGGTGCATGAACATTGCTCAGGGAAAAGCAGCGCCACCCTTCTGTAAGAAATAGCATTGCACAACTGCTCCCTCAGCTTTCCATCCAACTATACATAAGCACGCACATATGCAGGCATGCAATTTTAATTCATCACATATTCGGAGCAAATGTGAGTGCGCTCGTCTACTCAGAATTTATTTCAAAGCGTGTCAGAGGAACTGCTTCTTCCGTTGCAACTGCAAATAAGTTCATGGCTTGAGCTTCGAGATGGTGGAACATGAAAAGTGTAAAATGCCACCCTCTGCTGTTTCTGCCCGGTCTCGAACCAGGGACCTTTCGCGTGTAAGGCGAACGTGATAACCACTACACTACAGAAACTGCTGCATGCTATGCCCTCTGGCGGTTGAGAGAATAGGGTCAAGTAACAGTGCAATTGTCTCTGTTTGAACACTTATCAAATGCCTCACGCCCAAAGCTTTACAAATGCAGCTCATCACACACACGGCGTTACAAGCATGAACACTCAGACAAGTGTGCCAGCTGAGAGGCCGTGCAGTCTGAAGATGTAAGGGCCTCTTTAGGCATTGGTATGGGACAGCCATGAATTAACAAACAAATCCAGAAAGGTGACTGAGAGCTACTTGGGACTCCTTAATGCATGGCGCAATGAGGCGGTCCGCAAAGAGGCTTAGGAAGCCCAATGTTCATCGACCATTGTCCATCCATCAGTCCACAGTCTATAGAATTGAAAAACACATGTGTAAAAAAGTATCGGGCCAGGCACCAATCAATGGGCTCGTCCGGGATTTGAACCCGGGACCTCTCGCACCCGAAGCGAGAATCATACCCCTAGACCAACGAGCCTACACTTGCAGAGTAGTCTAGACAATATGTAGGGATTTGACTTGGCAGTTGTACCTCTTGAGGATTGTAGCACAAGAGTATCTCTTCCTAACGTTTGCTCCTAAAGCCCGTCCTCGTCCCTAAATGATGCAAAGGCTGAGCGTCTTCACAGGTCTACTCCTCATCCCGAAGGTTGGTGGACCATTGACATCAGGGTGAAAGGTGCTTGCGATACACTGTTCCTTCCTTCCTTCCTTCCTTCCTTCCTTCCTTCCTTCCTTCCTTCCTTCCTTCCTTCCTTCCTTCCTTCCTTCCTTCCTTCCTTCCTTCCTTCCTTCCTTCCTTCCTTCCTTCCTTCCTTCCTTCCTTCCTTCCTTCCTTCCTTCCTTCCTCTTATGCTGTTTATGTAATAAGAGGGGACGATACACAGAAGAGAGAGAGTGGCCCAACACACTAGACTAGCAGTCTTCTGATCAATCTGCAGCTGGCAAGGTGGGGGAGAGACTTTATTTTGCACCTGCTGGGATATGCATTGGCAGAAGCTCTGAGGGCTGGGCCTTTCCTTTTGCCTGTAAAAACAAAAAGCAGCCCTCCTCCCTCCAGCCCTGAGAGCATGGGCGTGACACTGGCAAAAGCAGCATCTCCCCTTTGGTAAAGATGACCATTGCACAGCTGCTCACTCAGAGCTCGATCGTGCTCGATCAGGCGAGATATATTTAGGTCACCAGCAAAGTCTGTTCTCTTTTCTTGCGTAGGGTGAGCATTCACAGAGCCCAGCTTCGTTGACAAGAGTGCAAAAGGTGTATACTAAAAGCTTTCTGCTTTACTTGAGCGCCATGGCCGTTATTATATTTTGGCTGCTCCAAGCAATCTCTGTCCAGCCTATGCAAATTTCCAGCTCAAATTTTCCCAGCACTCAAAAAGTCCCTCCTCCCGCCAGCTATGCTTTCAGGAAGTTCAGCAGAAGCAGTCCAACTTCTGTTCCCAGTTCAGAGGAAAAGCTTTCTCGGGCCAGAGAAAGCCAGGGAATCACTGTACCGGCAAGTGCATTTCTTACAACTGGTAATCCCTCAGAACACAGAAATGAAGAAGCTGTATATGAAAATGTGATATTTCTTTGGTACACTAACCTATGTAACTAATATGCACCATTTCAGAGGACGGAGCGGACCCAACTGTGATCCCAGAGACCCAAATACCCAGCAGTAGGGAAAAGAAATCCTCTCTGTGCTCTGCAACATTACATACACAAAATGAAGGCGCGTGCATTTTATTATTGGCCCCATATACACAATACATGTGAGGATGCTTGCCTTCCCAGTGTATTTCTCAAGCTCTTGAGAGCATATGCTATTTCCATGGGAACGCAAATAAGTTCATACTTTACATTTGTGTGTGACAAAAGGGGAAAAAAACGATTTTGTGTAAAATGCCAGCAGAGAGTGTTTCTGCCCGGTCTCGAACGTGCTAACCACTACACTACAGAAACAACTGCTTGCATCCCTTTGTAGGGACTGGGAGAACAGGTGCAAAGGGCTTTGCAAGTGGACCTGCTTAAAGACTAATCAAATGCCTTGCGCCTGAAGCTCACACAATCCAGCCTAAAACATACGTCCTATCAAGCATGCGCACATATACAAGTATGCCTGTTGAGGGTCTATGCAGCGTACAGAGGGAAGGACATATTTCCACTTTGAGATCGGACGGCCAAAACTCACAAGCAAATCAAGGAATGTTACTGAGAGCTAACAGAGAACACAAAGTGCTTGTCGCAAGGACATGGCAGGCAAAGAGGTTCAGGAAGTGAATTGTTCATCGACTACTGCTTACCGAGAAAGCCAGAGAGTCTGTCCAATGAAAATAACATTGGAAAAAAAAAAAAGGAGCTCAAGTTACCCACCTTGATCGGGCTCCTCCGGACCTCTCGCACCCAAAGCGAGAATCATACCCCTAGACCAACGAGCCACGGTCCTGTGATCATCTGACGGAATTGTACTCAGCGTTTCCACCCCCCTTAGGCTTCGAGGCCAAGAATGCCTATTCCTGAAGTTTGTTCCTGCCGCTGAAAGCCTTGTCGGTGTATGAGCCAAATGAATGCCCCAGTCGGCACGCTCTGACTGTCTTCATAGCTCTTCTTCTCGTCCTGAAGGTGTTGGCACATTGACATCAGGATCAATGAAGCTGGTGGCACACCCTCCCTTCCATTCGCCCGTGAAGGGTACGTATAAAAGAGCTGTTGATGCACAGAAGAAGAAATCTAGCACAACACCAACGCGGTCTGCTGATCAATTGAAAGTGGACAAAGTGAGCGAGTGAGAGCCTTCATTTTGCACCGGATCTGCATTGGCAGAAGCTCTGAGGGCTAGGAATTTTCTTTTGCCCTTGAAAAAAAGAAAAATCCAATATCACATCTGCCTGGGTGCATGAACATTGCTCAGGGAAAAGCAGCGCCACCCTTCTGTAAGAAATAGCAATGCACAACTGCTCCCTCAGCTTTCCATCCAACTATACATAAGCACGCACATATGCAGGCATGCAATTTTAATTCATCACATATTCGGAGCAAATGTGAGTGCGCTCGTCTACTCAGAATTTATTTCAAAGCGTGTCAGAGGAACTGCTTCTTCCGTTGCAACTGCAAATAAGTTCATGGCTTGAGCTTCGAGATGGTGGAACATGAAAAGTGTAAAATGCCACCCTCTGCTGTTTCTGCCCGGTCTCGAACCAGGGACCTTTCGCGTGTAAGGCGAACGTGATAACCACTACACTACAGAAACTGCTGCATGCTATGCCCTCTGGCGGTTGAGAGAATAGGGTCAAGTAACAGTGCAATTGTCTCTGTTTGAACACTTATCAAATGCCTCACGCCCAAAGCTTTACAAATGCAGCTCATCACACACACGGCGTTACAAGCATGAACACTCAGACAAGTGTGCCAGCTGAGAGGCCGTGCAGTCTGAAGATGTAAGGGCCTCTTTAGGCATTGGTATGGGACAGCCATGAATTAACAAACAAATCCAGAAAGGTGACTGAGAGCTACTTGGGACTCCTTAATGCATGGCGCAATGAGGCGGTCCGCAAAGAGGCTTAGGAAGCCCAATGTTCATCGACCATTGTCCATCCATCAGTCCACAGTCTATAGAATTGAAAAACACATGTGTAAAAAAGTATCGGGCCAGGCACCAATCAATGGGCTCGTCCGGGATTTGAACCCGGGACCTCTCGCACCCGAAGCGAGAATCATACCCCTAGACCAACGAGCCTACACTTGCAGAGTAATCTAGACAATATGTAGGGATTTGACTTGGCAGTTGTACCTCTTGAGGATTGTAGCACAAGAGTATCTCTTCCTAACGTTTGCTCCTAAAGCCCGTCCTCGTCCCTAAATGATGCAAAGGCTGAGCGTCTTCACAGGTCTACTCCTCATCCCGAAGGTTGGTGGACCATTGACATCAGGGTGAAAGGTGCTTGCGATACACTGTTCCTTCCTTCCTTCCTTCCTTCCTTCCTTCCTTCCTTCCTTCCTTCCTTCCTTCCTTCCTTCCTTCCTTCCTTCCTTCCTTCCTTCCTTCCTTCCTTCCTTCCTTCCTTCCTTCCTTCCTTCCTTCCTTCCTTCCTTCCTTCCTTCCTTCCTTCCTTCCTTCCTTCCTTCCTTCCTTCCTTCCTTCCTTCCTCTTATGCTGTTTATGTAATAAGAGGGGACGATACACAGAAGAGAGAGAGTGGCCCAACACACTAGACTAGCAGTCTTCTGATCAATCTGCAGCTGGCAAGGTGGGGGAGAGACTTTATTTTGCACCTGCTGGGATATGCATTGGCAGAAGCTCTGAGGGCTGGGCCTTTCCTTTTGCCTGTAAAAACAAAAAGCAGCCCTCCTCCCTCCAGCCCTGAGAGCATGGGCGTGACACTGGCAAAAGCAGCATCTCCCCTTTGGTAAAGATGACCATTGCACAGCTGCTCACTCAGAGCTCGATCGTGCTCGATCAGGCGAGATATATTTATGTCACCAGCAAAGTCTGTTCTCTTTTCTTGCGTAGGGTGAGCATTCACAGAGCCCAGCTTCGTTGACAAGAGTGCAAAAGCTGTATACTAAAAGCTTTCTGCTTTACTTGAGCGCCATGGCCGTTATTATATTTTGGCTGCTCCAAGCAATCTCTGTCCAGCCTATGCAAATTTCCAGCTCAAATTTTCCCAGCACTCAAAAAGTCCCTCCTCCCGCCAGCTATGCTTTCAGGAAGTTCAGCAGAAGCAGTCCAACTTCTGTTCCCAGTTCAGAGGAAAAGCTTTCTCGGGCCAGAGAAAGCCAGGGAATCACTGTACCGGCAAGTGCATTTCTTACAACTGGTAATCCCTCAGAACACAGAAATGAAGAAGCTGTATATGAAAATGTGATATTTCTTTGGTACACTAACCTATGTAACTAATATGCACCATTTCAGAGGACGGAGCGGACCCAACTGTGATCCCAGAGACCCAAATACCCAGCAGTAGGGAAAAGAAATCCTCTCTGTGCTCTGCAACATTACATACACAAAATGAAGGCGCGTGCATTTTATTATTGGCCCCATATACACAATACATGTGAGGATGCTTGCCTTCCCAGTGTATTTCTCAAGCTCTTGAGAGCATATGCTATTTCCATGGGAACGCAAATAAGTTCATACTTTACATTTGTGTGTGACAAAAGGGGAAAAAAACGATTTTGTGTAAAATGCCAGCAGAGAGTGTTTCTGCCCGGTCTCGAACGTGCTAACCACTACACTACAGAAACAACTGCTTGCATCCCTTTGTAGGGACTGGGAGAACAGGTGCAAAGGGCTTTGCAAGTGGACCTGCTTAAAGACTAATCAAATGCCTTGCGCCTGAAGCTCACACAATCCAGCCTAAAACATACGTCCTATCAAGCATGCGCACATATACAAGTATGCCTGTTGAGGGTCTATGCAGCGTACAGAGGGAAGGACATATTTCCACTTTGAGATCGGACGGCCAAAACTCACAAGCAAATCAAGGAATGTTACTGAGAGCTAACAGAGAACACAAAGTGCTTGTCGCAAGGACATGGCAGGCAAAGAGGTTCAGGAAGTGAATTGTTCATCGACTACTGCTTACCGAGAAAGCCAGAGAGTCTGTCCAATGAAAATAACATTGGAAAAAAAAAAAGGAGCTCAAGTTACCCACCTTGATCGGGCTCCTCCGGACCTCTCGCACCCAAAGCGAGAATCATACCCCTAGACCAACGAGCCACGGTCCTGTGATCATCTGACGGAATTGTACTCAGCGTTTCCACCCCCCTTAGGCTTCGAGGCCAAGAATGCCTATTCCTGAAGTTTGTTCCTGCCGCTGAAAGCCTTGTCGGTGTATGAGCCAAATGAATGCCCCAGTCGGCACGCTCTGACTGTCTTCATAGCTCTTCTTCTCGTCCTGAAGGTGTTGGCACATTGACATCAGGATCAATGAAGCTGGTGGCACACCCTCCCTTCCATTCGCCCGTGAAGGGTACGTATAAAAGAGCTGTTGATGCACAGAAGAAGAAATCTAGCACAACACCAACGCGGTCTGCTGATCAATTGAAAGTGGACAAAGTGAGCGAGTGAGAGCCTTCATTTTGCACCGGATCTGCATTGGCAGAAGCTCTGAGGGCTAGGAATTTTCTTTTGCCCTTGAAAAAAAGAAAAATCCAATATCACATCTGCCTGGGTGCATGAACATTGCTCAGGGAAAAGCAGCGCCACCCTTCTGTAAGAAATAGCATTGCACAACTGCTCCCTCAGCTTTCCATCCAACTATACATAAGCACGCACATATGCAGGCATGCAATTTTAATTCATCACATATTCGGAGCAAATGTGAGTGCGCTCGTCTACTCAGAATTTATTTCAAAGCGTGTCAGAGGAACTGCTTCTTCCGTTGCAACTGCAAATAAGTTCATGGCTTGAGCTTCGAGATGGTGGAACATGAAAAGTGTAAAATGCCACCCTCTGCTGTTTCTGCCCGGTCTCGAACCAGGGACCTTTCGCGTGTAAGGCGAACGTGATAACCACTACACTACAGAAACTGCTGCATGCTATGCCCTCTGGCGGTTGAGAGAATAGGGTCAAGTAACAGTGCAATTGTCTCTGTTTGAACACTTATCAAATGCCTCACGCCCAAAGCTTTACAAATGCAGCTCATCACACACACGGCGTTACAAGCATGAACACTCAGACAAGTGTGCCAGCTGAGAGGCCGTGCAGTCTGAAGATGTAAGGGCCTCTTTAGGCATTGGTATGGGACAGCCATGAATTAACAAACAAATCCAGAAAGGTGACTGAGAGCTACTTGGGACTCCTTAATGCATGGCGCAATGAGGCGGTCCGCAAAGAGGCTTAGGAAGCCCAATGTTCATCGACCATTGTCCATCCATCAGTCCAGAGTCTATAGAATTGAAAAACACATGTGTAAAAAAGTATCGGGCCAGGCACCAATCAATGGGCTCGTCGGGGATTTGAACCCGGGACCTCTCGCACCCGAAGCGAGAATCATACCCCTAGACCAACGAGCCTACACTTGCAGAGTAGTCTAGACAATATGTAGGGATTTGACTTGGCAGTTGTACCTCTTGAGGATTGTAGCACAAGAGTATCTCTTCCTAACGTTTGCTCCTAAAGCCCGTCCTCGTCCCTAAATGATGCAAAGGCTGAGCGTCTTCACAGGTCTACTCCTCATCCCGAAGGTTGGTGGACCATTGACATCAGGGTGAAAGGTGCTTGCGATACACTGTTCCTTCCTTCCTTCCTTCCTTCCTTCCTTCCTTCCTTCCTTCCTTCCTTCCTTCCTTCCTTCCTTCCTTCCTTCCTTCCTTCCTTCCTTCCTTCCTTCCTTCCTTCCTTCCTTCCTTCCTTCCTTCCTTCCTTCCTTCCTTCCTTCCTTCCTTCCTTCCTTCCTTCCTTCCTTCCTTCCTTCCTTCCTTCCTTCCTTCCTTCCTCTTATGCTGTTTATGTAATAAGAGGGGACGATACACAGAAGAGAGAGAGTGGCCCAACACACTAGACTAGCAGTCTTCTGATCAATCTGCAGCTGGCAAGGTGGGGGAGAGACTTTATTTTGCACCTGCTGGGATATGCATTGGCAGAAGCTCTGAGGGCTGGGCCTTTCCTTTTGCCTGTAAAAACAAAAAGCAGCCCTCCTCCCTCCAGCCCTGAGAGCATGGGCGTGACACTGGCAAAAGCAGCATCTCCCCTTTGGTAAAGATGACCATTGCACAGCTGCTCACTCAGAGCTCGATCGTGCTCGATCAGGCGAGATATATATTTAGGTCACCAGCAAAGTCTGTTCTCTTTTCTTGCGTAGGGTGAGCATTCACAGAGCCCAGCTTCGTTGACAAGAGTGCAAAAGGTGTATACTAAAAGCTTTCTGCTTTACTTGAGCGCCATGGCCGTTATTATATTTTGGCTGCTCCAAGCAATCCCTGTCCAGCCTATGCAAATTTCCAGCTCAAATTTTCCCAGCACTCAAAAAGTCCCTCCTCCCGCCAGCTATGCTTTCAGGAAGTTCAGCAGAAGCAGTCCAACTTCTGTTCCCAGTTCAGAGGAAAAGCTTTCTCGGGCCAGAGAGAGCCAGGGAATCACTGTACCGGCAAGTGCATTTCTTACAACTGGTAATCCCTCAGAACACAGAAATGAAGAAGCTGTATATGAAAATGTGATATTTCTTTGGTACACTAACCTATGTAACTAATATGCACCATTTCAGAGGACGGAGCGGACCCAACTGTGATCCCAGAGACCCAAATACCCAGCAGTAGGGAAAAGAAATCCTCTCTGTGCTCTGCAACATTACATACACAAAATGAAGGCGCGTGCATTTTATTATTGGCCCCATATACACAATACATGTGAGGATGCTTGCCTTCCCAGTGTATTTCTCAAGCTCTTGAGAGCATATGCTATTTCCATGGGAACGCAAATAAGTTCATACTTTACATTTGTGTGTGACAAAAGGGGAAAAAAACGATTTTGTGTAAAATGCCAGCAGAGAGTGTTTCTGCCCGGTCTCGAACGTGCTAACCACTACACTACAGAAACAACTGCTTGCATCCCTTTGTAGGGACTGGGAGAACAGGTGCAAAGGGCTTTGCAAGTGGACCTGCTTAAAGACTAATCAAATGCCTTGCGCCTGAAGCTCACACAATCCAGCCTAAAACATACGTCCTATCAAGCATGCGCACATATACAAGTATGCCTGTTGAGGGTCTATGCAGCGTACAGAGGGAAGGACATATTTCCACTTTGAGATCGGACGGCCAAAACTCACAAGCAAATCAAGGAATGTTACTGAGAGCTAACAGAGAACACAAAGTGCTTGTCGCAAGGACATGGCAGGCAAAGAGGTTCAGGAAGTGAATTGTTCATCGACTACTGCTTACCGAGAAAGCCAGAGAGTCTGTCCAATGAAAATAACATTGGAAAAAAAAAAAAGGAGCTCAAGTTACCCACCTTGATCGGGCTCCTCCGGACCTCTCGCACCCAAAGCGAGAATCATACCCCTAGACCAACGAGCCACGGTCCTGTGATCATCTGACGGAATTGTACTCAGCGTTTCCACCCCCCTTAGGCTTCGAGGCCAAGAATGCCTATTCCTGAAGTTTGTTCCTGCCGCTGAAAGCCTTGTCGGTGTATGAGCCAAATGAATGCCCCAGTCGGCACGCTCTGACTGTCTTCATAGCTCTTCTTCTCGTCCTGAAGGTGTTGGCACATTGACATCAGGATCAATGAAGCTGGTGGCACACCCTCCCTTCCATTCGCCCGTGAAGGGTACGTATAAAAGAGCTGTTGATGCACAGAAGAAGAAATCTAGCACAACACCAACGCGGTCTGCTGATCAATTGAAAGTGGACAAAGTGAGCGAGTGAGAGCCTTCATTTTGCACCGGATCTGCATTGGCAGAAGCTCTGAGGGCTAGGAATTTTCTTTTGCCCTTGAAAAAAAGAAAAATCCAATATCACATCTGCCTGGGTGCATGAACATTGCTCAGGGAAAAGCAGCGCCACCCTTCTGTAAGAAATAGCATTGCACAACTGCTCCCTCAGCTTTCCATCCAACTATACATAAGCACGCACATATGCAGGCATGCAATTTTAATTCATCACATATTCGGAGCAAATGTGAGTGCGCTCGTCTACTCAGAATTTATTTCAAAGCGTGTCAGAGGAACTGCTTCTTCCGTTGCAACTGCAAATAAGTTCATGGCTTGAGCTTCGAGATGGTGGAACATGAAAAGTGTAAAATGCCACCCTCTGCTGTTTCTGCCCGGTCTCGAACCAGGGACCTTTCGCGTGTAAGGCGAACGTGATAACCACTACACTACAGAAACTGCTGCATGCTATGCCCTCTGGCGGTTGAGAGAATAGGGTCAAGTAACAGTGCAATTGTCTCTGTTTGAACACTTATCAAATGCCTCACGCCCAAAGCTTTACAAATGCAGCTCATCACACACACGGCGTTACAAGCATGAACACTCAGACAAGTGTGCCAGCTGAGAGGCCGTGCAGTCTGAAGATGTAAGGGCCTCTTTAGGCATTGGTATGGGACAGCCATGAATTAACAAACAAATCCAGAAAGGTGACTGAGAGCTACTTGGGACTCCTTAATGCATGGCGCAATGAGGCGGTCCGCAAAGAGGCTTAGGAAGCCCAATGTTCATCGACCATTGTCCATCCATCAGTCCACAGTCTATAGAATTGAAAAACACATGTGTAAAAAAGTATCGGGCCAGGCACCAATCAATGGGCTCGTCCGGGATTTGAACCCGGGACCTCTCGCACCCGAAGCGAGAATCATACCCCTAGACCAACGAGCCTACACTTGCAGAGTAGTCTAGACAATATGTAGGGATTTGACTTGGCAGTTGTACCTCTTGAGGATTGTAGCACAAGAGTATCTCTTCCTAACGTTTGCTCCTAAAGCCCGTCCTCGTCCCTAAATGATGCAAAGGCTGAGCGTCTTCACAGGTCTACTCCTCATCCCGAAGGTTGGTGGACCATTGACATCAGGGTGAAAGGTGCTTGCGATACACTGTTCCTTCCTTCCTTCCTTCCTTCCTTCCTTCCTTCCTTCCTTCCTTCCTTCCTTCCTTCCTTCCTTCCTTCCTTCCTTCCTTCCTTCCTTCCTTCCTTCCTTCCTTCCTTCCTTCCTTCCTTCCTTCCTTCCTTCCTTCCTTCCTTCCTTCCTTCCTTCCTTCCTTCCTTCCTTCCTTCCTTCCTCTTATGCTGTTTATGTAATAAGAGGGGACGATACACAGAAGAGAGAGAGTGGCCCAACACACTAGACTAGCAGTCTTCTGATCAATCTGCAGCTGGCAAGGTGGGGGAGAGACTTTATTTTGCACCTGCTGGGATATGCATTGGCAGAAGCTCTGAGGGCTGGGCCTTTCCTTTTGCCTGTAAAAACAAAAAGCAGCCCTCCTCCCTCCAGCCCTGAGAGCATGGGCGTGACACTGGCAAAAGCAGCATCTCCCCTTTGGTAAAGATGACCATTGCACAGCTGCTCACTCAGAGCTCGATCGTGCTCGATCAGGCGAGATATATTTAGGTCACCAGCAAAGTCTGTTCTCTTTTCTTGCGTAGGGTGAGCATTCACAGAGCCCAGCTTCGTTGACAAGAGTGCAAAAGGTGTATACTAAAAGCTTTCTGCTTTACTTGAGCGCCATGGCCGTTATTATATTTTGGCTGCTCCAAGCAATCTCTGTCCAGCCTATGCAAATTTCCAGCTCAAATTTTCCCAGCACTCAAAAAGTCCCTCCTCCCGCCAGCTATGCTTTCAGGAAGTTCAGCAGAAGCAGTCCAACTTCTGTTCCCAGTTCAGAGGAAAAGCTTTCTCGGGCCAGAGAAAGCCAGGGAATCACTGTACCGGCAAGTGCATTTCTTACAACTGGTAATCCCTCAGAACACAGAAATGAAGAAGCTGTATATGAAAATGTGATATTTCTTTGGTACACTAACCTAATATGCACCATTTCAGAGGACGGAGCGGACCCAACTGTGATCCCAGAGACCCAAATACCCAGCAGTAGGGAAAAGAAATCCTCTCTGTGCTCTGCAACATTACATACACAAAATGAAGGCGCGTGCATTTTATTATTGGCCCCATATACACAATACATGTGAGGATGCTTGCCTTCCCAGTGTATTTCTCAAGCTCTTGAGAGCATATGCTATTTCCATGGGAACGCAAATAAGTTCATACTTTACATTTGTGTGTGACAAAAGGGGAAAAAAACGATTTTGTGTAAAATGCCAGCAGAGAGTGTTTCTGCCCGGTCTCGAACGTGCTAACCACTACACTACAGAAACAACTGCTTGCATCCCTTTGTAGGGACTGGGAGAACAGGTGCAAAGGGCTTTGCAAGTGGACCTGCTTAAAGACTAATCAAATGCCTTGCGCCTGAAGCTCACACAATCCAGCCTAAAACATACGTCCTATCAAGCATGCGCACATATACAAGTATGCCTGTTGAGGGTCTATGCAGCGTACAGAGGGAAGGACATATTTCCACTTTGAGATCGGACGGCCAAAACTCACAAGCAAATCAAGGAATGTTACTGAGAGCTAACAGAGAACACAAAGTGCTTGTCGCAAGGACATGGCAGGCAAAGAGGTTCAGGAAGTGAATTGTTCATCGACTACTGCTTACCGAGAAAGCCAGAGAGTCTGTCCAATGAAAATAACATTGGGAAAAAAAAAAAGGAGCTCAAGTTACCCACCTTGATCGGGCTCCTCCGGACCTCTCGCACCCAAAGCGAGAATCATACCCCTAGACCAACGAGCCACGGTCCTGTGATCATCTGACGGAATTGTACTCAGCGTTTCCACCCCCCTTAGGCTTCGAGGCCAAGAATGCCTATTCCTGAAGTTTGTTCCTGCCGCTGAAAGCCTTGTCGGTGTATGAGCCAAATGAATGCCCCAGTCGGCACGCTCTGACTGTCTTCATAGCTCTTCTTCTCGTCCTGAAGGTGTTGGCACATTGACATCAGGATCAATGAAGCTGGTGGCACACCCTCCCTTCCATTCGCCCGTGAAGGGTACGTATAAAAGAGCTGTTGATGCACAGAAGAAGAAATCTAGCACAACACCAACGCGGTCTGCTGATCAATTGAAAGTGGACAAAGTGAGCGAGTGAGAGCCTTCATTTTGCACCGGATCTGCATTGGCAGAAGCTCTGAGGGCTAGGAATTTTCTTTTGCCCTTGAAAAAAAGAAAAATCCAATATCACATCTGCCTGGGTGCATGAACATTGCTCAGGGAAAAGCAGCGCCACCCTTCTGTAAGAAATAGCATTGCACAACTGCTCCCTCAGCTTTCCATCCAACTATACATAAGCACGCACATATGCAGGCATGCAATTTTAATTCATCACATATTCGGAGCAAATGTGAGTGCGCTCGTCTACTCAGAATTTATTTCAAAGCGTGTCAGAGGAACTGCTTCTTCCGTTGCAACTGCAAATAAGTTCATGGCTTGAGCTTCGAGATGGTGGAACATGAAAAGTGTAAAATGCCACCCTCTGCTGTTTCTGCCCGGTCTCGAACCAGGGACCTTTCGCGTGTAAGGCGAACGTGATAACCACTACACTACAGAAACTGCTGCATGCTATGCCCTCTGGCGGTTGAGAGAATAGGGTCAAGTAACAGTGCAATTGTCTCTGTTTGAACACTTATCAAATGCCTCACGCCCAAAGCTTTACAAATGCAGCTCATCACACACACGGCGTTACAAGCATGAACACTCAGACAAGTGTGCCAGCTGAGAGGCCGTGCAGTCTGAAGATGTAAGGGCCTCTTTAGGCATTGGTATGGGACAGCCATGAATTAACAAACAAATCCAGAAAGGTGACTGAGAGCTACTTGGGACTCCTTAATGCATGGCGCAATGAGGCGGTCCGCAAAGAGGCTTAGGAAGCCCAATGTTCATCGACCATTGTCCATCCATCAGTCCAGAGTCTATAGAATTGAAAAACACATGTGTAAAAAAGTATCGGGCCAGGCACCAATCAATGGGCTCGTCCGGGATTTGAACCCGGGACCTCTCGCACCCGAAGCGAGAATCATACCCCTAGACCAACGAGCCTACACTTGCAGAGTAGTCTAGACAATATGTAGGGATTTGACTTGGCAGTTGTACCTCTTGAGGATTGTAGCACAAGAGTATCTCTTCCTAACGTTTGCTCCTAAAGCCCGTCCTCGTCCCTAAATGATGCAAAGGCTGAGCGTCTTCACAGGTCTACTCCTCATCCCGAAGGTTGGTGGACCATTGACATCAGGGTGAAAGGTGCTTGCGATACACTGTTCCTTCCTTCCTTCCTTCCTTCCTTCCTTCCTTCCTTCCTTCCTTCCTTCCTTCCTTCCTTCCTTCCTTCCTTCCTTCCTTCCTTCCTTCCTTCCTTCCTTCCTTCCTTCCTTCCTTCCTTCCTTCCTTCCTTCCTTCCTTCCTTCCTTCCTTCCTTCCTTCCTTCCTTCCTTCCTTCCTTCCTTCCTTCCTTCCTTCCTTCCTTCCTTCCTTCCTTCCTTCCTTCCTTCCTTCCTTCCTTCCTTCCTTCCTTCCTTCCTTCCTTCCTCTTATGCTGTTTATGTAATAAGAGGGGACGATACACAGAAGAGAGAGAGTGGCCCAACACACTAGACTAGCAGTCTTCTGATCAATCTGCAGCTGGCAAGGTGGGGGAGAGACTTTATTTTGCACCTGCTGGGATATGCATTGGCAGAAGCTCTGAGGGCTGGGCCTTTCCTTTTGCCTGTAAAAACAAAAAGCAGCCCTCCTCCCTCCAGCCCTGAGAGCATGGGCGTGACACTGGCAAAAGCAGCATCTCCCCTTTGGTAAAGATGACCATTGCACAGCTGCTCACTCAGAGCTCGATCGTGCTCGATCAGGCGAGATATATTTAGGTCACCAGCAAAGTCTGTTCTCTTTTCTTGCGTAGGGTGAGCATTCACAGAGCCCAGCTTCGTTGACAAGAGTGCAAAAGGTGTATACTAAAAGCTTTCTGCTTTACTTGAGCGCCATGGCCGTTATTATATTTTGGCTGCTCCAAGCAATCTCTGTCCAGCCTATGCAAATTTCCAGCTCAAATTTTCCCAGCACTCAAAAAGTCCCTCCTCCCGCCAGCTATGCTTTCAGGAAGTTCAGCAGAAGCAGTCCAACTTCTGTTCCCAGTTCAGAGGAAAAGCTTTCTCGGGCCAGAGAAAGCCAGGGAATCACTGTACCGGCAAGTGCATTTCTTACAACTGGTAATCCCTCAGAACACAGAAATGAAGAAGCTGTATATGAAAATGTGATATTTCTTTGGTACACTAACCTATGTAACTAATATGCACCATTTCAGAGGACGGAGCGGACCCAACTGTGATCCCAGAGACCCAAATACCCAGCAGTAGGGAAAAGAAATCCTCTCTGTGCTCTGCAACATTACATACACAAAATGAAGGCGCGTGCATTTTATTATTGGCCCCATATACACAATACATGTGAGGATGCTTGCCTTCCCAGTGTATTTCTCAAGCTCTTGAGAGCATATGCTATTTCCATGGGAACGCAAATAAGTTCATACTTTACATTTGTGTGTGACAAAAGGGGAAAAAAACGATTTTGTGTAAAATGCCAGCAGAGAGTGTTTCTGCCCGGTCTCGAACGTGCTAACCACTACACTACAGAAACAACTGCTTGCATCCCTTTGTAGGGACTGGGAGAACAGGTGCAAAGGGCTTTGCAAGTGGACCTGCTTAAAGACTAATCAAATGCCTTGCGCCTGAAGCTCACACAATCCAGCCTAAAACATACGTCCTATCAAGCATGCGCACATATACAAGTATGCCTGTTGAGGGTCTATGCAGCGTACAGAGGGAAGGACATATTTCCACTTTGAGATCGGACGGCCAAAACTCACAAGCAAATCAAGGAATGTTACTGAGAGCTAACAGAGAACACAAAGTGCTTGTCGCAAGGACATGGCAGGCAAAGAGGTTCAGGAAGTGAATTGTTCATCGACTACTGCTTACCGAGAAAGCCAGAGAGTCTGTCCAATGAAAATAACATTGGGAAAAAAAAAAAGGAGCTCAAGTTACCCACCTTGATCGGGCTCCTCCGGACCTCTCGCACCCAAAGCGAGAATCATACCCCTAGACCAACGAGCCACGGTCCTGTGATCATCTGACGGAATTGTACTCAGCGTTTCCACCCCCCTTAGGCTTCGAGGCCAAGAATGCCTATTCCTGAAGTTTGTTCCTGCCGCTGAAAGCCTTGTCGGTGTATGAGCCAAATGAATGCCCCAGTCGGCACGCTCTGACTGTCTTCATAGCTCTTCTTCTCGTCCTGAAGGTGTTGGCACATTGACATCAGGATCAATGAAGCTGGTGGCACACCCTCCCTTCCATTCGCCCGTGAAGGGTACGTATAAAAGAGCTGTTGATGCACAGAAGAAGAAATCTAGCACAACACCAACGCGGTCTGCTGATCAATTGAAAGTGGACAAAGTGAGCGAGTGAGAGCCTTCATTTTGCACCGGATCTGCATTGGCAGAAGCTCTGAGGGCTAGGAATTTTCTTTTGCCCTTGAAAAAAAGAAAAATCCAATATCACATCTGCCTGGGTGCATGAACATTGCTCAGGGAAAAGCAGCGCCACCCTTCTGTAAGAAATAGCATTGCACAACTGCTCCCTCAGCTTTCCATCCAACTATACATAAGCACGCACATATGCAGGCATGCAATTTTAATTCATCACATATTCGGAGCAAATGTGAGTGCGCTCGTCTACTCAGAATTTATTTCAAAGCGTGTCAGAGGAACTGCTTCTTCCGTTGCAACTGCAAATAAGTTCATGGCTTGAGCTTCGAGATGGTGGAACATGAAAAGTGTAAAATGCCACCCTCTGCTGTTTCTGCCCGGTCTCGAACCAGGGACCTTTCGCGTGTAAGGCGAACGTGATAACCACTACACTACAGAAACTGCTGCATGCTATGCCCTCTGGCGGTTGAGAGAATAGGGTCAAGTAACAGTGCAATTGTCTCTGTTTGAACACTTATCAAATGCCTCACGCCCAAAGCTTTACAAATGCAGCTCATCACACACACGGCGTTACAAGCATGAACACTCAGACAAGTGTGCCAGCTGAGAGGCCGTGCAGTCTGAAGATGTAAGGGCCTCTTTAGGCATTGGTATGGGACAGCCATGAATTAACAAACAAATCCAGAAAGGTGACTGAGAGCTACTTGGGACTCCTTAATGCATGGCGCAATGAGGCGGTCCGCAAAGAGGCTTAGGAAGCCCAATGTTCATCGACCATTGTCCATCCATCAGTCCAGAGTCTATAGAATTGAAAAACACATGTGTAAAAAAGTATCGGGCCAGGCACCAATCAATGGGCTCGTCCGGGATTTGAACCCGGGACCTCTCGCACCCGAAGCGAGAATCATACCCCTAGACCAACGAGCCTACACTTGCAGAGTAGTCTAGACAATATGTAGGGATTTGACTTGGCAGTTGTACCTCTTGAGGATTGTAGCACAAGAGTATCTCTTCCTAACGTTTGCTCCTAAAGCCCGTCCTCGTCCCTAAATGATGCAAAGGCTGAGCGTCTTCACAGGTCTACTCCTCATCCCGAAGGTTGGTGGACCATTGACATCAGGGTGAAAGGTGCTTGCGATACACTGTTCCTTCCTTCCTTCCTTCCTTCCTTCCTTCCTTCCTTCCTTCCTTCCTTCCTTCCTTCCTTCCTTCCTTCCTTCCTTCCTTCCTTCCTTCCTTCCTTCCTTCCTTCCTTCCTTCCTTCCTTCCTTCCTTCCTTCCTTCCTTCCTTCCTTCCTTCCTTCCTTCCTTCCTTCCTTCCTCTTATGCTGTTTATGTAATAAGAGGGGACGATACACAGAAGAGAGAGAGTGGCCCAACACACTAGACTAGCAGTCTTCTGATCAATCTGCAGCTGGCAAGGTGGGGGAGAGACTTTATTTTGCACCTGCTGGGATATGCATTGGCAGAAGCTCTGAGGGCTGGGCCTTTCCTTTTGCCTGTAAAAACAAAAAGCAGCCCTCCTCCCTCCAGCCCTGAGAGCATGGGCGTGACACTGGCAAAAGCAGCATCTCCCCTTTGGTAAAGATGACCATTGCACAGCTGCTCACTCAGAGCTCGATCGTGCTCGATCAGGCGAGATATATTTAGGTCACCAGCAAAGTCTGTTCTCTTTTCTTGCGTAGGGTGAGCATTCACAGAGCCCAGCTTCGTTGACAAGAGTGCAAAAGGTGTATACTAAAAGCTTTCTGCTTTACTTGAGCGCCATGGCCGTTATTATATTTTGGCTGCTCCAAGCAATCTCTGTCCAGCCTATGCAAATTTCCAGCTCAAATTTTCCCAGCACTCAAAAAGTCCCTCCTCCCGCCAGCTATGCTTTCAGGAAGTTCAGCAGAAGCAGTCCAACTTCTGTTCCCAGTTCAGAGGAAAAGCTTTCTCGGGCCAGAGAAAGCCAGGGAATCACTGTACCGGCAAGTGCATTTCTTACAACTGGTAATCCCTCAGAACACAGAAATGAAGAAGCTGTATATGAAAATGTGATATTTCTTTGGTACACTAACCTATGTAACTAATATGCACCATTTCAGAGGACGGAGCGGACCCAACTGTGATCCCAGAGACCCAAATACCCAGCAGTAGGGAAAAGAAATCCTCTCTGTGCTCTGCAACATTACATTCACAAAATGAAGGCGCGTGCATTTTATTATTGGCCCCATATACACAATACATGTGAGGATGCTTGCCTTCCCAGTGTATTTCTCAAGCTCTTGAGAGCATATGCTATTTCCATGGGAACGCAAATAAGTTCATACTTTACATTTGTGTGTGACAAAAGGGGAAAAAAACGATTTTGTGTAAAATGCCAGCAGAGAGTGTTTCTGCCCGGTCTCGAACGTGCTAACCACTACACTACAGAAACAACTGCTTGCATCCCTTTGTAGGGACTGGGAGAACAGGTGCAAAGGGCTTTGCAAGTGGACCTGCTTAAAGACTAATCAAATGCCTTGCGCCTGAAGCTCACACAATCCAGCCTAAAACATACGTCCTATCAAGCATGCGCACATATACAAGTATGCCTGTTGAGGGTCTATGCAGCGTACAGAGGGAAGGACATATTTCCACTTTGAGATCGGACGGCCAAAACTCACAAGCAAATCAAGGAATGTTACTGAGAGCTAACAGAGAACACAAAGTGCTTGTCGCAAGGACATGGCAGGCAAAGAGGTTCAGGAAGTGAATTGTTCATCGACTACTGCTTACCGAGAAAGCCAGAGAGTCTGTCCAATGAAAATAACATTGGAAAAAAAAAAAAGGAGCTCAAGTTACCCACCTTGATCGGGCTCCTCCGGACCTCTCGCACCCAAAGCGAGAATCATACCCCTAGACCAACGAGCCACGGTCCTGTGATCATCTGACGGAATTGTACTCAGCGTTTCCACCCCCCTTAGGCTTCGAGGCCAAGAATGCCTATTCCTGAAGTTTGTTCCTGCCGCTGAAAGCCTTGTCGGTGTATGAGCCAAATGAATGCCCCAGTCGGCACGCTCTGACTGTCTTCATAGCTCTTCTTCTCGTCCTGAAGGTGTTGGCACATTGACATCAGGATCAATGAAGCTGGTGGCACACCCTCCCTTCCATTCGCCCGTGAAGGGTACGTATAAAAGAGCTGTTGATGCACAGAAGAAGAAATCTAGCACAACACCAACGCGGTCTGCTGATCAATTGAAAGTGGACAAAGGGAGCGAGTGAGAGCCTTCATTTTGCACCGGATCTGCATTGGCAGAAGCTCTGAGGGCTAGGAATTTTCTTTTGCCCTTGAAAAAAAGAAAAATCCAATATCACATCTGCCTGGGTGCATGAACATTGCTCAGGGAAAAGCAGCGCCACCCTTCTGTAAGAAATAGCATTGCACAACTGCTCCCTCAGCTTTCCATCCAACTATACATAAGCACGCACATATGCAGGCATGCAATTTTAATTCATCACATATTCGGAGCAAATGTGAGTGCGCTCGTCTACTCAGAATTTATTTCAAAGCGTGTCAGAGGAACTGCTTCTTCCGTTGCAACTGCAAATAAGTTCATGGCTTGAGCTTCGAGATGGTGGAACATGAAAAGTGTAAAATGCCACCCTCTGCTGTTTCTGCCCGGTCTCGAACCAGGGACCTTTCGCGTGTAAGGCGAACGTGATAACCACTACACTACAGAAACTGCTGCATGCTATGCCCTCTGGCGGTTGAGAGAATAGGGTCAAGTAACAGTGCAATTGTCTCTGTTTGAACACTTATCAAATGCCTCACGCCCAAAGCTTTACAAATGCAGCTCATCACACACACGGCGTTACAAGCATGAACACTCAGACAAGTGTGCCAGCTGAGAGGCCGTGCAGTCTGAAGATGTAAGGGCCTCTTTAGGCATTGGTATGGGACAGCCATGAATTAACAAACAAATCCAGAAAGGTGACTGAGAGCTACTTGGGACTCCTTAATGCATGGCGCAATGAGGCGGTCCGCAAAGAGGCTTAGGAAGCCCAATGTTCATCGACCATTGTCCATCCATCAGTCCACAGTCTATAGAATTGAAAAACACATGTGTAAAAAAGTATCGGGCCAGGCACCAATCAATGGGCTCGTCCGGGATTTGAACCCGGGACCTCTCGCACCCGAAGCGAGAATCATACCCCTAGACCAACGAGCCTACACTTGCAGAGTAGTCTAGACAATATGTAGGGATTTGACTTGGCAGTTGTACCTCTTGAGGATTGTAGCACAAGAGTATCTCTTCCTAACGTTTGCTCCTAAAGCCCGTCCTCGTCCCTAAATGATGCAAAGGCTGAGCGTCTTCACAGGTCTACTCCTCATCCCGAAGGTTGGTGGACCATTGACATCAGGGTGAAAGGTGCTTGCGATACACTGTTCCTTCCTTCCTTCCTTCCTTCCTTCCTTCCTTCCTTCCTTCCTTCCTTCCTTCCTTCCTTCCTTCCTTCCTTCCTTCCTTCCTTCCTTCCTTCCTTCCTTCCTTCCTTCCTTCCTTCCTTCCTTCCTTCCTTCCTTCCTTCCTCTTATGCTGTTTATGTAATAAGAGGGGACGATACACAGAAGAGAGAGAGTGGCCCAACACACTAGACTAGCAGTCTTCTGATCAATCTGCAGCTGGCAAGGTGGGGGAGAGACTTTATTTTGCACCTGCTGGGATATGCATTGGCAGAAGCTCTGAGGGCTGGGCCTTTCCTTTTGCCTGTAAAAACAAAAAGCAGCCCTCCTCCCTCCAGCCCTGAGAGCATGGGCGTGACACTGGCAAAAGCAGCATCTCCCCTTTGGTAAAGATGACCATTGCACAGCTGCTCACTCAGAGCTCGATCGTGCTCGATCAGGCGAGATATATTTAGGTCACCAGCAAAGTCTGTTCTCTTTTCTTGCGTAGGGTGAGCATTCACAGAGCCCAGCTTCGTTGACAAGAGTGCAAAAGGTGTATACTAAAAGCTTTCTGCTTTACTTGAGCGCCATGGCCGTTATTATATTTTGGCTGCTCCAAGCAATCTCTGTCCAGCCTATGCAAATTTCCAGCTCAAATTTTCCCAGCACTCAAAAAGTCCCTCCTCCCGCCAGCTATGCTTTCAGGAAGTTCAGCAGAAGCAGTCCAACTTCTGTTCCCAGTTCAGAGGAAAAGCTTTCTCGGGCCAGAGAAAGCCAGGGAATCACTGTACCGGCAAGTGCATTTCTTACAACTGGTAATCCCTCAGAACACAGAAATGAAGAAGCTGTATATGAAAATGTGATATTTCTTTGGTACACTAACCTATGTAACTAATATGCACCATTTCAGAGGACGGAGCGGACCCAACTGTGATCCCAGAGACCCAAATACCCAGCAGTAGGGAAAAGAAATCCTCTCTGTGCTCTGCAACATTACATACACAAAATGAAGGCGCGTGCATTTTATTATTGGCCCCATATACACAATACATGTGAGGATGCTTGCCTTCCCAGTGTATTTCTCAAGCTCTTGAGAGCATATGCTATTTCCATGGGAACGCAAATAAGTTCATACTTTACATTTGTGTGTGACAAAAGGGGAAAAAAACGATTTTGTGTAAAATGCCAGCAGAGAGTGTTTCTGCCCGGTCTCGAACGTGCTAACCACTACACTACAGAAACAACTGCTTGCATCCCTTTGTAGGGACTGGGAGAACAGGTGCAAAGGGCTTTGCAAGTGGACCTGCTTAAAGACTAATCAAATGCCTTGCGCCTGAAGCTCACACAATCCAGCCTAAAACATACGTCCTATCAAGCATGCGCACATATACAAGTATGCCTGTTGAGGGTCTATGCAGCGTACAGAGGGAAGGACATATTTCCACTTTGAGATCGGACGGCCAAAACTCACAAGCAAATCAAGGAATGTTACTGAGAGCTAACAGAGAACACAAAGTGCTTGTCGCAAGGACATGGCAGGCAAAGAGGTTCAGGAAGTGAATTGTTCATCGACTACTGCTTACCGAGAAAGCCAGAGAGTCTGTCCAATGAAAATAACATTGGGAAAAAAAAAAAGGAGCTCAAGTTACCCACCTTGATCGGGCTCCTCCGGACCTCTCGCACCCAAAGCGAGAATCATACCCCTAGACCAACGAGCCACGGTCCTGTGATCATCTGACGGAATTGTACTCAGCGTTTCCACCCCCCTTAGGCTTCGAGGCCAAGAATGCCTATTCCTGAAGTTTGTTCCTGCCGCTGAAAGCCTTGTCGGTGTATGAGCCAAATGAATGCCCCAGTCGGCACGCTCTGACTGTCTTCATAGCTCTTCTTCTCGTCCTGAAGGTGTTGGCACATTGACATCAGGATCAATGAAGCTGGTGGCACACCCTCCCTTCCATTCGCCCGTGAAGGGTACGTATAAAAGAGCTGTTGATGCACAGAAGAAGAAATCTAGCACAACACCAACGCGGTCTGCTGATCAATTGAAAGTGGACAAAGTGAGCGAGTGAGAGCCTTCATTTTGCACCGGATCTGCATTGGCAGAAGCTCTGAGGGCTAGGAATTTTCTTTTGCCCTTGAAAAAAAGAAAAATCCAATATCACATCTGCCTGGGTGCATGAACATTGCTCAGGGAAAAGCAGCGCCACCCTTCTGTAAGAAATAGCATTGCACAACTGCTCCCTCAGCTTTCCATCCAACTATACATAAGCACGCACATATGCAGGCATGCAATTTTAATTCATCACATATTCGGAGCAAATGTGAGTGCGCTCGTCTACTCAGAATTTATTTCAAAGCGTGTCAGAGGAACTGCTTCTTCCGTTGCAACTGCAAATAAGTTCATGGCTTGAGCTTCGAGATGGTGGAACATGAAAAGTGTAAAATGCCACCCTCTGCTGTTTCTGCCCGGTCTCGAACCAGGGACCTTTCGCGTGTAAGGCGAACGTGATAACCACTACACTACAGAAACTGCTGCATGCTATGCCCTCTGGCGGTTGAGAGAATAGGGTCAAGTAACAGTGCAATTGTCTCTGTTTGAACACTTATCAAATGCCTCACGCCCAAAGCTTTACAAATGCAGCTCATCACACACACGGCGTTACAAGCATGAACACTCAGACAAGTGTGCCAGCTGAGAGGCCGTGCAGTCTGAAGATGTAAGGGCCTCTTTAGGCATTGGTATGGGACAGCCATGAATTAACAAACAAATCCAGAAAGGTGACTGAGAGCTACTTGGGACTCCTTAATGCATGGCGCAATGAGGCGGTCCGCAAAGAGGCTTAGGAAGCCCAATGTTCATCGACCATTGTCCATCCATCAGTCCAGAGTCTATAGAATTGAAAAACACATGTGTAAAAAAGTATCGGGCCAGGCACCAATCAATGGGCTCGTCCGGGATTTGAACCCGGGACCTCTCGCACCCGAAGCGAGAATCATACCCCTAGACCAACGAGCCTACACTTGCAGAGTAGTCTAGACAATATGTAGGGATTTGACTTGGCAGTTGTACCTCTTGAGGATTGTAGCACAAGAGTATCTCTTCCTAACGTTTGCTCCTAAAGCCCGTCCTCGTCCCTAAATGATGCAAAGGCTGAGCGTCTTCACAGGTCTACTCCTCATCCCGAAGGTTGGTGGACCATTGACATCAGGGTGAAAGGTGCTTGCGATACACTGTTCCTTCCTTCCTTCCTTCCTTCCTTCCTTCCTTCCTTCCTTCCTTCCTTCCTTCCTTCCTTCCTTCCTTCCTTCCTTCCTTCCTTCCTTCCTTCCTTCCTTCCTTCCTTCCTTCCTTCCTTCCTTCCTTCCTTCCTTCCTTCCTTCCTTCCTTCCTTCCTTCCTTCCTTCCTTCCTTCCTTCCTTCCTTCCTTCCTTCCTTCCTTCCTTCCTTCCTTCCTCTTATGCTGTTTATGTAATAAGAGGGGACGATACACAGAAGAGAGAGAGTGGCCCAACACACTAGACTAGCAGTCTTCTGATCAATCTGCAGCTGGCAAGGTGGGGGAGAGACTTTATTTTGCACCTGCTGGGATATGCATTGGCAGAAGCTCTGAGGGCTGGGCCTTTCCTTTTGCCTGTAAAAACAAAAAGCAGCCCTCCTCCCTCCAGCCCTGAGAGCATGGGCGTGACACTGGCAAAAGCAGCATCTCCCCTTTGGTAAAGATGACCATTGCACAGCTGCTCACTCAGAGCTCGATCGTGCTCGATCAGGCGAGATATATTTAGGTCACCAGCAAAGTCTGTTCTCTTTTCTTGCGTAGGGTGAGCATTCACAGAGCCCAGCTTCGTTGACAAGAGTGCAAAAGGTGTATACTAAAAGCTTTCTGCTTTACTTGAGCGCCATGGCCGTTATTATATTTTGGCTGCTCCAAGCAATCTCTGTCCAGCCTATGCAAATTTCCAGCTCAAATTTTCCCAGCACTCAAAAAGTCCCTCCTCCCGCCAGCTATGCTTTCAGGAAGTTCAGCAGAAGCAGTCCAACTTCTGTTCCCAGTTCAGAGGAAAAGCTTTCTCGGGCCAGAGAAAGCCAGGGAATCACTGTACCGGCAAGTGCATTTCTTACAACTGGTAATCCCTCAGAACACAGAAATGAAGAAGCTGTATATGAAAATGTGATATTTCTTTGGTACACTAACCTATGTAACTAATATGCACCATTTCAGAGGACGGAGCGGACCCAACTGTGATCCCAGAGACCCAAATACCCAGCAGTAGGGAAAAGAAATCCTCTCTGTGCTCTGCAACATTACATACACAAAATGAAGGCGCGTGCATTTTATTATTGGCCCCATATACACAATACATGTGAGGATGCTTGCCTTCCCAGTGTATTTCTCAAGCTCTTGAGAGCATATGCTATTTCCATGGGAACGCAAATAAGTTCATACTTTACATTTGTGTGTGACAAAAGGGGAAAAAAACGATTTTGTGTAAAATGCCAGCAGAGAGTGTTTCTGCCCGGTCTCGAACGTGCTAACCACTACACTACAGAAACAACTGCTTGCATCCCTTTGTAGGGACTGGGAGAACAGGTGCAAAGGGCTTTGCAAGTGGACCTGCTTAAAGACTAATCAAATGCCTTGCGCCTGAAGCTCACACAATCCAGCCTAAAACATACGTCCTATCAAGCATGCGCACATATACAAGTATGCCTGTTGAGGGTCTATGCAGCGTACAGAGGGAAGGACATATTTCCACTTTGAGATCGGACGGCCAAAACTCACAAGCAAATCAAGGAATGTTACTGAGAGCTAACAGAGAACACAAAGTGCTTGTCGCAAGGACATGGCAGGCAAAGAGGTTCAGGAAGTGAATTGTTCATCGACTACTGCTTACCGAGAAAGCCAGAGAGTCTGTCCAATGAAAATAACATTGGGAAAAAAAAAAAGGAGCTCAAGTTACCCACCTTGATCGGGCTCCTCCGGACCTCTCGCACCCAAAGCGAGAATCATACCCCTAGACCAACGAGCCACGGTCCTGTGATCATCTGACGGAATTGTACTCAGCGTTTCCACCCCCCTTAGGCTTCGAGGCCAAGAATGCCTATTCCTGAAGTTTGTTCCTGCCGCTGAAAGCCTTGTCGGTGTATGAGCCAAATGAATGCCCCAGTCGGCACGCTCTGACTGTCTTCATAGCTCTTCTTCTCGTCCTGAAGGTGTTGGCACATTGACATCAGGATCAATGAAGCTGGTGGCACACCCTCCCTTCCATTCGCCCGTGAAGGGTACGTATAAAAGAGCTGTTGATGCACAGAAGAAGAAATCTAGCACAACACCAACGCGGTCTGCTGATCAATTGAAAGTGGACAAAGTGAGCGAGTGAGAGCCTTCATTTTGCACCGGATCTGCATTGGCAGAAGCTCTGAGGGCTAGGAATTTTCTTTTGCCCTTGAAAAAAAGAAAAATCCAATATCACATCTGCCTGGGTGCATGAACATTGCTCAGGGAAAAGCAGCGCCACCCTTCTGTAAGAAATAGCATTGCACAACTGCTCCCTCAGCTTTCCATCCAACTATACATAAGCACGCACATATGCAGGCATGCAATTTTAATTCATCACATATTCGGAGCAAATGTGAGTGCGCTCGTCTACTCAGAATTTATTTCAAAGCGTGTCAGAGGAACTGCTTCTTCCGTTGCAACTGCAAATAAGTTCATGGCTTGAGCTTCGAGATGGTGGAACATGAAAAGTGTAAAATGCCACCCTCTGCTGTTTCTGCCCGGTCTCGAACCAGGGACCTTTCGCGTGTAAGGCGAACGTGATAACCACTACACTACAGAAACTGCTGCATGCTATGCCCTCTGGCGGTTGAGAGAATAGGGTCAAGTAACAGTGCAATTGTCTCTGTTTGAACACTTATCAAATGCCTCACGCCCAAAGCTTTACAAATGCAGCTCATCACACACACGGCGTTACAAGCATGAACACTCAGACAAGTGTGCCAGCTGAGAGGCCGTGCAGTCTGAAGATGTAAGGGCCTCTTTAGGCATTGGTATGGGACAGCCATGAATTAACAAACAAATCCAGAAAGGTGACTGAGAGCTACTTGGGACTCCTTAATGCATGGCGCAATGAGGCGGTCCGCAAAGAGGCTTAGGAAGCCCAATGTTCATCGACCATTGTCCATCCATCAGTCCAGAGTCTATAGAATTGAAAAACACATGTGTAAAAAAGTATCGGGCCAGGCACCAATCAATGGGCTCGTCCGGGATTTGAACCCGGGACCTCTCGCACCCGAAGCGAGAATCATACCCCTAGACCAACGAGCCTACACTTGCAGAGTAGTCTAGACAATATGTAGGGATTTGACTTGGCAG
Organism: Ambystoma mexicanum; assembly: GCF_040938575.1. NCBI lineage: Eukaryota > Metazoa > Chordata > Amphibia > Caudata > Ambystomatidae > Ambystoma > Ambystoma mexicanum. The sequence continues at coordinate 129,065,579 of NC_090924.1, read as the reverse complement.
TTGTACCTCTTGAGGATTGTAGCACAAGAGTATCTCTTCCTAACGTTTGCTCCTAAAGCCCGTCCTCGTCCCTAAATGATGCAAAGGCTGAGCGTCTTCACAGGTCTACTCCTCATCCCGAAGGTTGGTGGACCATTGACATCAGGGTGAAAGGTGCTTGCGATACACTGTTCCTTCCTTCCTTCCTTCCTTCCTTCCTTCCTTCCTTCCTTCCTTCCTTCCTTCCTTCCTTCCTTCCTTCCTTCCTTCCTTCCTTCCTTCCTTCCTTCCTTCCTTCCTTCCTTCCTTCCTTCCTTCCTTCCTTCCTTCCTTCCTTCCTTCCTTCCTTCCTTCCTTCCTCTTATGCTGTTTATGTAATAAGAGGGGACGATACACAGAAGAGAGAGAGTGGCCCAACACACTAGACTAGCAGTCTTCTGATCAATCTGCAGCTGGCAAGGTGGGGGAGAGACTTTATTTTGCACCTGCTGGGATATGCATTGGCAGAAGCTCTGAGGGCTGGGCCTTTCCTTTTGCCTGTAAAAACAAAAAGCAGCCCTCCTCCCTCCAGCCCTGAGAGCATGGGCGTGACACTGGCAAAAGCAGCATCTCCCCTTTGGTAAAGATGACCATTGCACAGCTGCTCACTCAGAGCTCGATCGTGCTCGATCAGGCGAGATATATTTAGGTCACCAGCAAAGTCTGTTCTCTTTTCTTGCGTAGGGTGAGCATTCACAGAGCCCAGCTTCGTTGACAAGAGTGCAAAAGGTGTATACTAAAAGCTTTCTGCTTTACTTGAGCGCCATGGCCGTTATTATATTTTGGCTGCTCCAAGCAATCTCTGTCCAGCCTATGCAAATTTCCAGCTCAAATTTTCCCAGCACTCAAAAAGTCCCTCCTCCCGCCAGCTATGCTTTCAGGAAGTTCAGCAGAAGCAGTCCAACTTCTGTTCCCAGTTCAGAGGAAAAGCTTTCTCGGGCCAGAGAAAGCCAGGGAATCACTGTACCGGCAAGTGCATTTCTTACAACTGGTAATCCCTCAGAACACAGAAATGAAGAAGCTGTATATGAAAATGTGATATTTCTTTGGTACACTAACCTATGTAACTAATATGCACCATTTCAGAGGACGGAGCGGACCCAACTGTGATCCCAGAGACCCAAATACCCAGCAGTAGGGAAAAGAAATCCTCTCTGTGCTCTGCAACATTACATTCACAAAATGAAGGCGCGTGCATTTTATTATTGGCCCCATATACACAATACATGTGAGGATGCTTGCCTTCCCAGTGTATTTCTCAAGCTCTTGAGAGCATATGCTATTTCCATGGGAACGCAAATAAGTTCATACTTTACATTTGTGTGTGACAAAAGGGGAAAAAAACGATTTTGTGTAAAATGCCAGCAGAGAGTGTTTCTGCCCGGTCTCGAACGTGCTAACCACTACACTACAGAAACAACTGCTTGCATCCCTTTGTAGGGACTGGGAGAACAGGTGCAAAGGGCTTTGCAAGTGGACCTGCTTAAAGACTAATCAAATGCCTTGCGCCTGAAGCTCACACAATCCAGCCTAAAACATACGTCCTATCAAGCATGCGCACATATACAAGTATGCCTGTTGAGGGTCTATGCAGCGTACAGAGGGAAGGACATATTTCCACTTTGAGATCGGACGGCCAAAACTCACAAGCAAATCAAGGAATGTTACTGAGAGCTAACAGAGAACACAAAGTGCTTGTCGCAAGGACATGGCAGGCAAAGAGGTTCAGGAAGTGAATTGTTCATCGACTACTGCTTACCGAGAAAGCCAGAGAGTCTGTCCAATGAAAATAACATTGGAAAAAAAAAAAAGGAGCTCAAGTTACCCACCTTGATCGGGCTCCTCCGGACCTCTCGCACCCAAAGCGAGAATCATACCCCTAGACCAACGAGCCACGGTCCTGTGATCATCTGACGGAATTGTACTCAGCGTTTCCACCCCCCTTAGGCTTCGAGGCCAAGAATGCCTATTCCTGAAGTTTGTTCCTGCCGCTGAAAGCCTTGTCGGTGTATGAGCCAAATGAATGCCCCAGTCGGCACGCTCTGACTGTCTTCATAGCTCTTCTTCTCGTCCTGAAGGTGTTGGCACATTGACATCAGGATCAATGAAGCTGGTGGCACACCCTCCCTTCCATTCGCCCGTGAAGGGTACGTATAAAAGAGCTGTTGATGCACAGAAGAAGAAATCTAGCACAACACCAACGCGGTCTGCTGATCAATTGAAAGTGGACAAAGTGAGCGAGTGAGAGCCTTCATTTTGCACCGGATCTGCATTGGCAGAAGCTCTGAGGGCTAGGAATTTTCTTTTGCCCTTGAAAAAAAGAAAAATCCAATATCACATCTGCCTCGGTGCATGAACATTGCTCAGGGAAAAGCAGCGCCACCCTTCTGTAAGAAATAGCATTGCACAACTGCTCCCTCAGCTTTCCATCCAACTATACATAAGCACGCACATATGCAGGCATGCAATTTTAATTCATCACATATTCGGAGCAAATGTGAGTGCGCTCGTCTACTCAGAATTTATTTCAAAGCGTGTCAGAGGAACTGCTTCTTCCGTTGCAACTGCAAATAAGTTCATGGCTTGAGCTTCGAGATGGTGGAACATGAAAAGTGTAAAATGCCACCCTCTGCTGTTTCTGCCCGGTCTCGAACCAGGGACCTTTCGCGTGTAAGGCGAACGTGATAACCACTACACTACAGAAACTGCTGCATGCTATGCCCTCTGGCGGTTGAGAGAATAGGGTCAAGTAACAGTGCAATTGTCTCTGTTTGAACACTTATCAAATGCCTCACGCCCAAAGCTTTACAAATGCAGCTCATCACACACACGGCGTTACAAGCATGAACACTCAGACAAGTGTGCCAGCTGAGAGGCCGTGCAGTCTGAAGATGTAAGGGCCTCTTTAGGCATTGGTATGGGACAGCCATGAATTAACAAACAAATCCAGAAAGGTGACTGAGAGCTACTTGGGACTCCTTAATGCATGGCGCAATGAGGCGGTCCGCAAAGAGGCTTAGGAAGCCCAATGTTCATCGACCATTGTCCATCCATCAGTCCACAGTCTATAGAATTGAAAAACACATGTGTAAAAAAGTATCGGGCCAGGCACCAATCAATGGGCTCGTCCGGGATTTGAACCCGGGACCTCTCGCACCCGAAGCGAGAATCATACCCCTAGACCAACGAGCCTACACTTGCAGAGTAGTATAGACAATATGTAGGGATTTGACTTGGCAGTTGTACCTCTTGAGGATTGTAGCACAAGAGTATCTCTTCCTAACGTTTGCTCCTAAAGCCCGTCCTCGTCCCTAAATGATGCAAAGGCTGAGCGTCTTCACAGGTCTACTCCTCATCCCGAAGGTTGGTGGACCATTGACATCAGGGTGAAAGGTGCTTGCGATACACTGTTCCTTCCTTCCTTCCTTCCTTCCTTCCTTCCTTCCTTCCTTCCTTCCTTCCTTCCTTCCTTCCTTCCTTCCTTCCTTCCTTCCTTCCTTCCTTCCTTCCTTCCTTCCTTCCTTCCTTCCTTCCTTCCTTCCTTCCTTCCTTCCTTCCTTCCTTCCTTCCTTCCTCTTATGCTGTTTATGTAATAAGAGGGGACGATACACAGAAGAGAGAGAGTGGCCCAACACACTAGACTAGCAGTCTTCTGATCAATCTGCAGCTGGCAAGGTGGGGGAGAGACTTTATTTTGCACCTGCTGGGATATGCATTGGCAGAAGCTCTGAGGGCTGGGCCTTTCCTTTTGCCTGTAAAAACAAAAAGCAGCCCTCCTCCCTCCAGCCCTGAGAGCATGGGCGTGACACTGGCAAAAGCAGCATCTCCCCTTTGGTAAAGATGACCATTGCACAGCTGCTCACTCAGAGCTCGATCGTGCTCGATCAGGCGAGATATATTTATGTCACCAGCAAAGTCTGTTCTCTTTTCTTGCGTAGGGTGAGCATTCACAGAGCCCAGCTTCGTTGACAAGAGTGCAAAAGGTGTATACTAAAAGCTTTCTGCTTTACTTGAGCGACATGGCCGTTATTATATTTTGGCTGCTCCAAGCAATCTCTGTCCAGCCTATGCAAATTTCCAGCTCAAATTTTCCCAGCACTCAAAAAGTCCCTCCTCCCGCCAGCTATGCTTTCAGGAAGTTCAGCAGAAGCAGTCCAACTTCTGTTCCCAGTTCAGAGGAAAAGCTTTCTCGGGCCAGAGAAAGCCAGGGAATCACTGTACCGGCAAGTGCATTTCTTACAACTGGTAATCCCTCAGAACACAGAAATGAAGAAGCTGTATATGAAAATGTGATATTTCTTTGGTACACTAACCTATGTAACTAATATGCACCATTTCAGAGGACGGAGCGGACCCAACTGTGATCCCAGAGACCCAAATACCCAGCAGTAGGGAAAAGAAATCCTCTCTGTGCTCTGCAACATTACATACACAAAATGAAGGCGCGTGCATTTTATTATTGGCCCCATATACACAATACATGTGAGGATGCTTGCCTTCCCAGTGTATTTCTCAAGCTCTTGAGAGCATATGCTATTTCCATGGGAACGCAAATAAGTTCATACTTTACATTTGTGTGTGACAAAAGGGGAAAAAAACGATTTTGTGTAAAATGCCAGCAGAGAGTGTTTCTGCCCGGTCTCGAACGTGCTAACCACTACACTACAGAAACAACTGCTTGCATCCCTTTGTAGGGACTGGGAGAACAGGTGCAAAGGGCTTTGCAAGTGGACCTGCTTAAAGACTAATCAAATGCCTTGCTCCTGAAGCTCACACAATCCAGCCTAAAACATACGTCCTATCAAGCATGCGCACATATACAAGTATGCCTGTTGAGGGTCTATGCAGCGTACAGAGGGAAGGACATATTTCCACTTTGAGATCGGACGGCCAAAACTCACAAGCAAATCAAGGAATGTTACTGAGAGCTAACAGAGAACACAAAGTGCTTGTCGCAAGGACATGGCAGGCAAAGAGGTTCAGGAAGTGAATTGTTCATCGACTACTGCTTACCGAGAAAGCCAGAGAGTCTGTCCAATGAAAATAACATTGGAAAAAAAAAAAAGGAGCTCAAGTTACCCACCTTGATCGGGCTCCTCCGGACCTCTCGCACCCAAAGCGAGAATCATACCCCTAGACCAACGAGCCACGGTCCTGTGATCATCTGACGGAATTGTACTCAGCGTTTCCACCCCCCTTAGGCTTCGAGGCCAAGAATGCCTATTCCTGAAGTTTGTTCCTGCCGCTGAAAGCCTTGTCGGTGTATGAGCCAAATGAATGCCCCAGTCGGCACGCTCTGACTGTCTTCATAGCTCTTCTTCTCGTCCTGAAGGTGTTGGCACATTGACATCAGGATCAATGAAGCTGGTGGCACACCCTCCCTTCCATTCGCCCGTGAAGGGTACGTATAAAAGAGCTGTTGATGCACAGAAGAAGAAATCTAGCACAACACCAACGCGGTCTGCTGATCAATTGAAAGTGGACAAAGTGAGCGAGTGAGAGCCTTCATTTTGCACCGGATCTGCATTGGCAGAAGCTCTGAGGGCTAGGAATTTTCTTTTGCCCTTGAAAAAAAGAAAAATCCAATATCACATCTGCCTGGGTGCATGAACATTGCTCAGGGAAAAGCAGCGCCACCCTTCTGTAAGAAATAGCATTGCACAACTGCTCCCTCAGCTTTCCATCCAACTATACATAAGCACGCACATATGCAGGCATGCAATTTTAATTCATCACATATTCGGAGCAAATGTGAGTGCGCTCGTCTACTCAGAATTTATTTCAAAGCGTGTCAGAGGAACTGCTTCTTCCGTTGCAACTGCAAATAAGTTCATGGCTTGAGCTTCGAGATGGTGGAACATGAAAAGTGTAAAATGCCACCCTCTGCTGTTTCTGCCCGGTCTCGAACCAGGGACCTTTCGCGTGTAAGGCGAACGTGATAACCACTACACTACAGAAACTGCTGCATGCTATGCCCTCTGGCGGTTGAGAGAATAGGGTCAAGTAACAGTGCAATTGTCTCTGTTTGAACACTTATCAAATGCCTCACGCCCAAAGCTTTACAAATGCAGCTCATCACACACACGGCGTTACAAGCATGAACACTCAGACAAGTGTGCCAGCTGAGAGGCCGTGCAGTCTGAAGATGTAAGGGCCTCTTTAGGCATTGGTATGGGACAGCCATGAATTAACAAACAAATCCAGAAAGGTGACTGAGAGCTACTTGGGACTCCTTAATGCATGGCGCAATGAGGCGGTCCGCAAAGAGGCTTAGGAAGCCCAATGTTCATCGACCATTGTCCATCCATCAGTCCAGAGTCTATAGAATTGAAAAACACATGTGTAAAAAAGTATCGGGCCAGGCACCAATCAATGGGCTCGTCCGGGATTTGAACCCGGGACCTCTCGCACCCGAAGCGAGAATCATACCCCTAGACCAACGAGCCTACACTTGCAGAGTAGTCTAGACAATATGTAGGGATTTGACTTGGCAGTTGTACCTCTTGAGGATTGTAGCACAAGAGTATCTCTTCCTAACGTTTGCTCCTAAAGCCCGTCCTCGTCCCTAAATGATGCAAAGGCTGAGCGTCTTCACAGGTCTACTCCTCATCCCGAAGGTTGGTGGACCATTGACATCAGGGTGAAAGGTGCTTGCGATACACTGTTCCTTCCTTCCTTCCTTCCTTCCTTCCTTCCTTCCTTCCTTCCTTCCTTCCTTCCTTCCTTCCTTCCTTCCTTCCTTCCTTCCTTCCTTCCTTCCTTCCTTCCTTCCTTCCTTCCTTCCTTCCTTCCTTCCTTCCTTCCTTCCTTCCTTCCTTCCTTCCTTCCTCCTTCCTTCCTTCCTTCCTTCCTTCCTCTTATGCTGTTTATGTAATAAGAGGGGACGATACACAGAAGAGAGAGAGTGGCCCAACACACTAGACTAGCAGTCTTCTGATCAATCTGCAGCTGGCAAGGTGGGGGAGAGACTTTATTTTGCACCTGCTGGGATATGCATTGGCAGAAGCTCTGAGGGCTGGGCCTTTCCTTTTGCCTGTAAAAACAAAAAGCAGCCCTCCTCCCTCCAGCCCTGAGAGCATGGGCGTGACACTGGCAAAAGCAGCATCTCCCCTTTGGTAAAGATGACCATTGCACAGCTGCTCACTCAGAGCTCGATCGTGCTCGATCAGGCGAGATATATTTAGGTCACCAGCAAAGTCTGTTCTCTTTTCTTGCGTAGGGTGAGCATTCACAGAGCCCAGCTTCGTTGACAAGAGTGCAAAAGGTGTATACTAAAAGCTTTCTGCTTTACTTGAGCGCCATGGCCGTTATTATATTTTGGCTGCTCCAAGCAATCTCTGTCCAGCCTATGCAAATTTCCAGCTCAAATTTTCCCAGCACTCAAAAAGTCCCTCCTCCCGCCAGCTATGCTTTCAGGAAGTTCAGCAGAAGCAGTCCAACTTCTGTTCCCAGTTCAGAGGAAAAGCTTTCTCGGGCCAGAGAAAGCCAGGGAATCACTGTACCGGCAAGTGCATTTCTTACAACTGGTAATCCCTCAGAACACAGAAATGAAGAAGCTGTATATGAAAATGTGATATTTCTTTGGTACACTAACCTATGTAACTAATATGCACCATTTCAGAGGACGGAGCGGACCCAACTGTGATCCCAGAGACCCAAATACCCAGCAGTAGGGAAAAGAAATCCTCTCTGTGCTCTGCAACATTACATACACAAAATGAAGGCGCGTGCATTTTATTATTGGCCCCATATACACAATACATGTGAGGATGCTTGCCTTCCCAGTGTATTTCTCAAGCTCTTGAGAGCATATGCTATTTCCATGGGAACGCAAATAAGTTCATACTTTACATTTGTGTGTGACAAAAGGGGAAAAAAACGATTTTGTGTAAAATGCCAGCAGAGAGTGTTTCTGCCCGGTCTCGAACGTGCTAACCACTACACTACAGAAACAACTGCTTGCATCCCTTTGTAGGGACTGGGAGAACAGGTGCAAAGGGCTTTGCAAGTGGACCTGCTTAAAGACTAATCAAATGCCTTGCGCCTGAAGCTCACACAATCCAGCCTAAAACATACGTCCTATCAAGCATGCGCACATATACAAGTATGCCTGTTGAGGGTCTATGCAGCGTACAGAGGGAAGGACATATTTCCACTTTGAGATCGGACGGCCAAAACTCACAAGCAAATCAAGGAATGTTACTGAGAGCTAACAGAGAACACAAAGTGCTTGTCGCAAGGACATGGCAGGCAAAGAGGTTCAGGAAGTGAATTGTTCATCGACTACTGCTTACCGAGAAAGCCAGAGAGTCTGTCCAATGAAAATAACATTGGAAAAAAAAAAAGGAGCTCAAGTTACCCACCTTGATCGGGCTCCTCCGGACCTCTCGCACCCAAAGCGAGAATCATACCCCTAGACCAACGAGCCACGGTCCTGTGATCATCTGACGGAATTGTACTCAGCGTTTCCACCCCCCTTAGGCTTCGAGGCCAAGAATGCCTATTCCTGAAGTTTGTTCCTGCCGCTGAAAGCCTTGTCGGTGTATGAGCCAAATGAATGCCCCAGTCGGCACGCTCTGACTGTCTTCATAGCTCTTCTTCTCGTCCTGAAGGTGTTGGCACATTGACATCAGGATCAATGAAGCTGGTGGCACACCCTCCCTTCCATTCGCCCGTGAAGGGTACGTATAAAAGAGCTGTTGATGCACAGAAGAAGAAATCTAGCACAACACCAACGCGGTCTGCTGATCAATTGAAAGTGGACAAAGTGAGCGAGTGAGAGCCTTCATTTTGCACCGGATCTGCATTGGCAGAAGCTCTGAGGGCTAGGAATTTTCTTTTGCCCTTGAAAAAAAGAAAAATCCAATATCACATCTGCCTGGGTGCATGACCATTGCTCAGGGAAAAGCAGCGCCACCCTTCTGTAAGAAATAGCATTGCACAACTGCTCCCTCAGCTTTCCATCCAACTATACATAAGCACGCACATATGCAGGCATGCAATTTTAATTCATCACATATTCGGAGCAAATGTGAGTGCGCTCGTCTACTCAGAATTTATTTCAAAGCGTGTCAGAGGAACTGCTTCTTCCGTTGCAACTGCAAATAAGTTCATGGCTTGAGCTTCGAGATGGTGGAACATGAAAAGTGTAAAATGCCACCCTCTGCTGTTTCTGCCCGGTCTCGAACCAGGGACCTTTCGCGTGTAAGGCGAACGTGATAACCACTACACTACAGAAACTGCTGCATGCATGCTATGCCCTCTGGCGGTTGAGAGAATAGGGTCAAGTAACAGTGCAATTGTCTCTGTTTGAACACTTATCAAATGCCTCACGCCCAAAGCTTTACAAATGCAGCTCATCACACACACGGCGTTACAAGCATGAACACTCAGACAAGTGTGCCAGCTGAGAGGCCGTGCAGTCTGAAGATGTAAGGGCCTCTTTAGGCATTGGTATGGGACAGCCATGAATTAACAAACAAATCCAGAAAGGTGACTGAGAGCTACTTGGGACTCCTTAATGCATGGCGCAATGAGGCGGTCCGCAAAGAGGCTTAGGAAGCCCAATGTTCATCGACCATTGTCCATCCATCAGTCCAGAGTCTATAGAATTGAAAAACACATGTGTAAAAAAGTATCGGGCCAGGCACCAATCAATGGGCTCGTCCGGGATTTGAACCCGGGACCTCTCGCACCCGAAGCGAGAATCATACCCCTAGACCAACGAGCCTACACTTGCAGAGTAGTCTAGACAATATGTAGGGATTTGACTTGGCAGTTCTACCTCTTGAGGATTGTAGCACAAGAGTATCTCTTCCTAACGTTTGCTCCTAAAGCCCGTCCTCGTCCCTAAATGATGCAAAGGCTGAGCGTCTTCCCAGGTCTACTCCTCATCCCGAAGGTTGGTGGACCATTGACATCAGGGTGAAAGGTGCTTGCGATACACTGTTCCTTCCTTCCTTCCTTCCTTCCTTCCTTCCTTCCTTCCTTCCTTCCTTCCTTCCTTCCTTCCTTCCTTCCTTCCTTCCTTCCTTCCTTCCTTCCTTCCTTCCTTCCTTCCTTCCTTCCTTCCTTCCTTCCTTCCTTCCTTCCTTCCTTCCTTCCTTCCTTCCTTCCTTCCTTCCTTCCTTCCTTCCTTCCTTCCTCTTATGCTGTTTATGTAATAAGAGGGGACGATACACAGAAGAGAGAGAGTGGCCCAACACACTAGACTAGCAGTCTTCTGATCAATCTGCAGCTGGCAAGGTGGGGGAGAGACTTTATTTTGCACCTGCTGGGATATGCATTGGCAGAAGCTCTGAGGGCTGGGCCTTTCCTTTTGCCTGTAAAAACAAAAAGCAGCCCTCCTCCCTCCAGCCCTGAGAGCATGGGCGTGACACTGGCAAAAGCAGCATCTCCCCTTTGGTAAAGATGACCATTGCACAGCTGCTCACTCAGAGCTCGATCGTGCTCGATCAGGCGAGATATATTTAGGTCACCAGCAAAGTCTGTTCTCTTTTCTTGCGTAGGGTGAGCATTCACAGAGCCCAGCTTCGTTGACAAGAGTGCAAAAGGTGTATACTAAAAGCTTTCTGCTTTACTTGAGCGCCATGGCCGTTATTATATTTTGGCTGCTCCAAGCAATCTCTGTCCAGCCTATGCAAATTTCCAGCTCAAATTTTCCCAGCACTCAAAAAGTCCCTCCTCCCGCCAGCTATGCTTTCAGGAAGTTCAGCAGAAGCAGTCCAACTTCTGTTCCCAGTTCAGAGGAAAAGCTTTCTCGGGCCAGAGAAAGCCAGGGAATCACTGTACCGGCAAGTGCATTTCTTACAACTGGTAATCCCTCAGAACACAGAAATGAAGAAGCTGTATATGAAAATGTGATATTTCTTTGGTACACTAACCTATGTAACTAATATGCACCATTTCAGAGGACGGAGCGGACCCAACTGTGATCCCAGAGGCCCAAATACCCAGCAGTAGGGAAAAGAAATCCTCTCTGTGCTCTGCAACATTACATACACAAAATGAAGGCGCGTGCATTTTATTATTGGCCCCATATACAGAATACATGTGAGGATGCTTGCCTTCCCAGTGTATTTCTCAAGCTCTTGAGAGCATATGCTATTTCCATGGGAACGCAAATAAGTTCATACTTTACATTTGTGTGTGACAAAAGGGGAAAAAAACGATTTTGTGTAAAATGCCAGCAGAGAGTGTTTCTGCCCGGTCTCGAACGTGCTAACCACTACACTACAGAAACAACTGCTTGCATCCCTTTGTAGGGACTGGGAGAACAGGTGCAAAGGGCTTTGCAAGTGGACCTGCTTAAAGACTAATCAAATGCCTTGCGCCTGAAGCTCACACAATCCAGCCTAAAACATACGTCCTATCAAGCATGCGCACATATACAAGTATGCCTGTTGAGGGTCTATGCAGCGTACAGAGGGAAGGACATATTTCCACTTTGAGATCGGACGGCCAAAACTCACAAGCAAATCAAGGAATGTTACTGAGAGCTAACAGAGAACACAAAGTGCTTGTCGCAAGGACATGGCAGGCAAAGAGGTTCAGGAAGTGAATTGTTCATCGACTACTGCTTACCGAGAAAGCCAGAGAGTCTGTCCAATGAAAATAACATTGGAAAAAAAAAAAGGAGCTCAAGTTACCCACCTTGATCGGGCTCCTCCGGACCTCTCGCACCCAAAGCGAGAATCATACCCCTAGACCAACGAGCCACGGTCCTGTGATCATCTGACGGAATTGTACTCAGCGTTTCCACCCCCCTTAGGCTTCGAGGCCAAGAATGCCTATTCCTGAAGTTTGTTCCTGCCGCTGAAAGCCTTGTCGGTGTATGAGCCAAATGAATGCCCCAGTCGGCACGCTCTGACTGTCTTCATAGCTCTTCTTCTCGTCCTGAAGGTGTTGGCACATTGACATCAGGATCAATGAAGCTGGTGGCACACCCTCCCTTCCATTCGCCCGTGAAGGGTACGTATAAAAGAGCTGTTGATGCACAGAAGAAGAAATCTAGCACAACACCAACGCGGTCTGCTGATCAATTGAAAGTGGACAAAGTGAGCGAGTGAGAGCCTTCATTTTGCACCGGATCTGCATTGGCAGAAGCTCTGAGGGCTAGGAATTTTCTTTTGCCCTTGAAAAAAAGAAAAATCCAATATCACATCTGCCTGGGTGCATGAACATTGCTCAGGGAAAAGCAGCGCCACCCTTCTGTAAGAAATAGCATTGCACAACTGCTCCCTCAGCTTTCCATCCAACTATACATAAGCACGCACACATGCAGGCATGCAATTTTAATTCATCACATATTCGGAGCAAATGTGAGTGCGCTCGTCTACTCAGAATTTATTTCAAAGCGTGTCAGAGGAACTGCTTCTTCCGTTGCAACTGCAAATAAGTTCATGGCTTGAGCTTCGAGATGGTGGAACATGAAAAGTGTAAAATGCCACCCTCTGCTGTTTCTGCCCGGTCTCGAACCAGGGACCTTTCGCGTGTAAGGCGAACGTGATAACCACTACACTACAGAAACTGCTGCATGCTATGCCCTCTGGCGGTTGAGAGAATAGGGTCAAGTAACAGTGCAATTGTCTCTGTTTGAACACTTATCAAATGCCTCACGCCCAAAGCTTTACAAATGCAGCTCATCACACACACGGCGTTACAAGCATGAACACTCAGACAAGTGTGCCAGCTGAGAGGCCGTGCAGTCTGAAGATGTAAGGGCCTCTTTAGGCATTGGTATGGGACAGCCATGAATTAACAAACAAATCCAGAAAGGTGACTGAGAGCTACTTGGGACTCCTTAATGCATGGCGCAATGAGGCGGTCCGCAAAGAGGCTTAGGAAGCCCAATGTTCATCGACCATTGTCCATCCATCAGTCCAGAGTCTATAGAATTGAAAAACACATGTGTAAAAAAGTATCGGGCCAGGCACCAATCAATGGGCTCGTCTGGGATTTGAACCCGGGACCTCTCGCACCCGAAGCGAGAATCATACCCCTAGACCAACGAGCCTACACTTGCAGAGTAGTCTAGACAATATGTAGGGATTTGACTTGGCAGTTGTACCTCTTGAGGATTGTAGCACAAGAGTATCTCTTCCTAACGTTTGCTCCTAAAGCCCGTCCTCGTCCCTAAATGATGCAAAGGCTGAGCGTCTTCACAGGTCTACTCCTCATCCCGAAGGTTGGTGGACCATTGACATCAGGGTGAAAGGTGCTTGCGATACACTGTTCCTTCCTTCCTTCCTTCCTTCCTTCCTTCCTTCCTTCCTTCCTTCCTTCCTTCCTTCCTTCCTTCCTTCCTTCCTTCCTTCCTTCCTTCCTTCCTTCCTTCCTTCCTTCCTTCCTTCCTTCCTTCCTTCCTTCCTTCCTTCCTTCCTTCCTTCCTTCCTTCCTTCCTTCCTTCCTTCCTTCCTTCCTTCCTTCCTTCCTTCCTCTTATGCTGTTTATGTAATAAGAGGGGACGATACACAGAAGAGAGAGAGTGGCCCAACACACTAGACTAGCAGTCTTCTGATCAATCTGCAGCTGGCAAGGTGGGGGAGAGACTTTATTTTGCACCTGCTGGGATATGCATTGGCAGAAGCTCTGAGGGCTGGGCCTTTCCTTTTGCCTGTAAAAACAAAAAGCAGCCCTCCTCCCTCCAGCCCTGAGAGCATGGGCGTGACACTGGCAAAAGCAGCATCTCCCCTTTGGTAAAGATGACCATTGCACAGCTGCTCACTCAGAGCTCGATCGTGCTCGATCAGGCGAGATATATTTAGGTCACCAGCAAAGTCTGTTCTCTTTTCTTGCGTAGGGTGAGCATTCACAGAGCCCAGCTTCGTTGACAAGAGTGCAAAAGGTGTATACTAAAAGCTTTCTGCTTTACTTGAGCGCCATGGCCGTTATTATATTTTGGCTGCTCCAAGCAATCTCTGTCCAGCCTATGCAAATTTCCAGCTCAAATTTTCCCAGCACTCAAAAAGTCCCTCCTCCCGCCAGCTATGCTTTCAGGAAGTTCAGCAGAAGCAGTCCAACTTCTGTTCCCAGTTCAGAGGAAAAGCTTTCTCGGGCCAGAGAAAGCCAGGGAATCACTGTACCGGCAAGTGCATTTCTTACAACTGGTAATCCCTCAGAACACAGAAATGAAGAAGCTGTATATGAAAATGTGATATTTCTTTGGTACACTAACCTATGTAACTAATATGCACCATTTCAGAGGACGGAGCGGACCCAACTGTGATCCCAGAGGCCCAAATACCCAGCAGTAGGGAAAAGAAATCCTCTCTGTGCTCTGCAACATTACATACACAAAATGAAGGCGCGTGCATTTTATTATTGGCCCCATATACAGAATACATGTGAGGATGCTTGCCTTCCCAGTGTATTTCTCAAGCTCTTGAGAGCATATGCTATTTCCATGGGAACGCAAATAAGTTCATACTTTACATTTGTGTGTGACAAAAGGGGAAAAAAACGATTTTGTGTAAAATGCCAGCAGAGAGTGTTTCTGCCCGGTCTCGAACGTGCTAACCACTACACTACAGAAACAACTGCTTGCATCCCTTTGTAGGGACTGGGAGAACAGGTGCAAAGGGCTTTGCAAGTGGACCTGCTTAAAGACTAATCAAATGCCTTGCGCCTGAAGCTCACACAATCCAGCCTAAAACATACGTCCTATCAAGCATGCGCACATATACAAGTATGCCTGTTGAGGGTCTATGCAGCGTACAGAGGGAAGGACATATTTCCACTTTGAGATCGGACGGCCAAAACTCACAAGCAAATCAAGGAATGTTACTGAGAGCTAACAGAGAACACAAAGTGCTTGTCGCAAGGACATGGCAGGCAAAGAGGTTCAGGAAGTGAATTGTTCATCGACTACTGCTTACCGAGAAAGCCAGAGAGTCTGTCCAATGAAAATAACATTGGAAAAAAAAAAAGGAGCTCAAGTTACCCACCTTGATCGGGCTCCTCCGGACCTCTCGCACCCAAAGCGAGAATCATACCCCTAGACCAACGAGCCACGGTCCTGTGATCATCTGACGGAATTGTACTCAGCGTTTCCACCCCCCTTAGGCTTCGAGGCCAAGAATGCCTATTCCTGAAGTTTGTTCCTGCCGCTGAAAGCCTTGTCGGTGTATGAGCCAAATGAATGCCCCAGTCGGCACGCTCTGACTGTCTTCATAGCTCTTCTTCTCGTCCTGAAGGTGTTGGCACATTGACATCAGGATCAATGAAGCTGGTGGCACACCCTCCCTTCCATTCGCCCGTGAAGGGTACGTATAAAAGAGCTGTTGATGCACAGAAGAAGAAATCTAGCACAACACCAACGCGGTCTGCTGATCAATTGAAAGTGGACAAAGTGAGCGAGTGAGAGCCTTCATTTTGCACCGGATCTGCATTGGCAGAAGCTCTGAGGGCTAGGAATTTTCTTTTGCCCTTGAAAAAAAGAAAAATCCAATATCACATCTGCCTGGGTGCATGAACATTGCTCAGGGAAAAGCAGCGCCACCCTTCTGTAAGAAATAGCATTGCACAACTGCTCCCTCAGCTTTCCATCCAACTATACATAAGCACGCACACATGCAGGCATGCAATTTTAATTCATCACATATTCGGAGCAAATGTGAGTGCGCTCGTCTACTCAGAATTTATTTCAAAGCGTGTCAGAGGAACTGCTTCTTCCGTTGCAACTGCAAATAAGTTCATGGCTTGAGCTTCGAGATGGTGGAACATGAAAAGTGTAAAATGCCACCCTCTGCTGTTTCTGCCCGGTCTCGAACCAGGGACCTTTCGCGTGTAAGGCGAACGTGATAACCACTACACTACAGAAACTGCTGCATGCTATGCCCTCTGGCGGTTGAGAGAATAGGGTCAAGTAACAGTGCAATTGTCTCTGTTTGAACACTTATCAAATGCCTCACGCCCAAAGCTTTACAAATGCAGCTCATCACACACACGGCGTTACAAGCATGAACACTCAGACAAGTGTGCCAGCTGAGAGGCCGTGCAGTCTGAAGATGTAAGGGCCTCTTTAGGCATTGGTATGGGACAGCCATGAATTAACAAACAAATCCAGAAAGGTGACTGAGAGCTACTTGGGACTCCTTAATGCATGGCGCAATGAGGCGGTCCGCAAAGAGGCTTAGGAAGCCCAATGTTCATCGACCATTGTCCATCCATCAGTCCAGAGTCTATAGAATTGAAAAACACATGTGTAAAAAAGTATCGGGCCAGGCACCAATCAATGGGCTCGTCCGGGATTTGAACCCGGGACCTCTCGCACCCGAAGCGAGAATCATACCCCTAGACCAACGAGCCTACACTTGCAGAGTAGTCTAGACAATATGTAGGGATTTGACTTGGCAGTTGTACCTCTTGAGGATTGTAGCACAAGAGTATCTCTTCCTAACGTTTGCTCCTAAAGCCCGTCCTCGTCCCTAAATGATGCAAAGGCTGAGCGTCTTCACAGGTCTACTCCTCATCCCGAAGGTTGGTGGACCATTGACATCAGGGTGAAAGGTGCTTGCGATACACTGTTCCTTCCTTCCTTCCTTCCTTCCTTCCTTCCTTCCTTCCTTCCTTCCTTCCTTCCTTCCTTCCTTCCTTCCTTCCTTCCTTCCTTCCTTCCTTCCTTCCTTCCTTCCTTCCTTCCTTCCTTCCTTCCTTCCTTCCTTCCTTCCTTCCTTCCTTCCTTCCTTCCTTCCTTCCTTCCTTCCTTCCTTCCTCTTATGCTGTTTATGTAATAAGAGGGGACGATACACAGAAGAGAGAGAGTGGCCCAAAACACTAGACTAGCAGTCTTCTGATCAATCTGCAGCTGGCAAGGTGGGGGAGAGACTTTATTTTGCACCTGCTGGGATATGCATTGGCAGAAGCTCTGAGGGCTGGGCCTTTCCTTTTGCCTGTAAAAACAAAAAGCAGCCCTCCTCCCTCCAGCCCTGAGAGCATGGGCGTGACACTGGCAAAAGCAGCATCTCCCCTTTGGTAAAGATGACCATTGCACAGCTGCTCACTCAGAGCTCGATCGTGCTCGATCAGGCGAGATATATATTTAGGTCACCAGCAAAGTCTGTTCTCTTTTCTTGCGTAGGGTGAGCATTCACAGAGCCCAGCTTCGTTGACAAGAGTGCAAAAGGTGTATACTAAAAGCTTTCTGCTTTACTTGAGCGCCATGGCCGTTATTATATTTTGGCTGCTCCAAGCAATCTCTGTCCAGCCTATGCAAATTTCCAGCTCAAATTTTCCCAGCACTCAAAAAGTCCCTCCTCCCGCCAGCTATGCTTTCAGGAAGTTCAGCAGGAGCAGTCCAACTTCTGTTCCCAGTTCAGAGGAAAAGCTTTCTCGGGCCAGAGAAAGCTAGGGAATCACTGTACCGGCAAGTGCATTTCTTACAACTGGTAATCCCTCAGAACACAGAAATGAAGAAGCTGTATATGAAAATGTGATATTTCTTTGGTACACTAACCTATGTAACTAATATGCACCATTTCAGAGGACGGAGCGGACCCAACTGTGATCCCAGAGACCCAAATACCCAGCAGTAGGGAAAAGAAATCCTCTCTGTGCTCTGCAACATTACATACACAAAATGAAGGCGCGTGCATTTTATTATTGGCCCCATATACACAATACATGTGAGGATGCTTGCCTTCCCAGTGTATTTCTCAAGCTCTTGAGAGCATATGCTATTTCCATGGGAACGCAAATAAGTTCATACTTTACATTTGTGTGTGACAAAAGGGGAAAAAAACGATTTTGTGTAAAATGCCAGCAGAGAGTGTTTCTGCCCGGTCTCGAACGTGCTAACCACTACACTACAGAAACAACTGCTTGCATCCCTTTGTAGGGACTGGGAGAACAGGTGCAAAGGGCTTTGCAAGTGGACCTGCTTAAAGACTAATCAAATGCCTTGCGCCTGAAGCTCACACAATCCAGCCTAAAACATACGTCCTATCAAGCATGCGCACATATACAAGTATGCCTGTTGAGGGTCTATGCAGCGTACAGAGGGAAGGACATATTTCCACTTTGAGATCGGACGGCCAAAACTCACAAGCAAATCAAGGAATGTTACTGAGAGCTAACAGAGAACACAAAGTGCTTGTCGCAAGGACATGGCAGGCAAAGAGGTTCAGGAAGTGAATTGTTCATCGACTACTGCTTACCGAGAAAGCCAGAGAGTCTGTCCAATGAAAATAACATTGGAAAAAAAAAAAAGGAGCTCAAGTTACCCACCTTGATCGGGCTCCTCCGGACCTCTCGCACCCAAAGCGAGAATCATACCCCTAGACCAACGAGCCACGGTCCTGTGATCATCTGACGGAATTGTACTCAGCGTTTCCACCCCCCTTAGGCTTCGAGGCCAAGAATGCCTATTCCTGAAGTTTGTTCCTGCCGCTGAAAGCCTTGTCGGTGTATGAGCCAAATGAATGCCCCAGTCGGCACGCTCTGACTGTCTTCATAGCTCTTCTTCTCGTCCTGAAGGTGTTGGCACATTGACATCAGGATCAATGAAGCTGGTGGCACACCCTCCCTTCCATTCGCCCGTGAAGGGTACGTATAAAAGAGCTGTTGATGCACAGAAGAAGAAATCTAGCACAACACCAACGCGGTCTGCTGATCAATTGAAAGTGGACAAAGTGAGCGAGTGAGAGCCTTCATTTTGCACCGGATCTGCATTGGCAGAAGCTCTGAGGGCTACGAATTTTCTTTTGCCCTTGAAAAAAAGAAAAATCCAATATCACATCTGCCTGGGTGCATGAACATTGCTCAGGGAAAAGCAGCGCCACCCTTCTGTAAGAAATAGCATTGCACAACTGCTCCCTCAGCTTTCCATCCAACTATACATAAGCACGCACATATGCAGGCATGCAATTTTAATTCATCACATATTCGGAGCAAATGTGAGTGCGCTCGTCTACTCAGAATTTATTTCAAAGCGTGTCAGAGGAACTGCTTCTTCCGTTGCAACTGCAAATAAGTTCATGGCTTGAGCTTCGAGATGGTGGAACATGAAAAGTGTAAAATGCCACCCTCTGCTGTTTCTGCCCGGTCTCGAACCAGGGACCTTTCGCGTGTAAGGCGAACGTGATAACCACTACACTACAGAAACTGCTGCATGCTATGCCCTCTGGCGGTTGAGAGAATAGGGTCAAGTAACAGTGCAATTGTCTCTGTTTGAACACTTATCAAATGCCTCACGCCCAAAGCTTTACAAATGCAGCTCATCACACACACGGCGTTACAAGCATGAACACTCAGACAAGTGTGCCAGCTGAGAGGCCGTGCAGTCTGAAGATGTAAGGGCCTCTTTAGGCATTGGTATGGGACAGCCATGAATTAACAAACAAATCCAGAAAGGTGACTGAGAGCTACTTGGGACTCCTTAATGCATGGCGCAATGAGGCGGTCCGCAAAGAGGCTTAGGAAGCCCAATGTTCATCGACCATTGTCCATCCATCAGTCCAGAGTCTATAGAATTGAAAAACACATGTGTAAAAAAGTATCGGGCCAGGCACCAATCAATGGGCTCGTCCGGGATTTGAACCCGGGACCTCTCGCACCCGAAGCGAGAATCATACCCCTAGACCAACGAGCCTACACTTGCAGAGTAGTCTAGACAATATGTAGGGATTTGACTTGGCAGTTGTACCTCTTGAGGATTGTAGCACAAGAGTATCTCTTCCTAACGTTTGCTCCTAAAGCCCGTCCTCGTCCCTAAATGATGCAAAGGCTGAGCGTCTTCACAGGTCTACTCCTCATCCCGAAGGTTGGTGGACCATTGACATCAGGGTGAAAGGTGCTTGCGATACACTGTTCCTTCCTTCCTTCCTTCCTTCCTTCCTTCCTTCCTTCCTTCCTTCCTTCCTTCCTTCCTTCCTTCCTTCCTTCCTTCCTTCCTTCCTTCCTTCCTTCCTTCCTTCCTTCCTTCCTTCCTTCCTTCCTTCCTTCCTTCCTCTTACGCTGTTTATGTAATAAGAGGGGACGATACACAGAAGAGAGAAAGTGGCCCAACACACTAGACTAGCAGTCTTCTGATCAATCTGCAGCTGGCAAGGTGGGGGAGAGCCTTTATTTTGCACCTGCTGGGATCTGCATTGGCAGAAGCTCTGAGGGCTGGGCCTTTCCTTTTGCCTGTAAAAACAAAAAGCAGCCCTCCTCCCTCCAGCCCTGAGAGCATGGGCGTGACACTGGAAAAAGCAGCATCTCCCCTTTGGTAAAGATGACCATTGCACAGCTGCTCACTCAGAGCTCGATCGTGCTCGATCAGGCGAGATATATTTAGGTCACCAGCAAAGTCTGTTCTCTTTTCTTGCGTAGGGTGAGCATTCACAGAGCCCAGCTTCGTTGACAAGAGTGCAAAAGGTGTATACTAAAAGCTTTCTGCTTTACTTGAGCGCCATGGCCGTTATTATATTTTGGCTGCTCCAAGCAATCTCTGTCCAGCCGATGCAAATTTCCAGCTCAAATTTTCCCAGCACTCAAAAAGTCCCTCCTCCCGCCAGCTCTGCTTTCAGGAAGTTCAGCAGAAGCAGTCCAACTTCTGTTCCCACTTCAGAGGAAAAGCTTTCTCGGGCCAGAGAAAGCCAGGGAATCACTGTACCGGCAAGTGCATTTCTTACAACTGGTAATCCCTCAGAACACAGAAATGAAGAAGCTGTATATGAAAATGTATTATTTCTTTGGTACACTAACCTATGTAACTAATATGGACCATTTCAGAGGACGGAGCGGACCCAACTGTGATCCCAGAGACCCAAATACCCAGCAGTAGGGAAAATAAATCCTCTCTGTGCTCTGCAACATTACATACACAAAATGCAAGCGCGTGCATTTTTTTATTGGCCCCATATACAGAAAACATGTGAGGATGCTTGCCTTCCCAGTGTATTTCTCAAGCTCTTGAGAGCATATGCTATTTCCATGGGAACGCAAATAAGTTCATACTTTACATTTGTGTGTGACAAAAGGGGAAAAAAACTATTTTGTGTAAAATGCCAGCAGAGAGTGTTTCTGCCCGGTCTCGAACCGGGGACCTTTCGCGTGTGAGGCGAACGTGATAACCACTACACTACAGAAACAGCTGCTTGCTCATCTTTGTAGGGACTGGGAGAACAGGTGCAAAGGGCAGTGCAAGTGGACCTGCTTAAAGACTAATCAAATGCCTTGCGCCTGAAGCTCACACAATCCAGCCTAAAACATACGTCCTATCAAGCATGCGCACATATACAAGTATGCCAGCTGAGGGCCTATGCAGCGTACAGAGGGAAGGACATATTTCCACTTTGAGATCGGACGGCCAAAACTCACAAGCAAATCAAGGAATGTTACTGAGAGCTAACAGAGAACACAAAGTGCTTGTCGCAAGGACATGGCACGCGAAGAGGTTCAGGAAGTGAATTGTTCATCGACTACTGCTTACCAAGAAAACCAGAGAGTCTGTCCAATGAAAATAACATTGAAAAAACAAAAAAAAGGAGCTCAAGTTAACCACCTTGATTGGGCTCGTCCGGGATTTGAACCCGGGACCTCTCGCACCCAAAGCGAGAATCATACCCCTAGACCAACGAGCCACGGTCCTTTGAGCATTTGACGGAATTGTCCTCAGCGTTTGCACCCCCCTTAGGATTCGAGGCCAAGAATGCCTATTCCTGAAGTTTGTTCCTGCCGCTGAAAGCCTTGTCGGTGTATGAGCCAAATGAATGCCCCAGTCGGCACGCTCTGACTGTCTTCACAGGTCTCCTCCTCATCCCGAAGGTTGGTGGCCCATTGACATCAGGGTGGAAGGTGCTTGCGATACACTGTTCCTTCCTTCCTTCCTTCCTTCCTTCCTTCCTTTATTCCTCTTATGCTGTTTATGTAATAAGAGGGGACGATACACAGAAGAGAGAAAGTGGCCCAACACACTAGACTAGCAGTCTTCTGATCAATCTGCAGCTGGCAAGGTGGGGGAGAGCCTTTATTTTGCACCTGCTGGGATCTGCATTGGCAGAAGCTCTGAGGGCTGGGCCTTTCCTTTTGCCTGTAAAAACAAAAAGCAGCCCTCCTCCCTCCAGCCCTGAGAGCATGGGCGTGACACTGGAAAAAGCAGCATCTCCCCTTTGGTAAAGATGACCATTGCACAGCTGCTCACTCAGAGCTCGATCGTGCTCGATCAGGCGAGATATATTTAGGTCACCAGCAAAGTCTGTTCTCTTTTCTTGCGTAGGGTGAGCATTCACAGAGCCCAGCTTCGTTGACAAGAGTGCAAAAGGTGTATACTAAAAGCTTTCTGCTTTACTTGAGCGCCATGGCCGTTATTATATTTTGGCTGCTCCAAGCAATCTCTGTCCAGCCGATGCAAATTTCCAGCTCAAATTTTCCCAGCACTCAAAAAGTCCCTCCTCCCGCCAGCTCTGCTTTCAGGAAGTTCAGCAGAAGCAGTCCAACTTCTGTTCCCACTTCAGAGGAAAAGCTTTCTCGGGCCAGAGAAAGCCAGGGAATCACTGTACCGGCAAGTGCATTTCTTACAACTGGTAATCCCTCAGAACACAGAAATGAAGAAGCTGTATATGAAAATGTATTATTTCTTTGGTACACTAACCTATGTAACTAATATGGACCATTTCAGAGGACGGAGCGGACCCAACTGTGATCCCAGAGACCCAAATACCCAGCAGTAGGGAAAATAAATCCTCTCTGTGCTCTGCAACATTACATACACAAAATGCAAGCGCGTGCATTTTTTTATTGGCCCCATATACAGAATACATGTGAGGATGCTTGCCTTCCCAGTGTATTTCTCAAGCTCTTGAGAACATATGCTATTTCCATGGGAACGCAAATAAGTTCATACTTTACATTTGTGTGTGACAAAAGGGGAAAAAAACTATTTTGTGTAAAATGCCAGCAGAGAGTGTTTCTGCCCGGTCTCGAACCGGGGACCTTTCGCGTGTGAGGCGAACGTGATAACCACTACACTACAGAAACAGCTGCTTGCTCACCTTTGTAGGGACTGGGAGAACAGGTTCAAAGGGCAGTGCAAGTGGACCTGCTTAAAGACTAATCAAATGCCTTGCGCCTGAAGCTCACACAATCCAGCCTAAAACATACGTCCTATCAAGCATGCGCACATATACAAGTATGCCAGCTGAGGGCCTATGCAGCGTACAGAGGGAAGGACATATTTCCACTTTGAGATCGGACGGCCAAAACTCACAAGCAAATCAAGGAATGTTACTGAGAGCTAACAGAGAACACAAAGTGCTTGTCGCAAGGACATGGCACGCAAAGAGGTTCAGGAAGTGAATTGTTCATCGACTACTGCTTACCGAGAAAACCAGAGAGTCTGTCCAATGAAAATACAAAAAAAAGGAGCTCAAGTTAACCACCTTGATTGGGCTCGTCCGGGATTTGAACCCGGGACCTCTCGCACCCAAAGCGAGAATCATACCCCTAGACCAACGAGCCACGGTCCTTTGAGCATTTGACGGAATTGTCCTCAGCGTTTGCACCCACCTTAGGATTCGAGGCCAAGAATGCCTATTCCTGAAGTTTGTTCCTGCCGCTGAAAGCCTTGTCGGTGTATGAGCCAAATGAATGCCCCAGTCGGCACGCTCTGACTGTCTTCACAGGTCTCCTCCTCATCCCGAAGGTTGGTGGCCCATTGACATCAGGGTGGAAGGTGCTTGCGATACACTGTTCCTTCCTTCCTTCCTTCCTTCCTTCCTTCCTTCCTTTATTCCTCTTATGCTGTTTATGTAATAAGAGGGGACGATACACAGAAGAGAGAAAGTGGCCCAACACACTAGACTAGCAGTCTTCTGATCAATCTGCAGCTGGCAAGGTGGGGGAGAGCCTTTATTTTGCACCTGCTGGGATCTGCATTGGCAGAAGCTCTGAGGGCTGGGCCTTTCCTTTTGCCTGTAAAAACAAAAAGCAGCCCTCCTCCCTCCAGCCCTGAGAGCATGGGCGTGACACTGGAAAAAGCAGCATCTCCCCTTTGGTAAAGATGACCATTGCACAGCTGCTCACTCAGAGCTCGATCGTGCTCGATCAGGCGAGATATATTTAGGTCACCAGCAAAGTCTGTTCTCTTTTCTTGCGTAGGGTGAGCATTCACAGAGCCCAGCTTCGTTGACAAGAGTGCAAAAGGTGTATACTAAAAGCTTTCTGCTTTACTTGAGCGCCATGGCCGTTATTATATTTTGGCTGCTCCAAGCAATCTCTGTCCAGCCGATGCAAATTTCCAGCTCAAATTTTCCCAGCACTCAAAAAGTCCCTCCTCCCGCCAGCTCTGCTTTCAGGAAGTTCAGCAGAAGCAGTCCAACTTCTGTTCCCACTTCAGAGGAAAAGCTTTCTCGGGCCAGAGAAAGCCAGGGAATCACTGTACCGGCAAGTGCATTTCTTACAACTGGTAATCCCTCAGAACACAGAAATGAAGAAGCTGTATATGAAAATGTATTATTTCTTTGGTACACTAACCTATGTAACTAATATGGACCATTTCAGAGGACGGAGCGGACCCAACTGTGATCCCAGAGACCCAAATACCCAGCAGTAGGGAAAATAAATCCTCTCTGTGCTCTGCAACATTACATACACAAAATGCAAGCGCGTGCATTTTTTTATTGGCCCCATATACAGAATACATGTGAGGATGCTTGCCTTCCCAGTGTATTTCTCAAGCTCTTGAGAGCATATGCTATTTCCATGGGAACGCAAATAAGTTCATACTTTACATTTGTGTGTGACAAAAGGGGAAAAAAACTATTTTGTGTAAAATGCCAGCAGAGAGTGTTTCTGCCCGGTCTCGAACCGGGGACCTTTCGCGTGTGAGGCGAACGTGATAACCACTACACTACAGAAACAGCTGCTTGCTCACCTTTGTAGGGACTGGGAGAACAGGTGCAAAGGGCAGTGCAAGTGGACCTGCTTAAAGACTAATCAAATGCCTTGCGCCTGAAGCTCACACAATCCAGCCTAAAACATACGTCCTATCAAGCATGCGCACATATACAAGTATGCCAGCTGAGGGCCTATGCAGCGTACAGAGGGAAGGACATATTTCCACTTTGAGATCGGACGGCCAAAACTCACAAGCAAATCAAGGAATGTTACTGAGAGCTAACAGAGAACACAAAGTGCTTGTCGCAAGGACATGGCACGCAAAGAGGTTCAGGAAGTGAATTGTTCATCGACTACTGCTTACCGAGAAAACCAGAGAGTCTGTCCAATGAAAATAACATTGAAAAAACAAAAAAAAGGAGCTCAAGTTAACCACGTTGATTGGGCTCGTCCGGGATTTGAACCCGGGACCTCTCGCACCCAAAGCGAGAATCATACCCCTAGACCAATGAGCCACGGTCCTTTGAGCATTTGACGGAATTGTCCTCAGCGTTTGCACCCCCCTTAGGATTCGAGGCCAAGAATGCCTATTCCTGAAGTTTGTTCCTGCCGCTGAAAGCCTTGTCGGTGTATGAGCCAAATGAATGCCCCAGTCGGCACGCTCTGACTGTCTTCACAGGTCTCCTCCTCATCCCGAAGGTTGGTGGCCCATTGACATCAGGGTGGAAGGTGCTTGCGATACACTGTTCCTTCCTTCCTTCCTTCCTTCCTTCCTTTATTCCTCTTATGCTGTTTATGTAATAAGAGGGGACGATACACAGAAGAGAGAAAGTGGCCCAACACACTAGACTAGCAGTCTTCTGATCAATCTGCAGCTGGCAAGGTGGGGGAGAGCCTTTATTTTGCACCTGCTGGGATCTGCATTGGCAGAAGCTCTGAGGGCTGGGCCTTTCCTTTTGCCTGTAAAAACAAAAAGCAGCCCTCCTCCCTCCAGCCCTGAGAGCATGGGCGTGACACTGGAAAAAGCAGCATCTCCCCTTTGGTAAAGATGACCATTGCACAGCTGCTCACTCAGAGCTCGATCGTGCTCGATCAGGCGAGATATATTTAGGTCACCAGCAAAGTCTGTTCTCTTTTCTTGCGTAGGGTGAGCATTCACAGAGCCCAGCTTCGTTAACAAGAGTGCAAAAGGTGTATACTAAAAGCTTTCTGCTTTACTTGAGCGCCATGGCCGTTATTATATTTTGGCTGCTCCAAGCAATCTCTGTCCAGCCGATGCAAATTTCCAGCTCAAATTTTCCCAGCACTCAAAAAGTCCCTCCTCCCGCCAGCTCTGCTTTCAGGAAGTTCAGCAGAAGCAGTCCAACTTCTGTTCCCACTTCAGAGGAAAAGCTTTCTCGGGCCAGAGAAAGCCAGGGAATCACTGTACCGGCAAGTGCATTTCTTACAACTGGTAATCCCTCAGAACACAGAAATGAAGAAGCTGTATATGAAAATGTATTATTTCTTTGGTACACTAACCTATGTAACTAATATGGACCATTTCAGAGGACGGAGCGGACCCAACTGTGATCCCAGAGACCCAAATACCCAGCAGTAGGGAAAATAAATCCTCTCTGTGCTCTGCAACATTACATACACAAAATGCAAGCGCGTGCATTTTTTTATTGGCCCCATATACAGAAAACATGTGAGGATGCTTGCCTTCCCAGTGTATTTCTCAAGCTCTTGAGAGCATATGCTATTTCCATGGGAACGCAAATAAGTTCATACTTTACATTTGTGTGTGACAAAAGGGGAAAAAAACTATTTTGTGTAAAATGCCAGCAGAGAGTGTTTCTGCCCGGTCTCGAACCGGGGACCTTTCGCGTGTGAGGCGAACGTGATAACCACTACACTACAGAAACAGCTGCTTGCTCACCTTTGTAGGGACTGGGAGAACAGGTGCAAAGGGCAGTGCAAGTGGACCTGCTTAAAGACTAATCAAATGCCTTGCGCCTGAAGCTCACACAATCCAGCCTAAAACATACGTCCTATCAAGCATGCGCACATATACAAGTATGCCAGCTGAGGGCCTATGCAGCGTACAGAGGGAAGGACATATTTCCACTTTGAGATCGGACGGCCAAAACTCACAAGCAAATCAAGCAATGTTACTGAGAGCTAACAGAGAACACAAAGTGCTTGTCGCAAGGACATGGCACGCAAAGAGGTTCAGGAAGTGAATTGTTCATCGACTACTGCTTACCGAGAAAACCAGAGAGTCTGTCCAATGAAAATAACATTGAAAAAACAAAAAAAAGGAGCTCAAGTTAACCACCTTGATTGGGCTCGTCCGGGATTTGAACCCGGGACCTCTCGCACCCAAAGCGAGAATCATACCCCTAGACCAACAAGCCACGGTCCTTTGAGCATTTGACGGAATTGTCCTCAGCGTTTGCACCCCCCTTAGGATTCGAGGCCAAGAATGCCTATTCCTGAAGTTTGTTCCTGCCGCTGAAAGCCTTGTCGGTGTATGAGCCAAATGAATGCCCCAGTCGGCACGCTCTGACTGTCTTCACAGGTCTCCTCCTCATCCCGAAGGTTGGTGGCCCATTGACATCAGGGTGGAAGGTGCTTGCGATACACTGTTCCTTCCTTCCTTCCTTCCTTCCTTCCTTTATTCCTCTTATGCTGTTTATGTAATAAGAGGGGACGATACACAGAAGAGAAAAAGTGGCCCAACACACTAGACTAGCAGTCTTCTGATCAATCTGCAGCTGGCAAGGTGGGGGAGAGCCTTTATTTTGCACCTGCTGGGATCTGCATTGGCAGAAGCTCTGAGGGCTGGGCCTTTCCTTTTGCCTGTAAAAACAAAAAGCAGCCCTCCTCCCTCCAGCCCTGAGAGCATGGGCGTGACACTGGAAAAAGCAGCATCTCCCCTTTGGTAAAGATGACCATTGCACAGCTGCTCACTCAGAGCTCGATCGTGCTCGATCAGGCGAGATATATTTAGGTCACCAGCAAAGTCTGTTCTCTTTTCTTGCGTAGGGTGAGCATTCACAGAGCCCAGCTTCGTTGACAAGAGTGCAAAAGGTGTATACTAAAAGCTTTCTGCTTTACTTGAGCGCCATGGCCGTTATTATATTTTGGCTGCTCCAAGCAATCTCTGTCCAGCCGATGCAAATTTCCAGCTCAAATTTTCCCAGCACTCAAAAAGTCCCTCCTCCCGCCAGCTCTGCTTTCAGGAAGTTCAGCAGAAGCAGTCCAACTTCTGTTCCCACTTCAGAGGAAAAGCTTTCTCGGGCCAGAGAAAGCCAGGGAATCACTGTACCGGCAAGTGCATTTCTTACAACTGGTAATCCCTCAGAACACAGAAATGAAGAAGCTGTATATGAAAATGTATTATTTCTTTGGTACACTAACCTATGTAACTAATATGGACCATTTCAGAGGACGGAGCGGACCCAACTGTGATCCCAGAGACCCAAATACCCAGCAGTAGGGAAAATAAATCCTCTCTGTGCTCTGCAACATTACATACACAAAATGCAAGCGCGTGCATTTTTTTATTGGCCCCATATACAGAATACATGTGAGGATGCTTGCCTTCCCAGTGTATTTCTCAAGCTCTTGAGAGCATATGCTATTTCCATGGGAACGCAAATAAGTTCATACTTTACATTTGTGTGTGACAAAAGGGGAAAAAAACTATTTTGTGTAAAATGCCAGCAGAGAGTGTTTCTGCCCGGTCTCGAACCGGGGACCTTTCGCGTGTGAGGCGAACGTGATAACCACTACACTACAGAAACAGCTGCTTGCTCACCTTTGTAGGGACTGGGAGAACAGGTGCAAAGGGCAGTGCAAGTGGACCTGCTTAAAGACTAATCAAATGCCTTGCGCCTGAAGCTCACACAATCCAGCGTAAAACATACGTCCTATCAAGCATGCGCACATATACAAGTATGCCAGCTGAGGGCCTATGCAGCGTACAGAGGGAAGGACATATTTCCACTTTGAGATCGGACGGCCAAAACTCACAAGCAAATCAAGGAATGTTACTGAGAGCTAACAGAGAACACAAAGTGCTTGTCGCAAGGACATGGCACGCAAAGAGGTTCAGGAAGTGAATTGTTCATCGACTACTGCTTACCGAGAAAACCAGAGAGTCTGTCCAATGAAAATAACATTGAAAAAACAAAAAAAAGGAGCTCAAGTTAACCACCTTGATTGGGCTGGTCCGGGATTTGAACCCGGGACCTCTCGCACCCAAAGCGAGAATCATACCCCTAGACCAACGAGCCACAGTCCTTTGAGCATTTGACGGAATTGTCCTCAGCGTTTGCACCCTCCTTAGGATTCGAGGCCAAGAATGCCTATTCCTGAAGTTTGTTCCTGCCGCTGAAAGCCTTGTCGGTGTATGAGCCAAATGAATGCCCCAGTCGGCACGCTCTGACTGTCTTCACAGGTCTCCTCCTCATCCCGAAGGTTGGTGGCCCATTGACATCAGGGTGGAAGGTGCTTGCGATACACTGTTCCTTCCTTCCTTCCTTCCTTCCTTCCTTTATTCCTCCTATGCTGTTTATGTAATAAGAGGGGACGATACACAGAAGAGAGAAAGTGGCCCAACACACTAGACTAGCAGTCTTCTGATCAATCTGCAGCTGGCAAGGTGGGGGAGAGCCTTTATTTTGCACCTGCTGGGATCTGCATTGGCAGAAGCTCTGAGGGCTGGGCCTTTCCTTTTGCCTGTAAAAACAAAAAGCAGCCCTCCTCCCTCCAGCCCTGAGAGCATGGGCGTGACACTGGAAAAAGCAGCATCTCCCCTTTGGTAAAGATGACCATTGCACAGCTGCTCACTCAGAGCTCGATCGTGCTCGATCAGGCGAGATATATTTAGGTCACCAGCAAAGTCTGTTCTCTTTTCTTGCGTAGGGTGAGCATTCACAGAGCCCAGCTTCGTTGACAAGAGTGCAAAAGGTGTATACTAAAAGCTTTCTGCTTTACTTGAGCGCCATGGCCGTTATTATATTTTGGCTGCTCCAAGCAATCTCTGTCCAGCCGATGCAAATTTCCAGCACAAATTTTCCCAGCACTCAAAAAGTCCCTCCTCCCGCCAGCTCTGCTTTCAGGAAGTTCAGCAGAAGCAGTCCAACTTCTGTTCCCACTTCAGAGGAAAAGCTTTCTCGGGCCAGAGAAAGCCAGGGAATCACTGTACCGGCAAGTGCATTTCTTACAACTGGTAATCCCTCAGAACACAGAAATGAAGAAGCTGTATATGAAAATGTATTATTTCTTTGGTACACTAACCTATGTAACTAATATGGACCATTTCAGAGGACGGAGCGGACCCAACTGTGATCCCAGAGACCCAAATACCCAGCAGTAGGGAAAATAAATCCTCTCTGTGCTCTGCAACATTACATACACAAAATGCAAGCGCGTGCATTTTTTTATTGGCCCCATATACAGAATACATGTGAGGATGCTTGCCTTCCCAGTGTATTTCTCAAGCTCTTGAGAGCATATGCTATTTCCATGGGAACGCAAATAAGTTCATACTTTACATTTGTGTGTGACAAAAGGGGAAAAAAACTATTTTGTGTAAAATGCCAGCAGAGAGTGTTTCTGCCCGGTCTCGAACCGGGGACCTTTCGCGTGTGAGGCGAACGTGATAACCACTACACTACAGAAACAGCTGCTTGCTCACCTTTGTAGGGACTGGGAGAACAGGTGCAAAGGGCAGTGCAAGTGGACCTGCTTAAAGACTAATCAAATGCCTTGCGCCTGAAGCTCACACAATCCAGCCTAAAACATACGTCCTATCAAGCATGCGCACATATACAAGTATGCCAGCTGAGGGCCTATGCAGCGTACAGAGGGAAGGACATATTTCCACTTTGAGATCGGACGGCCAAAACTCACAAGCAAATCAAGGAATGTTACTGAGAGCTAACAGAGAACACAAAGTGCTTGTCGCAAGGACATGGCACGCAAAGAGGTTCAGGAAGTGAATTGTTCATCGACTACTGCTTACCGAGAAAACCAGAGAGTCTGTCCAATGAAAATAACATTGAAAAAACAAAAAAAAGGAGCTCAAGTTAACCACCTTGATTGGGCTCGTCCGGGATTTGAACCCGGGCCCTCTCGCACCCAAAGCGAGAATCATACCCCTAGACCAACGAGCCACGGTCCTTTGAGCATTTGACGGAATTGTCCTCAGCGTTTGCACCCCCCTTAGGATTCGAGGCCAAGAATGCCTTTTCCTGAAGTTTGTTCCTGCCGCTGAAAGCCTTGTCGGTGTATGAGCCAAATGAATGCCCCAGTCGGCACGCTCTGACTGTCTTCACAGGTCTCCTCCTCATCCCGAAGGTTGGTGGCCCATTGACATCAGGGTGGAAGGTGCTTGCGATACACTGTTCCTTCCTTCCTTCCTTCCTTCCTTTATTCCTCTTATGCTGTTTATGTAATAAGAGGGGACGATACACAGAAGAGAGAAAGTGGCCCAACACACTAGACTAGCAGTCTTCTGATCAATCTGCAGCTGGCAAGGTGGGGGAGAGCCTTTATTTTGCACCTGCTGGGATCTGCATTGGCAGAAGCTCTGAGGGCTGGGCCTTTCCTTTTGCCTGTAAAAACAAAAAGCAGCCCTCCTCCCTCCAGCCCTGAGAGCATGGGCGTGACACTGGAAAAAGCAGCATCTCCCCTTTGGTAAAGATGACCATTGCACAGCTGCTCACTCAGAGCTCGATCGTGCTCGATCAGGCGAGATATATTTAGGTCACCAGCAAAGTCTGTTCTCTTTTCTTGCGTAGGGTGAGCATTCACAGAGCCCAGCTTCGTTGACAAGAGTGCAAAAGGTGTATACTAAAAGCTTTCTGCTTTACTTGAGCGCCATGGCCGTTATTATATTTTGGCTGCTCCAAGCAATCTCTGTCCAGCCGATGCAAATTTCCAGCTCAAATTTTCCCAGCACTCAAAAAGTCCCTCCTCCCGCCAGCTCTGCTTTCAGGAAGTTCAGCAGAAGCAGTCCAACTTCTGTTCCCACTTCAGAGGAAAAGCTTTCTCGGGCCAGAGAAAGCCAGGGAATCACTGTACCGGCAAGTGCATTTCTTACAACTGGTAATCCCTCAGAACACAGAAATGAAGAAGCTGTATATGAAAATGTATTATTTCTTTGGTACACTAACCTATGTAACTAATATGGACCATTTCAGAGGACGGAGCGGACCCAACTGTGATCCCAGAGACCCAAATACCCAGCAGTAGGGAAAATAAATCCTCTCTGTGCTCTGCAACATTACATACACAAAATGCAAGCGCGTGCATTTTTTTATTGGCCCCATATACAGAATACATGTGAGGATGCTTGCCTTCCCAGTGTATTTCTCAAGCTCTTGAGAGCATATGCTATTTCCATGGGAACGCAAATAAGTTCATACTTTACATTTGTGTGTGACAAAAGGGGAAAAAAACTATTTTGTGTAAAATGCCAGCAGAGAGTGTTTCTGCCCGGTCTCGAACCGGGGACCTTTCGCGTGTGAGGCGAACGTGATAACCACTACACTACAGAAACAGCTGCTTGCTCACCTTTGTAGGGACTGGGAGAACAGGTGCAAAGGGCAGTGCAAGTGGACCTGCTTAAAGACTAATCAAATGCCTTGCGCCTGAAGCTCACACAATCCAGCGTAAAACATACGTCCTATCAAGCATGCGCACATATACAAGTATGCCAGCTGAGGGCCTATGCAGCGTACAGAGGGAAGGACATATTTCCACTTTGAGATCGGACGGCCAAAACTCACAAGCAAATCAAGGAATGTTACTGAGAGCTAACAGAGAACACAAAGTGCTTGTCGCAAGGACATGGCACGCAAAGAGGTTCAGGAAGTGAATTGTTCATCGACTACTGCTTACCGAGAAAACCAGAGAGTCTGTCCAATGAAAATAACATTGAAAAAACAAAAAAAAGGAGCTCAAGTTAACCACCTTGATTGGGCTGGTCCGGGATTTGAACCCGGGACCTCTCGCACCCAAAGCGAGAATCATACCCCTAGACCAACGAGCCACGGTCCTTTGAGCATTTGACAGAATTGTCCTCAGCGTTTGCACCCCCCTTAGGATTCGAGGCCAAGAATGCCTATTCCTGAAGTTTGTTCCTGCCGCTGAAAGCCTTGTCGGTGTATGAGCCAAATGAATACCCCAGTCGGCACGCTCTGACTGTCTTCACAGGTCTCCTCCTCATCCCGAAGGTTGGTTGCCCATTGACATCAGGGTGGAAGGTGCTTGCGATACACTGTTCCTTCCTTCCTTCCTTCCTTCCTTTATTCCTCCTATGCTGTTTATGTAATAAGAGGGGACGATACACAGAAGAGAGAAAGTGGCCCAACACACTAGACTAGCAGTCTTCTGATCAATCTGCAGCTGGCAAGGTGGGGGAGAGCCTTTATTTTGCACCTGCTGGGATCTGCATTGGCAGAAGCTCTGAGGGCTGGGCCTTTCCTTTTGCCTGTAAAAACAAAAAGCAGCCCTCCTCCCTCCAGCCCTGAGAGCATGGGCGTGACACTGGAAAAAGCAGCATCTCCCCTTTGGTAAAGATGACCATTGCACAGCTGCTCACTCAGAGCTCGATCGTGCTCGATCAGGCGAGATATATTTAGGTCACCAGCAAAGTCTGTTCTCTTTTCTTGCGTAGGGTGAGCATTCACAGAGCCCAGCTTCGTTGACAAGAGTGCAAAAGGTGTATACTAAAAGCTTTCTGCTTTACTTGAGCGCCATGGCCGTTATTATATTTTGGCTGCTCCAAGCAATCTCTGTCCAGCCGATGCAAATTTCCAGCTCAAATTTTCCCAGCACTCAAAAAGTCCCTCCTCCCGCCAGCTCTGCTTTCAGGAAGTTCAGCAGAAGCAGTCCAACTTCTGTTCCCACTTCAGAGGAAAAGCTTTCTCGGGCCAGAGAAAGCCAGGGAATCACTGTACCGGCAAGTGCATTTCTTACAACTGGTAATCCCTCAGAACACAGAAATGAAGAAGCTGTATATGAAAATGTATTATTTCTTTGGTACACTAACCTATGTAACTAATATGGACCATTTCAGAGGACGGAGCGGACCCAACTGTGATCCCAGAGACCCAAATACCCAGCAGTAGGGAAAATAAATCCTCTCTGTGCTCTGCAACATTACATACACAAAATGCAAGCGCGTGCATTTTTTTATTGGCCCCATATACAGAATACATGTGAGGATGCTTGCCTTCCCAGTCTATTTCTCAAGCTCTTGAGAGCATATGCTATTTCCATGGGAACGCAAATAAGTTCATACTTTACATTTGTGTGTGACAAAAGGGGAAAAAAACTATTTTGTGTAAAATGCCAGCAGAGAGTGTTTCTGCCCGGTCTCGAACCGGGGACCTTTCGCGTGTGAGGCGAACGTGATAACCACTACACTACAGAAACAGCTGCTTGCTCACCTTTGTAGGGACTGGGAGAACAGGTGCAAAGGGCAGTGCAAGTGGACCTGCTTAAAGACTAATCAAATGCCTTGCGCCTGAAGCTCACACAATCCAGCCTAAAACATACGTCCTATCAAGCATGCGCACATATACAAGTATGCCAGCTGAGGGCCTATGCAGCGTACAGAGGGAAGGACATATTTCCACTTTGAGATCGGACGGCCAAAACTCACA
The DNA here is from genome assembly GCF_040938575.1 of Ambystoma mexicanum. Lineage (NCBI taxonomy): Eukaryota > Metazoa > Chordata > Amphibia > Caudata > Ambystomatidae > Ambystoma > Ambystoma mexicanum. Next base: position 129,031,080 of record NC_090924.1, on the reverse strand, counting down.
AGCAAATCAAGGAATGTTACTGAGAGCTAACAGAGAACACAAAGTGCTTGTCGCAAGGACATGGCACGCAAAGAGGTTCAGGAAGTGAATTGTTCATCGACTACTGCTTACCGAGAAAACCAGAGAGTCTGTCCAATGAAAATAACATTGAAAAAACAAAAAAAAGGAGCTCAAGTTAACCACCTTGATTGGGCTCGTCCGGGATTTGAACCCGGGACCTCTCGCACCCAAAGCGAGAATCATACCCCTAGACCAACGAGCCACGGTCCATTGAGCATTTGACGGAATTGTCCTCAGCGTTTGCACCCCCCTTAGGATTCGAGGCCAAGAATGCCTATTCCTGAATTTTGTTCCTGCCGCTGAAAGCCTTGTCGGTGTATGAGCCAAATGAATGCCCCAGTCGGCACGCTCTGACTGTCTTCACAGGTCTCCTCCTCATCCCGAAGGTTGGTGGCCCATTGACATCAGGGTGGAAGGTGCTTGCGATACACTGTTCCTTCCTTCCTTCCTTCCTTCCTTTATTCCTCTTATGCTGTTTATGTAATAAGAGGGGACGATACACAGAAGAGAGAAAGTGGCCCAACACACTAGACTAGCAGTCTTCTGATCAATCTGCAGCTGGCAAGGTGGGGGAGAGCCTTTATTTTGCACCTGCTGGGATCTGCATTGGCAGAAGCTCTGAGGGCTGGGCCTTTCCTTTTGCCTGTAAAAACAAAAAGCAGCCCTCCTCCCTCCAGCCCTGAGAGCATGGGCGTGACACTGGAAAAAGCAGCATCTCCCCTTTGGTAAAGATGACCATTGCACAGCTGCTCACTCAGAGCTCGATCGTGCTCGATCAGGCGAGATATATTTAGGTCACCAGCAAAGTCTGTTCTCTTTTCTTGCGTAGGGTGAGCATTCACAGAGCCCAGCTTCGTTGACAAGAGTGCAAAAGGTGTATACTAAAAGCTTTCTGCTTTACTTGAGCGCCATGGCCGTTATTATATTTTGGCTGCTCCAAGCAATCTCTGTCCAGCCGATGCAAATTTCCAGCTCAAATTTTCCCAGCACTCAAAAAGTCCCTCCTCCCGCCAGCTCTGCTTTCAGGAAGTTCAGCAGAAGCAGTCCAACTTCTGTTCCCACTTCAGAGGAAAAGCTTTCTCGGGCCAGAGAAAGCCAGGGAATCACTGTACCGGCAAGTGCATTTCTTACAACTGGTAATCCCTCAGAACACAGAAATGAAGAAGCTGTATATGAAAATGTATTATTTCTTTGGTACACTAACCTATGTAACTAATATGGACCATTTCAGAGGACGGAGCGGACCCAACTGTGATCCCAGAGACCCAAATACCCAGCAGTAGGGAAAATAAATCCTCTCTGTGCTCTGCAACATTACATACACAAAATGCAAGCGCGTGCATTTTTTTATTGGCCCCATATACAGAATACATGTGAGGATGCTTGCCTTCCCAGTGTATTTCTCAAGCTCTTGAGAGCATATGCTATTTCCATGGGAACGCAAATAAGTTCATACTTTACATTTGTGTGTGACAAAAGGGGAAAAAAACTATTTTGTGTAAAATGCCAGCAGAGAGTGTTTCTGCCCGGTCTCGAACCGGGGACCTTTCGCGTGTGAGGCGAACGTGATAACCACTACACTACAGAAACAGCTGCTTGCTCACCTTTGTAGGGACTGGGAGAACAGGTGCAAAGGGCAGTGCAAGTGGACCTGCTTAAAGACTAATCAAATGCCTTGCGCCTGAAGCTCACACAATCCAGCCTAAAACATACGTCCTATCAAGCATGCGCACATATACAAGTATGCCAGCTGAGGGCCTATGCAGCGTACAGAGGGAAGGACATATTTCCACTTTGAGATCGGACGGCCAAAACTCACAAGCAAATCAAGGAATGTTACTGAGAGCTAACAGAGAACACAAAGTGCTTGTCGCAAGGACATGGCACGCAAAGAGGTTCAGGAAGTGAATTGTTCATCGACTACTGCTTACCGAGAAAACCAGAGAGTCTGTCCAATGAAAATAACATTGAAAAAACAAAAAAAAGGAGCTCAAGTTAACCACCTTGATTGGGCTCGTCCGGGATTTGAACCCGGGACCTCTCGCACCCAAAGCGAGAATCATACCCCTAGACCAACGAGCCACGGTCCATTGAGCATTTGACGGAATTGTCCTCAGCGTTTGCACCCCCCTTAGGATTCGAGGCCAAGAATGCCTATTCCTGAAGTTTGTTCCTGCCGCTGAAAGCCTTGTCGGTGTATGAGCCAAATGAATGCCCCAGTCGGCACGCTCTGACTGTCTTCACAGGTCTCCTCCTCATCCCGAAGGTTGGTGGCCCATTGACATCAGGGTGGAAGGTGCTTGCGATACACTGTTCCTTCCTTCCTTCCTTCCTTCCTTCCTTTATTCCTCTTATGCTGTTTATGTAATAAGAGGGGACGATACACAGAAGAGAGAAAGTGGCCCAACACACTAGACTAGCAGTCTTCTGATCAATCTGCAGCTGGCAAGGTGGGGGAGAGCCTTTATTTTGCACCTGCTGGGATCTGCATTGGCAGAAGCTCTGAGGGCTGGGCCTTTCCTTTTGCCTGTAAAAACAAAAAGCAGCCCTCCTCCCTCCAGCCCTGAGAGCATGGGCGTGACACTGGAAAAAGCAGCATCTCCCCTTTGGTAAAGATGACCATTGCACAGCTGCTCACTCAGAGCTCGATCGTGCTCGATCAGGCGAGATATATTTAGGTCACCAGCAAAGTCTGTTCTCTTTTCTTGCGTAGGGTGAGCATTCACAGAGCCCAGCTTCGTTGACAAGAGTGCAAAAGGTGTATACTAAAAGCTTTCTGCTTTACTTGAGCGCCATGGCCGTTATTATATTTTGGCTGCTCCAAGCAATCTCTGTCCAGCCGATGCAAATTTCCAGCTCAAATTTTCCCAGCACTCAAAAAGTCCCTCCTCCCGCCAGCTCTGCTTTCAGGAAGTTCAGCAGAAGCAGTCCAACTTCTGTTCCCACTTCAGAGGAAAAGCTTTCTCGGGCCAGAGAAAGCCAGGGAATCACTGTACCGGCAAGTGCATTTCTTACAACTGGTAATCCCTCAGAACACAGAAATGAAGAAGCTGTATATGAAAATGTATTATTTCTTTGGTACACTAACCTATGTAACTAATATGGACCATTTCAGAGGACGGAGCGGACCCAACTGTGATCCCAGAGACCCAAATACCCAGCAGTAGGGAAAATAAATCCTCTCTGTGCTCTGCAACATTACATACACAAAATGCAAGCGCGTGCATTTTTTTATTGGCCCCATATACAGAATACATGTGAGGATGCTTGCCTTCCCAGTGTATTTCTCAAGCTCTTGAGAGCATATGCTATTTCCATGGGAACGCAAATAAGTTCATACTTTACATTTGTGTGTGACAAAAGGGGAAAAAAACTATTTTGTGTAAAATGCCAGCAGAGAGTGTTTCTGCCCGGTCTCGAACCGGGGACCTTTCGCGTGTGAGGCGAACGTGATAACCACTACACTACAGAAACAGCTGCTTGCTGACCTTTGTAGGGACTGGGAGAACAGGTGCAAAGGGCAGTGCAAGTGGACCTGCTTAAAGACTAATCAAATGCCTTGCGCCTGAAGCTCACACAATCCAGCCTAAAACATACGTCCTATCAAGCATGCGCACATATACAAGTATGCCAGCTGAGGGCCTATGCAGCGTACAGAGGGAAGGACATATTTCCACTTTGAGATCGGACGGCCAAAACTCACAAGCAAATCAAGGAATGTTACTGAGAGCTAACAGAGAACACAAAGTGCTTGTCGCAAGGACATGGCACGCAAAGAGGTTCAGGAAGTGAATTGTTCATCGACTACTGCTTACGGAGAAAACCAGAGAGTCTGTCCAATGAAAATAACATTGAAAAAACAAAAAAAAGGAGCTCAAGTTAACCACCTTGATTGGGCTCGTCCGGGATTTGAACCCGGGACCTCTCGCACCCAAAGCGAGAATCATACCCCTAGACCAACGAGCCACGGTCCTTTGAGCATTTGACGGAATTGTCCTCAGCGTTTGCACCCCCCTTAGGATTCGAGGCCAAGAATGCCTATTCCTGAAGTTTGTTCCTGCCGCTGAAAGCCTTGTCGGTGTATGAGCCAAATGAATGCCCCAGTCGGCACGCTCTGACTGTCTTCACAGGTCTCCTCCTCATCCCGAAGGTTGGTGGCCCATTGACATCAGGGTGGAAGGTGCTTGCGATACACTGTTCCTTCCTTCCTTCCTTCCTTCCTTTATTCCTCTTATGCTGTTTATGTAATAAGAGGGGACGATACACAGAAGAGAGAAAGTGGCCCAACACACTAGACTAGCAGTCTTCTGATCAATCTGCAGCTGGCAAGGTGGGGGAGAGCCTTTATTTTGCACCTGCTGGGATCTGCATTGGCAGAAGCTCTGAGGGCTGGGCCTTTCCTTTTGCCTGTAAAAACAAAAAGCAGCCCTCCTCCCTCCAGCCCTGAGAGCATGGGCGTGACACTGGAAAAAGCAGCATCTCCCCTTTGGTAAAGATGACCATTGCACAGCTGCTCACTCAGAGCTCGATCGTGCTCGATCAGGCGAGATATATTTAGGTCACCAGCAAAGTCTGTTCTCTTTTCTTGCGTAGGGTGAGCATTCACAGAGCCCAGCTTCGTTGACAAGAGTGCAAAAGGCGTATACTAAAAGCTTTCTGCTTTACTTGAGCGCCATGGCCGTTATTATATTTTGGCTGCTCCAAGCAATCTCTGTCCAGCCGATGCAAATTTCCAGCTCAAATTTTCCCAGCACTCAAAAAGTCCCTCCTCCCGCCAGCTCTGCTTTCAGGAAGTTCAGCAGAAGCAGTCCAACTTCTGTTCCCACTTCAGAGGAAAAGCTTTCTCGGGCCAGAGAAAGCCAGGGAATCACTGTACCGGCAAGTGCATTTCTTACAACTGGTAATCCCTCAGAACACAGAAATGAAGAAGCTGTATATGAAAATGTATTATTTCTTTGGTACACTAACCTATGTAACTAATATGGACCATTTCAGAGGACGGAGCGGACCCAACTGTGATCCCAGAGACCCAAATACCCAGCAGTAGGGAAAATAAATCCTCTCTGTGCTCTGCAACATTACATACACAAAATGCAAGCGCGTGCATTTTTTTATTGGCCCCATATACAGAATACATGTGAGGATGCTTGCCTTCCCAGTGTATTTCTCAAGCTCTTGAGAGCATATGCTATTTCCATGGGAACGCAAATAAGTTCATACTTTACATTTGTGTGTGACAAAAGGGGAAAAAAACTATTTTGTGTAAAATGCCAGCAGAGAGTGCTTCTGCCCGGTCTCGAACCGGGGACCTTTCGCGTGTGAGGCGAACGTGATAACCACTACACTACAGAAACAGCTGCTTGCTCACCTTTGTAGGGACTGGGAGAACAGGTGCAAAGGGCAGTGCAAGTGGACCTGCTTAAAGACTAATCAAATGCCTTGCGCCTGAAGCTCACACAATCCAGCCTAAAACATACGTCCTATCAAGCATGCGCACATATACAAGTATGCCAGCTGAGGGCCTATGCAGCGTACAGAGGGAAGGACATATTTCCACTTTGAGATCGGACGGCCAAAACTCACAAGCAAATCAAGGAATGTTACTGAGAGCTAACAGAGAACACAAAGTGCTTGTCGCAAGGACATGGCACGCAAAGAGGTTCAGGAAGTGAATTGTTCATCGACTACTGCTTACCGAGAAAACCAGAGAGTCTGTCCAATGAAAATAACATTGAAAAAACAAAAAAAAGGAGCTCAAGTTAACCACCTTGATTGGGCTCGTCCGGGATTTGAACCCGGGACCTCTCGCACCCAAAGCGAGAATCATACCCCTAGACCAACGAGCCACGGTCCTTTGAGCATTTGACGGAATTGTCCTCAGCGTTTGCACCCCCCTTAGGATTCGAGGCCAAGAATGCCTATTCCTGAAGTTTGTTCCTGCCGCTGAAAGCCTTGTCGGTGTATGAGCCAAATGAATGCCCCAGTCGGCACGCTCTGACTGTCTTCACAGGTCTCCTCCTCATCCCGAAGGTTGGTGGCCCATTGACATCAGGGTGGAAGGTGCTTGCGATACACTGTTCCTTCCTTCCTTCCTTCCTTCCTTTATTCCTCTTATGCTGTTTATGTAATAAGAGGGGACGATACACAGAAGAGAGAAAGTGGCCCAACACACTAGACTAGCAGTCTTCTGATCAATCTGCAGCTGGCAAGGTGGGGGAGAGCCTTTATTTTGCACCTGCTGGGATCTGCATTGGCAGAAGCTCTGAGGGCTGGGCCTTTCCTTTTGCCTGTAAAAACAAAAAGCAGCCCTCCTCCCTCCAGCCCTGAGAGCATGGGCATGACACTGGAAAAAGCAGCATCTCCCCTTTGGTAAAGATGACCATTGCACAGCTGCTCACTCAGAGCTCGATCGTGCTCGATCAGGCGAGATATATTTAGGTCACCAGCAAAGTCTGTTCTATTTTCTTGCGTAGGGTGAGCATTCACAGAGCCCAGCTTCGTTGACAAGAGTGCAAAAGGTGTATACTAAAAGCTTTCTGCTTTACTTGAGCGCCATGGCCGTTATTATATTTTGGCTGCTCCAAGCAATCTCTGTCCAGCCGATGCAAATTTCCAGCTCAAATTTTCCCAGCACTCAAAAAGTCCCTCCTCCCGCCAGCTCTGCTTTCAGGAAGTTCAGCAGAAGCAGTCCAACTTCTGTTCCCACTTCAGAGGAAAAGCTTTCTCGGGCCAGAGAAAGCCAGGGAATCACTGTACCGGCAAGTGCATTTCTTACAACTGGTAATCCCTCAGAACACAGAAATGAAGAAGCTGTATATGAAAATGTATTATTTCTTTGGTACACTAACCTATGTAACTAATATGGACCATTTCAGAGGACGGAGCGGACCCAACTGTGATCCCAGAGACCCAAATACCCAGCAGTAGGGAAAATAAATCCTCTCTGTGCTCTGCAACATTACATACACAAAATGCAAGCGCGTGCATTTTTTTATTGGCCCCATATACAGAATACATGTGAGGATGCTTGCCTTCCCAGTGTATTTCTCAAGCTCTTGAGAGCATATGCTATTTCCATGGGAACGCAAATAAGTTCATACTTTACATTTGTGTGTGACAAAAGGGGAAAAAAACTATTTTGTGTAAAATGCCAGCAGAGAGTGTTTCTGCCCGGTCTCGAACCGGGGACCTTTCGCGTGTGAGGCGAACGTGATAACCACTACACTACAGAAACAGCTGCTTGCTCACCTTTGTAGGGACTGGGAGAACAGGTGCAAAGGGCAGTGCAAGTGGACCTGCTTAAAGACTAATCAAATGCCTTGCGCCTGAAGCTCACACAATCCAGCCTAAAACATACGTCCTATCAAGCATGCGCACATATACAAGTATGCCAGCTGAGGGCCTATGCAGCGTACAGAGGGAAGGACATATTTCCACTTTGAGATCGGACGGCCAAAACTCACAAGCAAATCAAGGAATGTTACTGAGAGCTAACAGAGAACACAAAGTGCTTGTCGCAAGGACATGGCACGCAAAGAGGTTCAGGAAGTGAATTGTTCATCGACTACTGCTTACCGAGAAAACCAGAGAGTCTGTCCAATGAAAATAACATTGAAAAAACAAAAAAAAGGAGCTCAAGTTAACCACCTTGATTGGGCTCGTCCGGGATTTGAACCCGGGACCTCTCGCACCCAAAGCGAGAATCATACCCCTAGACCAACGAGCCACGGTCCTTTGAGCATTTGACGGAATTGTCCTCAGCGTTTGCACCCCCCTTAGGATTCGAGGCCAAGAATGCCTATTCCTGAAGTTTGTTCCTGCCGCTGAAAGCCTTGTCGGTGTATGAGCCAAATGAATGCCCCAGTCGGCACGCTCTGACTGTCTTCACAGGTCTCCTCCTCATCCCGAAGGTTGGTGGCCCATTGACATCAGGGTGGAAGGTGCTTGCGATACACTGTTCCTTCCTTCCTTCCTTCCTTCCTTTATTCCTCTTATGCTGTTTATGTAATAAGAGGGGACGATACACAGAAGAGAGAAAGTGGCCCAACACACTAGACTAGCAGTCTTCTGATCAATCTGCAGCTGGCAAGGTGGGGGAGAGCCTTTATTTTGCACCTGCTGGGATCTGCATTGGCAGAAGCTCTGAGGGCTGGGCCTTTCCTTTTGCCTGTAAAAACAAAAAGCAGCCCTCCTCCCTCCAGCCCTGAGAGCATGGGCGTGACACTGGAAAAAGCAGCATCTCCCCTTTGGTAAAGATGACCATTGCACAGCTGCTCACTCAGAGCTCGATCGTGCTCGATCAGGCGAGATATATTTAGGTCACCAGCAAAGTCTGTTCTCTTTTCTTGCGTAGGGTGAGCATTCACAGAGCCCAGCTTCGTTGACAAGAGTGCAAAAGGCGTATACTAAAAGCTTTCTGCTTTACTTGAGCGCCATGGCCGTTATTATATTTTGGCTGCTCCAAGCAATCTCTGTCCAGCCGATGCAAATTTCCAGCTCAAATTTTCCCAGCACTCAAAAAGTCCCTCCTCCCGCCAGCTCTGCTTTCAGGAAGTTCAGCAGAAGCAGTCCAACTTCTGTTCCCACTTCAGAGGAAAAGCTTTCTCGGGCCAGAGAAAGCCAGGGAATCACTGTACCGGCAAGTGCATTTCTTACAACTGGTAATCCCTCAGAACACAGAAATGAAGAAGCTGTATATGAAAATGTATTATTTCTTTGGTACACTAACCTATGTAACTAATATGGACCATTTCAGAGGACGGAGCGGACCCAACTGTGATCCCAGAGACCCAAATACCCAGCAGTAGGGAAAATAAATCCTCTCTGTGCTCTGCAACATTACATACACAAAATGCAAGCGCGTGCATTTTTTTATTGGCCCCATATACAGAATACATGTGAGGATGCTTGCCTTCCCAGTGTATTTCTCAAGCTCTTGAGAGCATATGCTATTTCCATGGGAACGCAAATAAGTTCATACTTTACATTTGTGTGTGACAAAAGGGGAAAAAAACTATTTTGTGTAAAATGCCAGCAGAGAGTGTTTCTGCCCGGTCTCGAACCGGGGACCTTTCGCGTGTGAGGCGAACGTGATAACCACTACACTACAGAAACAGCTGCTTGCTCACCTTTGTAGGGACTGGGAGAACAGGTGCAAAGGGCAGTGCAAGTGGACCTGCTTAAAGACTAATCAAATGCCTTGCGCCTGAAGCTCACACAATCCAGCCTAAAACATACGTCCTATCAAGCATGCGCACATATACAAGTATGCCAGCTGAGGGCCTATGCAGCGTACAGAGGGAAGGACATATTTCCACTTTGAGATCGGACGGCCAAAACTCACAAGCAAATCAAGGAATGTTACTGAGAGCTAACAGAGAACACAAAGTGCTTGTCGCAAGGACATGGCACGCAAAGAGGTTCAGGAAGTGAATTGTTCATCGACTACTGCTTACCGAGAAAACCAGAGAGTCTGTCCAATGAAAATAACATTGAAAAAACAAAAAAAAGGAGCTCAAGTTAACCACCTTGATTGGGCTCGTCCGGGATTTGAACCCGGGACCTCTCGCACCCAAAGCGAGAATCATACCCCTAGACCAACGAGCCACGGTCCTTTGAGCATTTGACGGAATTGTCCTCAGCGTTTGCACCCCCCTTAGGATTCGAGGCCAAGAATGCCTATTCCTGAAGTTTGTTCCTGCCGCTGAAAGCCTTGTCGGTGTATGAGCCAAATGAATGCCCCAGTCGGCACGCTCTGACTGTCTTCACAGGTCTCCTCCTCATCCCGAAGGTTGGTGGCCCATTGACATCAGGGTGGAAGGTGCTTGCGATACACTGTTCCTTCCTTCCTTCCTTCCTTCCTTTATTCCTCTTATGCTGTTTATGTAATAAGAGGGGACGATACACAGAAGAGAGAAAGTGGCCCAACACACTAGACTAGCAGTCTTCTGATCAATCTGCAGCTGGCAAGGTGGGGGAGAGCCTTTATTTTGCACCTGCTGGGATCTGCATTGGCAGAAGCTCTGAGGGCTGGGCCTTTCCTTTTGCCTGTAAAAACAAAAAGCAGCCCTCCTCCCTCCAGCCCTGAGAGCATGGGCATGACACTGGAAAAAGCAGCATCTCCCCTTTGGTAAAGATGACCATTGCACAGCTGCTCACTCAGAGCTCGATCGTGCTCGATCAGGCGAGATATATTTAGGTCACCAGCAAAGTCTGTTCTCTTTTCTTGCGTAGGGTGAGCATTCACAGAGCCCAGCTTCGTTGACAAGAGTGCAAAAGGTGTATACTAAAAGCTTTCTGCTTTACTTGAGCGCCATGGCCGTTATTATATTTTGGCTGCTCCAAGCAATCTCTGTCCAGCCGATGCAAATTTCCAGCTCAAATTTTCCCAGCACTCAAAAAGTCCCTCCTCCCGCCAGCTCTGCTTTCAGGAAGTTCAGCAGAAGCAGTCCAACTTCTGTTCCCACTTCAGAGGAAAAGCTTTCTCGGGCCAGAGAAAGCCAGGGAATCACTGTACCGGCAAGTGCATTTCTTACAACTGGTAATCCCTCAGAACACAGAAATGAAGAAGCTGTATATGAAAATGTATTATTTCTTTGGTACACTAACCTATGTAACTAATATGGACCATTTCAGAGGACGGAGCGGACCCAACTGTGATCCCAGAGACCCAAATACCCAGCAGTAGGGAAAATAAATCCTCTCTGTGCTCTGCAACATTACATACACAAAATGCAAGCGCGTGCATTTTTTTATTGGCCCCATATACAGAATACATGTGAGGATGCTTGCCTTCCCAGTGTATTTCTCAAGCTCTTGAGAGCATATGCTATTTCCATGGGAACGCAAATAAGTTCATACTTTACATTTGTGTGTGACAAAAGGGGAAAAAAACTATTTTGTGTAAAATGCCAGCAGAGAGTGTTTCTGCCCGGTCTCGAACCGGGGACCTTTCGCGTGTGAGGCGAACGTGATAACCACTACACTACAGAAACAGCTGCTTGCTCACCTTTGTAGGGACTGGGAGAACAGGTGCAAAGGGCAGTGCAAGTGGACCTGCTTAAAGACTAATCAAATGCCTTGCGCCTGAAGCTCACACAATCCAGCCTAAAACATACGTCCTATCAAGCATGCGCACATATACAAGTATGCCAGCCGAGGGCCTATGCAGCGTACAGAGGGAAGGACATATTTCCACTTTGAGATCGGACGGCCAAAACTCACAAGCAAATCAAGGAATGTTACTGAGAGCTAACAGAGAACACAAAGTGCTTGTCGCAAGGACATGGCACGCAAAGAGGTTCAGGAAGTGAATTGTTCATCGACTACTGCTTACCGAGAAAACCAGAGAGTCTGTCCAATGAAAATAACATTGAAAAAACAAAAAAAAGGAGCTCAAGTTAACCACCTTGATTGGGCTCGTCCGGGATTTGAACCCGGGACCTCTCGCACCCAAAGCGAGAATCATACCCCTAGACCAACGAGCCACGGTCCTTTGAGCATTTGACGGAATTGTCCTCAGCGTTTGCACCCCCCTTAGGATTCGAGGCCAAGAATGCCTATTCCTGAAGTTTGTTCCTGCCGCTGAAAGCCTTGTCGGTGTATGAGCCAAATGAATGCCCCAGTCGGCACGCTCTGACTGTCTTCACAGGTCTCCTCCTCATCCCGAAGGTTGGTGGCCCATTGACATCAGGGTGGAAGGTGCTTGCGATACACTGTTCCTTCCTTCCTTCCTTCCTTCCTTCCTTTATTCCTCTTATGCTGTTTATGTAATAAGAGGGGACGATACACAGAAGAGAGAAAGTGGCCCAACACACTAGACTAGCAGTCTTCTGATCAATCTGCAGCTGGCAAGGTGGGGGAGAGCCTTTATTTTGCACCTGCTGGGATCTGCATTGGCAGAAGCTCTGAGGGCTGGGCCTTTCCTTTTGCCTGTAAAAACAAAAAGCAGCCCTCCTCCCTCCAGCCCTGAGAGCATGGGCGTGACACTGGAAAAAGCAGCATCTCCCCTTTGGTAAAGATGACCATTGCACAGCTGCTCACTCAGAGCTCGATCGTGCTCGATCAGGCGAGATATATTTAGGTCACCAGCAAAGTCTGTTCTCTTTTCTTGCGTAGGGTGAGCATTCACAGAGCCCAGCTTCGTTGACAAGAGTGCAAAAGGCGTATACTAAAAGCTTTCTGCTTTACTTGAGCGCCATGGCCGTTATTATATTTTGGCTGCTCCAAGCAATCTCTGTCCAGCCGATGCAAATTTCCAGCTCAAATTTTCCCAGCACTCAAAAAGTCCCTCCTCCCGCCAGCTCTGCTTTCAGGAAGTTCAGCAGAAGCAGTCCAACTTCTGTTCCCACTTCAGAGGAAAAGCTTTCTCGGGCCAGAGAAAGCCAGGGAATCACTGTACCGGCAAGTGCATTTCTTACAACTGGTAATCCCTCAGAACACAGAAATGAAGAAGCTGTATATGAAAATGTATTATTTCTTTGGTACACTAACCTATGTAACTAATATGGACCATTTCAGAGGACGGAGCGGACCCAACTGTGATCCCAGAGACCCAAATACCCAGCAGTAGGGAAAATAAATCCTCTCTGTGCTCTGCAACATTACATACACAAAATGCAAGCGCGTGCATTTTTTTATTGGCCCCATATACAGAATACATGTGAGGATGCTTGCCTTCCCAGTGTATTTCTCAAGCTCTTGAGAGCATATGCTATTTCCATGGGAACGCAAATAAGTTCATACTTTACATTTGTGTGTGACAAAAGGGGAAAAAAACTATTTTGTGTAAAATGCCAGCAGAGAGTGTTTCTGCCCGGTCTCGAACCGGGGACCTTTCGCGTGTGAGGCGAACGTGATAACCACTACACTACAGAAACAGCTGCTTGCTCACCTTTGTAGGGACTGGGAGAACAGGTGCAAAGGGCAGTGCAAGTGGACCTGCTTAAAGACTAATCAAATGCCTTGCGCCTGAAGCTCACACAATCCAGCCTAAAACATACGTCCTATCAAGCATGCGCACATATACAAGTATGCCAGCTGAGGGCCTATGCAGCGTACAGAGGGAAGGACATATTTCCACTTTGAGATCGGACGGCCAAAACTCACAAGCAAATCAAGGAATGTTACTGAGAGCTAACAGAGAACACAAAGTGCTTGTCGCAAGGACATGGCACGCAAAGAGGTTCAGGAAGTGAATTGTTCATCGACTACTGCTTACCGAGAAAACCAGAGAGTCTGTCCAATGAAAATAACATTGAAAAAACAAAAAAAAGGAGCTCAAGTTAACCACCTTGATTGGGCTCGTCCGGGATTTGAACCCGGGACCTCTCGCACCCAAAGCGAGAATCATACCCCTAGACCAACGAGCCACGGTCCTTTGAGCATTTGACGGAATTGTCCTCAGCGTTTGCACCCCCCTTAGGATTCGAGGCCAAGAATGCCTATTCCTGAAGTTTGTTCCTGCCGCTGAAAGCCTTGTCGGTGTATGAGCCAAATGAATGCCCCAGTCGGCACGCTCTGACTGTCTTCACAGGTCTCCTCCTCATCCCGAAGGTTGGTGGCCCATTGACATCAGGGTGGAAGGTGCTTGCGATACACTGTTCCTTCCTTCCTTCCTTCCTTCCTTTATTCCTCTTATGCTGTTTATGTAATAAGAGGGGACGATACACAGAAGAGAGAAAGTGGCCCAACACACTAGACTAGCAGTCTTCTGATCAATCTGCAGCTGGCAAGGTGGGGGAGAGCCTTTATTTTGCACCTGCTGGGATCTGCATTGGCAGAAGCTCTGAGGGCTGGGCCTTTCCTTTTGCCTGTAAAAACAAAAAGCAGCCCTCCTCCCTCCAGCCCTGAGAGCATGGGCATGACACTGGAAAAAGCAGCATCTCCCCTTTGGTAAAGATGACCATTGCACAGCTGCTCACTCAGAGCTCGATCGTGCTCGATCAGGCGAGATATATTTAGGTCACCAGCAAAGTCTGTTCTCTTTTCTTGCGTAGGGTGAGCATTCACAGAGCCCAGCTTCGTTGACAAGAGTGCAAAAGGTGTATACTAAAAGCTTTCTGCTTTACTTGAGCGCCATGGCCGTTATTATATTTTGGCTGCTCCAAGCAATCTCTGTCCAGCCGATGCAAATTTCCAGCTCAAATTTTCCCAGCACTCAAAAAGTCCCTCCTCCCGCCAGCTCTGCTTTCAGGAAGTTCAGCAGAAGCAGTCCAACTTCTGTTCCCACTTCAGAGGAAAAGCTTTCTCGGGCCAGAGAAAGCCAGGGAATCACTGTACCGGCAAGTGCATTTCTTACAACTGGTAATCCCTCAGAACACAGAAATGAAGAAGCTGTATATGAAAATGTATTATTTCTTTGGTACACTAACCTATGTAACTAATATGGACCATTTCAGAGGACGGAGCGGACCCAACTGTGATCCCAGAGACCCAAATACCCAGCAGTAGGGAAAATAAATCCTCTCTGTGCTCTGCAACATTACATACACAAAATGCAAGCGCGTGCATTTTTTTATTGGCCCCATATACAGAATACATGTGAGGATGCTTGCCTTCCCAGTGTATTTCTCAAGCTCTTGAGAGCATATGCTATTTCCATGGGAACGCAAATAAGTTCATACTTTACATTTGTGTGTGACAAAAGGGGAAAAAAACTATTTTGTGTAAAATGCCAGCAGAGAGTGTTTCTGCCCGGTCTCGAACCGGGGACCTTTCGCGTGTGAGGCGAACGTGATAACCACTACACTACAGAAACAGCTGCTTGCTCACCTTTGTAGGGACTGGGAGAACAGGTGCAAAGGGCAGTGCAAGTGGACCTGCTTAAAGACTAATCAAATGCCTTGCGCCTGAAGCTCACACAATCCAGCCTAAAACATACGTCCTATCAAGCATGCGCACATATACAAGTATGCCAGCCGAGGGCCTATGCAGCGTACAGAGGGAAGGACATATTTCCACTTTGAGATCGGACGGCCAAAACTCACAAGCAAATCAAGGAATGTTGCTGAGAGCTAACAGAGAACACAAAGTGCTTGTCGCAAGGACATGGCACGCAAAGAGGTTCAGGAAGTGAATTGTTCATCGACTACTGCTTACCGAGAAAACCAGAGAGTCTGTCCAATGAAAATAACATTGAAAAAACAAAAAAAAGGAGCTCAAGTTAACCACCTTGATTGGGCTCGTCCGGGATTTGAACCCGGGACCCAAAGCGAGAATCATACCCCTAGACCAACGAGCCACGGTCCTTTAAGCATTTGACGGAATTGTCCTCAGCGTTTGCACCCCCCTTAGGATTCGAGGCCAAGAATGCCTATTCCTGAAGTTTGTTCCTGCCGCTGAAAGCCTTGTCGGTGTATGAGCCAAATGAATGCCCCAGTCGGCACGCTCTGACTGTCTTCACAGGTCTCCTCCTCATCCCGAAGGTTGGTGGCCCATTGACATCAGGGTGGAAGGTGCTTGCGATACACTGTTCCTTCCTTCCTTCCTTCCTTCCTTTATTCCTCTTATGCTGTTTATGTAATAAGAGGGACGATACACAGAAGAGAGAAAGTGGCCCAACACACTAGACTAGCAGTCTTCTGATCAATCTGCAGCTGGCAAGGTGGGGGAGAGCCTTTATTTTGCACCTGCTGGGATCTGCATTGGCAGAAGCTCTGAGGGCTGGGCCTTTCCTTTTGCCTGTAAAAACAAAAAGCAGCCCTCCTCCCTCCAGCCCTGAGAGCATGGGCGTGACACTGGAAAAAGCAGCATCTCCCCTTTGGTAAAGATGACCATTGCACAGCTGCTCACTCAGAGCTCGATCGTGCTCGATCAGGCGAGATATATTTAGGTCACCAGCAAAGTCTGTTCTCTTTTCTTGCGTAGGGTGAGCATTCACAGAGCCCAGCTTCGTTGACAAGAGTGCAAAAGGTGTATACTAAAAGCTTTCTGCTTTACTTGAGCGCCATGGCCGTTATTATATTTTGGCTGCTCCAAGCAATCTCTGTCCAGCCGATGCAAATTTCCAGCTCAAATTTTCCCAGCACTCAAAAAGTCCCTCCTCCCGCCAGCTCTGCTTTCAGGAAGTTCAGCAGAAGCAGTCCAACTTCTGTTCCCACTTCAGAGGAAAAGCTTTCTCGGGCCAGAGAAAGCCAGGGAATCACTGTACCGGCAAGTGCATTTCTTACAACTGGTAATCCCTCAGAACACAGAAATGAAGAAGCTGTATATGAAAATGTATTATTTCTTTGGTACACTAACCTATGTAACTAATATGGACCATTTCAGAGGACGGAGCGGACCCAACTGTGATCCCAGAGACCCAAATACCCAGCAGTAGGGAAAATAAATCCTCTCTGTGCTCTGCAACATTACATACACAAAATGCAAGCGCGTGCATTTTTTTATTGGCCCCATATACAGAATACATGTGAGGATGCTTGCCTTCCCAGTGTATTTCTCAAGCTCTTGAGAGCATATGCTATTTCCATGGGAACGCAAATAAGTTCATACTTTACATTTGTGTGTGACAAAAGGGGAAAAAAACTATTTTGTGTAAAATGCCAGCAGAGAGTGTTTCTGCCAGGTCTCGAACCGGGGACCTTTCGCGTGTGAGGCGAACGTGATAACCACTACACTACAGAAACAGCTGCTTGCTCACCTTTGTAGGGACTGGGAGAACAGGTGCAAAGGGCAGTGCAAGTGGACCTGCTTAAAGACTAATCAAATGCCTTGCGCCTGAAGCTCACACAATCCAGCCTAAAACATACGTCCTATCAAGCATGCGCACATATACAAGTATGCCAGCTGAGGGCCTATGCAGCGTACAGAGGGAAGGACATATTTCCACTTTGAGATCGGACGGCCAAAACTCACAAGCAAATCAAGGAATGTTACTGAGAGCTAACAGAGAACACAAAGTGCTTGTCGCAAGGACATGGCACGCAAAGAGGTTCAGGAAGTGAATTGTTCATCGACTACTGCTTACCGAGAAAACCAGAGAGTCTGTCCAATGAAAATAACATTGAAAAAACAAAAAAAAGGAGCTCAAGTTAACCACCTTGATTGGGCTCGTCCGGGATTTGAACCCGGGACCTCTCGCACCCAAAGCGAGAATCATACCCCTAGACCAACGAGCCACGGTCCTTTGAGCATTTGACGGAATTGTCCTCAGCGTTTGCACCCCCCTTAGGATTCGAGGCCAAGAATGCCTATTCCTGAAGTTTGTTCCTGCCGCTGAAAGCCTTGTCGGTGTATGAGCCAAATGAATGCCCCAGTCGGCACGCTCTGACTGTCTTCACAGGTCTCCTCCTCATCCCGAAGGTTGGTGGCCCATTGACATCAGGGTGGAAGGTGCTTGCGATACACTGTTCCTTCCTTCCTTCCTTCCTTCCTTTATTCCTCTTATGCTGTTTATGTAATAAGAGGGGACGATACACAGAAGAGAGAAAGTGGCCCAACACACTAGACTAGCAGTCTTCTGATCAATCTGCAGCTGGCAAGGTGGGGGAGAGCCTTTATTTTGCACCTGTTGGGATCTGCATTGGCAGAAGCTCTGAGGGCTGGGCCTTTCCTTTTGCCTGTAAAAACAAAAAGCAGCCCTCCTCCCTCCAGCCCTGAGAGCATGGGCGTGACACTGGAAAAAGCAGCATCTCCCCTTTGGTAAAGATGACCATTGCACAGCTGCTCACTCAGAGCTCGATCGTGCTCGATCAGGCGAGATATATTTAGGTCACCAGCAAAGTCTGTTCTCTTTTCTTGCGTAGGGTGAGCATTCACAGAGCCCAGCTTCGTTGACAAGAGTGCAAAAGGTGTATACTAAAAGCTTTCTGCTTTACTTGAGCGCCATGGCCGTTATTATATTTTGGCTGCTCCAAGCAATCTCTGTCCAGCCGATGCAAATTTCCAGCTCAAATTTTCCCAGCACTCAAAAAGTCCCTCCTCCCGCCAGCTCTGCTTTCAGGAAGTTCAGCAGAAGCAGTCCAACTTCTGTTCCCACTTCAGAGGAAAAGCTTTCTCGGGCCAGAGAAAGCCAGGGAATCACTGTACCGGCAAGTGCATTTCTTACAACTGGTAATCCCTCAGAACACAGAAATGAAGAAGCTGTATATGAAAATGTATTATTTCTTTGGTACACTAACCTATGTAACTAATATGGACCATTTCAGAGGACGGAGCGGACCCAACTGTGATCCCAGAGACCCAAATACCCAGCAGTAGGGAAAATAAATCCTCTCTGTGCTCTGCAACATTACATACACAAAATGCAAGCGCGTGCATTTTTTTATTGGCCCCATATACAGAATACATGTGAGGATGCTTGCCTTCCCAGTGTATTTCTCAAGCTCTTGAGAGCATATGCTATTTCCATGGGAACGCAAATAAGTTCATACTTTACATTTGTGTGTGACAAAAGGGGAAAAAAACTATTTTGTGTAAAATGCCAGCAGAGAGTGTTTCTGCCCGGTCTCGAACCGGGGACCTTTCGCGTGTGAGGCGAACGTGATAACCACTACACTACAGAAACAGCTGCTTGCTCACCTTTGTAGGGACTGGGAGAACAGGTGCAAAGGGCAGTGCAAGTGGACCTGCTTAAAGACTAATCAAATGCCTTGCGCCTGAAGCTCACACAATCCAGCCTAAAACATACGTCCTATCAAGCATGCGCACATATACAAGTATGCCAGCTGAGGGCCTATGCAGCGTACAGAGGGAAGGACATATTTCCACTTTGAGATCGGACGGCCAAAACTCACAAGCAAATCAAGGAATGTTACTGAGAGCTAACAGAGAACACAAAGTGCTTGTCGCAAGGACATGGCACGCAAAGAGGTTCAGGAAGTGAATTGTTCATCGACTACTGCTTACCGAGAAAACCAGAGAGTCTGTCCAATGAAAATAACATTGAAAAAACAAAAAAAAGGAGCTCAGGTTAACCACCTTGATTGGGCTCATCCGGGATTTGAACCCGGGACCTCTCGCACCCAAAGCGAGAATCATACCCCTAGACCAACGAGCCACGGTCCTTTGAGCATTTGACGGAATTGTCCTCAGCGTTTGCACCCCCCTTAGGATTCGAGGCCAAGAATGCCTATTCCTGAAGTTTGTTCCTGCCGCTGAAAGCCTTGTCGGTGTATGAGCCAAATGAATGCCCCAGTCGGCACGCTCTGACTGTCTTCACAGGTCTCCTCCTCATCCCGAAGGTTGGTGGCCCATTGACATCAGGGTGGAAGGTGCTTGCGATACACTGTTCCTTCCTTCCTTCCTTCCTTCCTTTATTCCTCTTATGCTGTTTATGTAATAAGAGGGGACGATACACAGAAGAGAGAAAGTGGCCCAACACACTAGACTAGCAGTCTTCTGATCAATCTGCAGCTGGCAAGGTGGGGGAGAGCCTTTATTTTGCACCTGCTGGGATCTGCATTGGCAGAAGCTCTGAGGGCTGGGCCTTTCCTTTTGCCTGTAAAAACAAAAAGCAGCCCTCCTCCCTCCAGCCCTGAGAGCATGGGCGTGACACTGGAAAAAGCAGCATCTCCCCTTTGGTAAAGATGACCATTGCACAGCTGCTCACTCAGAGCTCGATCGTGCTCGATCAGGCGAGATATATTTAGGTCACCAGCAAAGTCTGTTCTCTTTTCTTGCGTAGGGTGAGCATTCACAGAGCCCAGCTTCGTTGACAAGAGTGCAAAAGGTGTATACTAAAAGCTTTCTGCTTTACTTGAGCGCCATGGCCGTTATTATATTTTGGCTGCTCCAAGCAATCTCTGTCCAGCCGATGCAAATTTCCAGCTCAAATTTTCCCAGCACTCAAAAAGTCCCTCCTCCCGCCAGCTCTGCTTTCAGGAAGTTCAGCAGAAGCAGTCCAACTTCTGTTCCCACTTCAGAGGAAAAGCTTTCTCGGGCCAGAGAAAGCCAGGGAATCACTGTACCGGCAAGTGCATTTCTTACAACTGGTAATCCCTCAGAACACAGAAATGAAGAAGCTGTATATGAAAATGTATTATTTCTTTGGTACACTAACCTATGTAACTAATATGGACCATTTCAGAGGACGGAGCGGACCCAACTGTGATCCCAGAGACCCAAATACCCAGCAGTAGGGAAAATAAATCCTCTCTGTGCTCTGCAACATTACATACACAAAATGCAAGCGCGTGCATTTTTTTATTGGCCCCATATACAGAATACATGTGAGGATGCTTGCCTTCCCAGTGTATTTCTCAAGCTCTTGAGAGCATATGCTATTTCCATGGGAACGCAAATAAGTTCATACTTTACATTTGTGTGTGACAAAAGGGGAAAAAAACTATTTTGTGTAAAATGCCAGCAGAGAGTGTTTCTGCCCGGTCTCGAACCGGGGACCTTTCGCGTGTGAGGCGAACGTGATAACCACTACACTACAGAAACAGCTGCTTGCTCACCTTTGTAGGGACTGGGAGAACAGGTGCAAAGGGCAGTGCAAGTGGACCTGCTTAAAGACTAATCAAATGCCTTGCGCCTGAAGCTCACACAATCCAGCCTAAAACATACGTCCTATCAAGCATGCGCACATATACAAGTATGCCAGCTGAGGGCCTATGCAGCGTACAGAGGGAAGGACATATTTCCACTTTGAGATCGGACGGCCAAAACTCACAAGCAAATCAAGGAATGTTACTGAGAGCTAACAGAGAACACAAAGTGCTTGTCGCAAGGACATGGCACGCAAAGAGGTTCAGGAAGTGAATTGTTCATCGACTACTGCTTACCGAGAAAACCAGAGAGTCTGTCCAATGAAAATAACATTGAAAAAACAAAAAAAAGGAGCTCAAGTTAACCACCTTGATTGGGCTCGTCCGGGATTTGAACCCGGGACCTCTCGCACCCAAAGCGAGAATCATACCCCTAGACCAACGAGCCACGGTCCTTTGAGCATTTGACGGAATTGTCCTCAGCGTTTGCACCCCCCTTAGGATTCGAGGCCAAGAATGCCTATTCCTGAAGTTTGTTCCTGCCGCTGAAAGCCTTGTCGGTGTATGAGCCAAATGAATGCCCCAGTCGGCACGCTCTGACTGTCTTCACAGGTCTCCTCCTCATCCCGAAGGTTGGTGGCCCATTGACATCAGGGTGGAAGGTGCTTGCGATACACTGTTCCTTCCTTCCTTCCTTCCTTCCTTTATTCCTCTTATGCTGTTTATGTAATAAGAGGGGACGATACACAGAAGAGAGAAAGTGGCCCAACACACTAGACTAGCAGTCTTCTGATCAATCTGCAGCTGGCAAGGTGGGGGAGAGCCTTTATTTTGCACCTGCTGGGATCTGCATTGGCAGAAGCTCTGAGGGCTGGGCCTTTCCTTTTGCCTGTAAAAACAAAAAGCAGCCCTCCTCCCTCCAGCCCTGAGAGCATGGGCGTGACACTGGAAAAAGCAGCATCTCCCCTTTGGTAAAGATGACCATTGCACAGCTGCTCACTCAGAGCTCGATCGTGCTCGATCAGGCGAGATATATTTAGGTCACCAGCAAAGTCTGTTCTCTTTTCTTGCGTAGGGTGAGCATTCACAGAGCCCAGCTTCGTTGACAAGAGTGCAAAAGGTGTATACTAAAAGCTTTCTGCTTTACTTGAGCGCCATGGCCGTTATTATATTTTGGCTGCTCCAAGCAATCTCTGTCCAGCCGATGCAAATTTCCAGCTCAAATTTTCCCAGCACTCAAAAAGTCCCTCCTCCCGCCAGCTCTGCTTTCAGGAAGTTCAGCAGAAGCAGTCCAACTTCTGTTCCCACTTCAGAGGAAAAGCTTTCTCGGGCCAGAGAAAGCCAGGGAATCACTGTACCGGCAAGTGCATTTCTTACAACTGGTAATCCCTCAGAACACAGAAATGAAGAAGCTGTATATGAAAATGTATTATTTCTTTGGTACACTAACCTATGTAACTAATATGGACCATTTCAGAGGACGGAGCGGACCCAACTGTGATCCCAGAGACCCAAATACCCAGCAGTAGGGAAAATAAATCCTCTCTGTGCTCTGCAACATTACATACACAAAATGCAAGCGCGTGCATTTTTTTATTGGCCCCATATACAGAATACATGTGAGGATGCTTGCCTTCCCAGTGTATTTCTCAAGCTCTTGAGAGCATATGCTATTTCCATGGGAACGCAAATAAGTTCATACTTTACATTTGTGTGTGACAAAAGGGGAAAAAAACTATTTTGTGTAAAATGCCAGCAGAGAGTGTTTCTGCCCGGTCTCGAACCGGGGACCTTTCGCGTGTGAGGCGAACGTGATAACCACTACACTACAGAAACAGCTGCTTGCTCACCTTTGTAGGGACTGGGAGAACAGGTGCAAAGGGCAGTGCAAGTGGACCTGCTTAAAGACTAATCAAATGCCTTGCGCCTGAAGCTCACACAATCCAGCCTAAAACATACGTCCTATCAAGCATGCGCACATATACAAGTATGCCAGCTGAGGGCCTATGCAGCGTACAGAGGGAAGGACATATTTCCACTTTGAGATCGGACGGCCAAAACTCACAAGCAAATCAAGGAATGTTACTGAGAGCTAACAGAGAACACAAAGTGCTTGTCGCAAGGACATGGCACGCAAAGAGGTTCAGGAAGTGAATTGTTCATCGACTACTGCTTACCGAGAAAACCAGAGAGTCTGTCCAATGAAAATAACATTGAAAAAACAAAAAAAAGGAGCTCAAGTTAACCACCTTGATTGGGCTCGTCCGGGATTTGAACCCGGGACCTCTCGCACCCAAAGCGAGAATCATACCCCTAGACCAACGAGCCACGGTCCTTTGAGCATTTGACGGAATTGTCCTCAGCGTTTGCACCCCCCTTAGGATTCGAGGCCAAGAATGCCTATTCCTGAAGTTTGTTCCTGCCGCTGAAAGCCTTGTCGGTGTATGAGCCAAATGAATGCCCCAGTCGGCACGCTCTGACTGTCTTCACAGGTCTCCTCCTCATCCCGAAGGTTGGTGGCCCATTGACATCAGGGTGGAAGGTGCTTGCGATACACTGTTCCTTCCTTCCTTCCTTCCTTCCTTTATTCCTCTTATGCTGTTTATGTAATAAGAGGGGACGATACACAGAAGAGAGAAAGTGGCCCAACACACTAGACTAGCAGTCTTCTGATCAATCTGCAGCTGGCAAGGTGGGGGAGAGCCTTTATTTTGCACCTGCTGGGATCTGCATTGGCAGAAGCTCTGAGGGCTGGGCCTTTCCTTTTGCCTGTAAAAACAAAAAGCAGCCCTCCTCCCTCCAGCCCTGAGAGCATGGGCGTGACACTGGAAAAAGCAGCATCTCCCCTTTGGTAAAGATGACCATTGCACAGCTGCTCACTCAGAGCTCGATCGTGCTCGATCAGGCGAGATATATTTAGGTCACCAGCAAAGTCTGTTCTCTTTTCTTGCGTAGGGTGAGCATTCACAGAGCCCAGCTTCGTTGACAAGAGTGCAAAAGGTGTATACTAAAAGCTTTCTGCTTTACTTGAGCGCCATGGCCGTTATTATATTTTGGCTGCTCCAAGCAATCTCTGTCCAGCCGATGCAAATTTCCAGCTCAAATTTTCCCAGCACTCAAAAAGTCCCTCCTCCCGCCAGCTCTGCTTTCAGGAAGTTCAGCAGAAGCAGTCCAACTTCTGTTCCCACTTCAGAGGAAAAGCTTTCTCGGGCCAGAGAAAGCCAGGGAATCACTGTACCGGCAAGTGCATTTCTTACAACTGGTAATCCCTCAGAACACAGAAATGAAGAAGCTGTATATGAAAATGTATTATTTCTTTGGTACACTAACCTATGTAACTAATATGGACCATTTCAGAGGACGGAGCGGACCCAACTGTGATCCCAGAGACCCAAATACCCAGCAGTAGGGAAAATAAATCCTCTCTGTGCTCTGCAACATTACATACACAAAATGCAAGCGCGTGCATTTTTTTATTGGCCCCATATACAGAATACATGTGAGGATGCTTGCCTTCCCAGTGTATTTCTCAAGCTCTTGAGAGCATATGCTATTTCCATGGGAACGCAAATAAGTTCATACTTTACATTTGTGTGTGACAAAAGGGGAAAAAAACTATTTTGTGTAAAATGCCAGCAGAGAGTGTTTCTGCCCGGTCTCGAACCGGGGACCTTTCGCGTGTGAGGCGAACGTGATAACCACTACACTACAGAAACAGCTGCTTGCTCACCTTTGTAGGGACTGGGAGAACAGGTGCAAAGGGCAGTGCAAGTGGACCTGCTTAAAGACTAATCAAATGCCTTGCGCCTGAAGCTCACACAATCCAGCCTAAAACATACGTCCTATCAAGCATGCGCACATATACAAGTATGCCAGCTGAGGGCCTATGCAGCGTACAGAGGGAAGGACATATTTCCACTTTGAGATCGGACGGCCAAAACTCACAAGCAAATCAAGGAATGTTACTGAGAGCTAACAGAGAACACAAAGTGCTTGTCGCAAGGACATGGCACGCAAAGAGGTTCAGGAAGTGAATTGTTCATCGACTACTGCTTACCGAGAAAACCAGAGAGTCTGTCCAATGAAAATAACATTGAAAAAACAAAAAAAGGAGCTCAAGTTAACCACCTTGATTGGGCTCGTCCGGGATTTGAACCCGGGACCTCTCGCACCCAAAGCGAGAATCATACCCCTAGACCAACGAGCCACGGACCTTTGAGCATTTGACGGAATTGTCCTCAGCGTTTGCACCCCCCTTAGGATTCGAGGCCAAGAATGCCTATTCCTGAAGTTTGTTCCTGCCGCTGAAAGCCTTGTCGGTGTATGAGCCAAATGAATGCCCCAGTCGGCACGCTCTGACTGTCTTCACAGGTCTCCTCCTCATCCCGAAGGTTGGTGGCCCATTGACATCAGGGTGGAAGGTGCTTGCGATACACTGTTCCTTCCTTCCTTCCTTCCTTTATTCCTCTTATGCTGTTTATGTAATAAGAGGGGACGATACACAGAAGAGAGAAAGTGGCCCAACACACTAGACTAGCAGTCTTCTGATCAATCTGCAGCTGGCAAGGTGGGGGAGAGCCTTTATTTTGCACCTGCTGGGATCTGCATTGGCAGAAGCTCTGAGGGCTGGGCCTTTCCTTTTGCCTGTAAAAACAAAAAGCAGCCCTCCTCCCTCCAGCCCTGAGAGCATGGGCGTGACACTGGAAAAAGCAGCATCTCCCCTTTGGTAAAGATGACCATTGCACAGCTGCTCACTCAGAGCTCGATCGTGCTCGATCAGGCGAGATATATTTAGGTCACCAGCAAAGTCTGTTCTCTTTTCTTGCGTAGGGTGAGCATTCACAGAGCCCAGCTTCGTTGACAAGAGTGCAAAAGGTGTATACTAAAAGCTTTCTGCTTTACTTGAGCGCCATGGCCGTTATTATATTTTGGCTGCTCCAAGCAATCTCTGTCCAGCCGATGCAAATTTCCAGCTCAAATTTTCCCAGCACTCAAAAAGTCCCTCCTCCCGCCAGCTCTGCTTTCAGGAAGTTCAGCAGAAGCAGTCCAACTTCTGTTCCCACTTCAGAGGAAAAGCTTTCTCGGGCCAGAGAAAGCCAGGGAATCACTGTACCGGCAAGTGCATTTCTTACAACTGGTAATCCCTCAGAACACAGAAATGAAGAAGCTGTATATGAAAATGTATTATTTCTTTGGTACACTAACCTATGTAACTAATATGGACCATTTCAGAGGACGGAGCGGACCCAACTGTGATCCCAGAGACCCAAATACCCAGCAGTAGGGAAAATAAATCCTCTCTGTGCTCTTCAACATTACATACACAAAATGCAAGCGCGTGCATTTTTTTATTGGCCCCATATACAGAATACATGTGAGGATGCTTGCCTTCCCAGTGTATTTCTCAAGCTCTTGAGAGCATATGCTATTTCCATGGGAACGCAAATAAGTTCATACTTTACATTTGTGTGTGACAAAAGGGGAAAAAAACTATTTTGTGTAAAATGCCAGCAGAGAGTGTTTCTGCCCGGTCTCGAACCGGGGACCTTTCGCGTGTGAGGCGAACGTGATAACCACTACACTACAGAAACAGCTGCTTGCTCACCTTTGTAGGGACTGGGAGAACAGGTGCAAAGGGCAGTGCAAGTGGACCTGCTTAAAGACTAATCAAATGCCTTGCGCCTGAAGCTCACACAATCCAGCCTAAAACATACGTCCTATCAAGCATGCGCACATATACAAGTATGCCAGCTGAGGGCCTATGCAGCGTACAGAGGGAAGGACATATTTCCACTTTGAGATCGGACGGCCAAAACTCACAAGCAAATCAAGGAATGTTACTGAGAGCTAACAGAGAACACAAAGTGCTTGTCGCAAGGACATGGCACGCAAAGAGGTTCAGGAAGTGAATTGTTCATCGACTACTGCTTACCGAGAAAACCAGAGAGTCTGTCCAATGAAAATAACATTGAAAAAACAAAAAAAAGGAGCTCAAGTTAACCACCTTGATTGGGCTCGTCCGGGATTTGAACCCGGGACCTCTCGCACCCAAAGCGAGAATCATACCCCTAGACCAACGAGCCACGGTCCTTTGAGCATTTGACGGAATTGTCCTCAGCGTTTGCACCCCCCTTAGGATTCGAGGCCAAGAATGCCTATTCCTGAAGTTTGTTCCTGCCGCTGAAAGCCTTGTCGGTGTATGAGCCAAATGAATGCCCCAGTCGGCACGCTCTGACTGTCTTCACAGGTCTCCTCCTCATCCCGAAGGTTGGTGGCCCATTGACATCAGGGTGGAAGGTGCTTGCGATACACTGTTCCTTCCTTCCTTCCTTCCTTCCTTTATTCCTCTTATGCTGTTTATGTAATAAGAGGGGACGATACACAGAAGAGAGAAAGTGGCCCAACACACTAGACTAGCAGTCTTCTGATCAATCTGCAGCTGGCAAGGTGGGGGAGAGCCTTTATTTTGCACCTGCTGGGATCTGCATTGGCAGAAGCTCTGAGGGCTGGGCCTTTCCTTTTGCCTGTAAAAACAAAAAGCAGCCCTCCTCCCTCCAGCCCTGAGAGCATGGGCATGACACTGGAAAAAGCAGCATCTCCCCTTTGGTAAAGATGACCATTGCACAGCTGCTCACTCAGAGCTCGATCGTGCTCGATCAGGCGAGATATATTTAGGTCACCAGCAAAGTCTGTTCTCTTTTCTTGCGTAGGGTGAGCATTCACAGAGCCCAGCTTCGTTGACAAGAGTGCAAAAGGTGTATACTAAAAGCTTTCTGCTTTACTTGAGCGCCATGGCCGTTATTATATTTTGGCTGCTCCAAGCAATCTCTGTCCAGCCGATGCAAATTTCCAGCTCAAATTTTCCCAGCACTCAAAAAGTCCCTCCTCCCGCCAGCTCTGCTTTCAGGAAGTTCAGCAGAAGCAGTCCAACTTCTGTTCCCACTTCAGAGGAAAAGCTTTCTCGGGCCAGAGAAAGCCACGGAATCACTGTACCGGCAAGTGCATTTCTTACAACTGGTAATCCCTCAGAACACAGAAATGAAGAAGCTGTATATGAAAATGTATTATTTCTTTGGTACACTAACCTATGTAACTAATATGGACCATTTCAGAGGACGGAGCGGACCCAACTGTGATCCCAGAGACCCAAATACCCAGCAGTAGGGAAAATAAATCCTCTCTGTGCTCTGCAACATTACATACACAAAATGCAAGCGCGTGCATTTTTTTATTGGCCCCATATACAGAATACATGTGAGGATGCTTGCCTTCCCAGTGTATTTCTCAAGCTCTTGAGAGCATATGCTATTTCCATGGGAACGCAAATAAGTTCATACTTTACATTTGTGTGTGACAAAAGGGGAAAAAAACTATTTTGTGTAAAATGCCAGCAGAGAGTGTTTCTGCCCGGTCTCGAACCGGGGACCTTTCGCGTGTGAGGCGAACGTGATAACCACTACACTACAGAAACAGCTGCTTGCTCACCTTTGTAGGGACTGGGAGAACAGGTGCAAAGGGCAGTGCAAGTGGACCTGCTTAAAGACTAATCAAATGCCTTGCGCCTGAAGCTCACACAATCCAGCCTAAAACATACGTCCTATCAAGCATGCGCACATATACAAGTATGCCAGCTGAGGGCCTATGCAGCGTACAGAGGGAAGGACATATTTCCACTTTGAGATCGGACGGCCAAAACTCACAAGCAAATCAAGGAATGTTACTGAGAGCTAACAGAGAACACAAAGTGCTTGTCGCAAGAACATGGCACGCAAAGAGGTTCAGGAAGTGAATTGTTCATCGACTACTGCTTACCGAGAAAACCAGAGAGTCTGTCCAATGAAAATAACATTGAAAAAACAAAAAAAAGGAGCTCAGGTTAACCACCTTGATTGGGCTCATCCGGGATTTGAACCCGGGACCTCTCGCACCCAAAGCGAGAATCATACCCCTAGACCAACGAGCCACGGTCCTTTGAGCATTTGACGGAATTGTCCTCAGCGTTTGCACCCCCCTTAGGATTCGAGGCCAAGAATGCCTATTCCTGAAGTTTGTTCCTGCCGCTGAAAGCCTTGTCGGTGTATGAGCCAAATGAATGCCCCAGTCGGCACGCTCTGACTGTCTTCACAGGTCTCCTCCTCATCCCGAAGGTTGGTGGCCCATTGACATCAGGGTGGAAGGTGCTTGCGATACACTGTTCCTTCCTTCCTTCCTTCCTTCCTTTATTCCTCTTATGCTGTTTATGTAATAAGAGGGGACGATACACAGAAGAGAGAAAGTGGCCCAACACACTAGACTAGCAGTCTTCTGATCAATCTGCAGCTGGCAAGGTGGGGGAGAGCCTTTATTTTGCACCTGCTGGGATCTGCATTGGCAGAAGCTCTGAGGGCTGGGCCTTTCCTTTTGCCTGTAAAAACAAAAAGCAGCCCTCCTCCCTCCAGCCCTGAGAGCATGGGCGTGACACTGGAAAAAGCAGCATCTCCCCTTTGGTAAAGATGACCATTGCACAGCTGCTCACTCAGAGCTCGATCAGGCGAGATATATTTAGGTCACCAGCAAAGTCTGTTCTCTTTTCTTGCGTAGGGTGAGCATTCACAGAGCCCAGCTTCGTTGACAAGAGTGCAAAAGGTGTATACTAAAAGCTTTCTGCTTTACTTGAGCGCCATGGCCGTTATTATATTTTGGCTGCTCCAAGCAATCTCTGTCCAGCCGATGCAAATTTCCAGCTCAAATTTTCCCAGCACTCAAAAAGTCCCTCCTCCC
This sequence comes from Ambystoma mexicanum, assembly GCF_040938575.1. NCBI lineage: Eukaryota > Metazoa > Chordata > Amphibia > Caudata > Ambystomatidae > Ambystoma > Ambystoma mexicanum. Next base: position 129,001,828 of record NC_090924.1, on the reverse strand, counting down.
GCCAGCTCTGCTTTCAGGAAGTTCAGCAGAAGCAGTCCAACTTCTATTCCCACTTCAGAGGAAAAGCTTTCTCGGGCCAGAGAAAGCCAGGGAATCACTGTACCGGCAAGTGCATTTCTTACAACTGGTAATCCCTCAGAACACAGAAATGAAGAAGCTGTATATGAAAATGTATTATTTCTTTGGTACACTAACCTATGTAACTAATATGGACCATTTCAGAGGACGGAGCGGACCCAACTGTGATCCCAGAGACCCAAACACCCAGCAGTAGGGAAAATAAATCCTCTCTGTGCTCTGCAACATTACATACACAAAATGCAAGCGCGTGCATTTTTTTATTGGCCCCATATACAGAATACATGTGAGGATGCTTGCCTTCCCAGTGTATTTCTCAAGCTCTTGAGAGCATATGCTATTTCCATGGGAACGCAAATAAGTTCATACTTTACATTTGTGTGTGACAAAAGGGGAAAAAAACTATTTTGTGTAAAATGCCAGCAGATAGTGTTTCTGCCCGGTCTCGAACCGGGGACCTTTCGCGTGTGAGGCGAACGTGATAACCACTACACTACAGAAACAGCTGCTTGCTCACCTTTGTAGGGACTGGGAGAACAGGTGCAAAGGGCAGTGCAAGTGGACCTGCTTAAAGACTAATCAAATGCCTTGCGCCTGAAGCTCACACAATCCAGCCTAAAACATACGTCCTATCAAGCATGCGCACATATACAAGTATGCCAGCTGAGGGCCTATGCAGCGTACAGAGGGAAGGACATATTTCCACTTTGAGATCGGACGGCCAAAACTCACAAGCAAATCAAGGAATGTTACTGAGAGCTAACAGAGAACACAAAGTGCTTGTCGCAAGGACATGGCACGCAAAGAGGTTCAGGAAGTGAATTGTTCATCGACTACTGCTTACCGAGAAAACCAGAGAGTCTGTCCAATGAAAATAACATTGAAAAAACAAAAAAAAGGAGCTCAAGTTAACCACCTTGATTGGGCTCGTCCGGGATTTGAACCCGGGACCTGTCGCACCCAAAGCGAGAATCATACCCCTAGACCAACGAGCCACGGTCCTTTGAGCATTTGACGGAATTGTCCTCAGCGTTTGCACCCCCCTTAGGATTCGAGGCCAAGAATGCCTATTCCTGAAGTTTGTTCCTGCCGCTGAAAGCCTTGTCGGTGTATGAGCCAAATGAATGCCCCAGTCGGCACGCTCTGACTGTCTTCACAGGTCTCCTCCTCATCCCGAAGGTTGGTGGCCCATTGACATCAGGGTGGAAGGTGCTTGCGATACACTGTTCCTTCCTTCCTTCCTTCCTTCCTTTATTCCTCTTATGCTGTTTATGTAATAAGAGGGGACGATACACAGAAGAGAGAAAGTGGCCCAACACACTAGACTAGCAGTCTTCTGATCAATCTGCAGCTGGCAAGGTGGGGGAGAGCCTTTATTTTGCACCTGCTGGGATCTGCATTGGCAGAAGCTCTGAGGGCTGGGCCTTTCCTTTTGCCTGTAAAAACAAAAAGCAGCCCTCCTCCCTCCAGCCCTGAGAGCATGGGCGTGACACTGGAAAAAGCAGCATCTCCCCTTTGGTAAAGATGACCATTGCACAGCTGCTCACTCAGAGCTCGATCGTGCTCGATCAGGCGAGATATATTTAGGTCACCAGCAAAGTCTGTTCTCTTTTCTTGCGTAGGGTGAGCATTCACAGAGCCCAGCTTCGTTGACAAGAGTGCAAAAGGTGTATACTAAAAGCTTTCTGCTTTACTTGAGCGCCATGGCCGTTATTATATTTTGGCTGCTCCAAGCAATCTCTGTCCAGCCGATGCAAATTTCCAGCTCAAATTTTCCCAGCACTCAAAAAGTCCCTCCTCCCGCCAGCTCTGCTTTCAGGAAGTTCAGCAGAAGCAGTCCAACTTCTGTTCCCACTTCAGAGGAAAAGCTTTCTCGGGCCAGAGAAAGCCAGGGAATCACTGTACCGGCAAGTGCATTTCTTACAACTGGTAATCCCTCAGAACACAGAAATGAAGAAGCTGTATATGAAAATGTATTATTTCTTTGGTACACTAACCTATGTAACTAATATGGACCATTTCAGAGGACGGAGCGGACCCAACTGTGATCCCAGAGACCCAAATACCCAGCAGTAGGGAAAATAAATCCTCTCTGTGCTCTGCAACATTACATACACAAAATGCAAGCGCGTGCATTTTTTTATTGGCCCCATATACAGAATACATGTGAGGATGCTTGCCTTCCCAGTGTATTTCTCAAGCTCTTGAGAGCATATGCTATTTCCATGGGAACGCAAATAAGTTCATACTTTACATTTGTGTGTGACAAAAGGGGAAAAAAACTATTTTGTGTAAAATGCCAGCAGAGAGTGTTTCTGCCCAGTCTCGAACCGGGGACCTTTCGCGTGTGAGGCGAACGTGATAACCACTACACTACAGAAACAGCTGCTTGCTCACCTTTGTAGGGACTGGGAGAACAGGTGCAAAGGGCAGTGCAAGTGGACCTGCTTAAAGACTAATCAAATGCCTTGCGCCTGAAGCTCACACAATCCAGCCTAAAACATACGTCCTATCAAGCATGCGCACATATACAAGTATGCCAGCTGAGGGCCTATGCAGCGTACAGAGGGAAGGACATATTTCCACTTTGAGATCGGACGGCCAAAACTCACAAGCAAATCAAGGAATGTTACTGAGAGCTAACAGAGAACACAAAGTGCTTGTCGCAAGGACATGGCACGCAAAGAGGTTCAGGAAGTGAATTGTTCATCGACTACTGCTTACCGAGAAAACCAGAGAGTCTGTCCAATGAAAATAACATTGAAAAAACAAAAAAAAGGAGCTCAAGTTAACCACCTTGATTGGGCTCGTCCGGGATTTGAACCCGGGACCTCTCGCACCCAAAGCGAGAATCATACCCCTAGACCAACGAGCCACGGTCCTTTGAGCATTTGACGGAATTGTCCTCAGCGTTTGCACCCCCCTTAGGATTCGAGGCCAAGAATGCCTATTCCTGAAGTTTGTTCCTGCCGCTGAAAGCCTTGTCGGTGTATGAGCCAAATGAATGCCCCAGTCGGCACGCTCTGACTGTCTTCACAGGTCTCCTCCTCATCCCGAAGGTTGGTGGCCCATTGACATCAGGGTGGAAGGTGCTTGCGATACACTGTTCCTTCCTTCCTTCCTTCCTTTATTCCTCTTATGCTGTTTATGTAATAAGAGGGGACGATACACAGAAGAGAGAAAGTGGCCCAACACACTAGACTAGCAGTCTTCTGATCAATCTGCAGCTGGCAAGGTGGGGGAGAGCCTTTATTTTGCACCTGCTGGGATCTGCATTGGCAGAAGCTCTGAGGGCTGGGCCTTTCCTTTTGCCTGTAAAAACAAAAAGCAGCCCTCCTCCCTCCAGCCCTGAGAGCATGGGCGTGACACTGGAAAAAGCAGCATCTCCCCTTTGGTAAAGATGACCATTGCACAGCTGCTCACTCAGAGCTCGATCGTGCTCGATCAGGCGAGATATATTTAGGTCACCAGCAAAGTCTGTTCTCTTTTCTTGCGTAGGGTGAGCATTCACAGAGCCCAGCTTCGTTGACAAGAGTGCAAAAGGTGTATACTAAAAGCTTTCTGCTTTACTTGAGCGCCATGGCCGTTATTATATTTTGGCTGCTCCAAGCAATCTCTGTCCAGCCGATGCAAATTTCCAGCTCAAATTTTCCCAGCACTCAAAAAGTCCCTCCTCCCGCCAGCTCTGCTTTCAGGAAGTTCAGCAGAAGCAGTCCAACTTCTGTTCCCACTTCAGAGGAAAAGCTTTCTCGGGCCAGAGAAAGCCAGGGAATCACTGTACCGGCAAGTGCATTTCTTACAACTGGTAATCCCTCAGAACACAGAAATGAAGAAGCTGTATATGAAAATGTATTATTTCTTTGGTACACTAACCTATGTAACTAATATGGACCATTTCAGAGGACGGAGCGGACCCAACTGTGATCCCAGAGACCCAAATACCCAGCAGTAGGGAAAATAAATCCTCTCTGTGCTCTGCAACATTACATACACAAAATGCAAGCGCGTGCATTTTTTTATTGGCCCCATATACAGAATACATGTGAGGATGCTTGCCTTCCCAGTGTATTTCTCAAGCTCTTGAGAGCATATGCTATTTCCATGGGAACGCAAATAAGTTCATACTTTACATTTGTGTGTGACAAAAGGGGAAAAAAACTATTTTGTGTAAAATGCCAGCAGATAGTGTTTCTGCCCGGTCTCGAACCGGGGACCTTTCGCGTGTGAGGCGAACGTGATAACCACTACACTACAGAAACAGCTGCTTGCTCACCTTTGTAGGGACTGGGAGAACAGGTGCAAAGGGCAGTGCAAGTGGACCTGCTTAAAGACTAATCAAATGCCTTGCGCCTGAAGCTCACACAATCCAGCCTAAAACATACGTCCTATCAAGCATGCGCACATATACAAGTATGCCAGCTGAGGGCCTATGCAGCGTACAGAGGGAAGGACATATTTCCACTTTGAGATCGGACGGCCAAAACTCACAAGCAAATCAAGGAATGTTACTGAGAGCTAACAGAGAACACAAAGTGCTTGTCGCAAGGACATGGCACGCAAAGAGGTTCAGGAAGTGAATTGTTCATCGACTACTGCTTACCGAGAAAACCAGAGAGTCTGTCCAATGAAAATAACATTGAAAAAACAAAAAAAAGGAGCTCAAGTTAACCACCTTGATTGGGCTCGTCCGGGATTTGAACCCGGGACCTCTCGCACCCAAAGCGAGAATCATACCCCTAGACCAACGAGCCACGGTCCTTTGAGCATTTGACGGAATTGTCCTCAGCGTTTGCACCCCCCTTAGGATTCGAGGCCAAGAATGCCTATTCCTGAAGTTTGTTCCTGCCGCTGAAAGCCTTGTCGGTGTATGAGCCAAATGAATGCCCCAGTCGGCACGCTCTGACTGTCTTCACAGGTCTCCTCCTCATCCCGAAGGTTGGTGGCCCATTGACATCAGGGTGGAAGGTGCTTGCGATACACTGTTCCTTCCTTCCTTCCTTCCTTTATTCCTCTTATGCTGTTTATGTAATAAGAGGGGACGATACACAGAAGAGAGAAAGTGGCCCAACACACTAGACTAGCAGTCTTCTGATCAATCTGCAGCTGGCAAGGTGGGGGAGAGCCTTTATTTTGCACCTGCTGGGATCTGCATTGGCAGAAGCTCTGAGGGCTGGGCCTTTCCTTTTGCCTGTAAAAACAAAAAGCAGCCCTCCTCCCTCCAGCCCTGAGAGCATGGGCGTGACACTGGAAAAAGCAGCATCTCCCCTTTGGTAAAGATGACCATTGCACAGCTGCTCACTCAGAGCTCGATCGTGCTCGATCAGGCGAGATATATTTAGGTCACCAGCAAAGTCTGTTCTCTTTTCTTGCGTAGGGTGAGCATTCACAGAGCCCAGCTTCGTTGACAAGAGTGCAAAAGGTGTATACTAAAAGCTTTCTGCTTTACTTGAGCGCCATGGCCGTTATTATATTTTGGCTGCTCCAAGCAATCTCTGTCCAGCCGATGCAAATTTCCAGCTCAAATTTTCCCAGCACTCAAAAAGTCCCTCCTCCCGCCAGCTCTGCTTTCAGGAAGTTCAGCAGAAGCAGTCCAACTTCTGTTCCCACTTCAGAGGAAAAGCTTTCTCGGGCCAGAGAAAGCCAGGGAATCACTGTACCGGCAAGTGCATTTCTTACAACTGGTAATCCCTCAGAACACAGAAATGAAGAAGCTGTATATGAAAATGTATTATTTCTTTGGTACACTAACCTATGTAACTAATATGGACCATTTCAGAGGACGGAGCGGACCCAACTGTGATCCCAGAGACCCAAATACCCAGCAGTAGGGAAAATAAATCCTCTCTGTGCTCTGCAACATTACATACACAAAATGCAAGCGCGTGCATTTTTTTATTGGCCCCATATACAGAATACATGTGAGGATGCTTGCCTTCCCAGTGTATTTCTCAAGCTCTTGAGAGCATATGCTATTTCCATGGGAACGCAAATAAGTTCATACTTTACATTTGTGTGTGACAAAAGGGGAAAAAAACTATTTTGTGTAAAATGCCAGCAGAGAGTGTTTCTGCCCGGTCTCGAACCGGGGACCTTTCGCGTGTGAGGCGAACGTGATAACCACTACACTACAGAAACAGCTGCTTGCTCACCTTTGTAGGGACTGGGAGAACAGGTGCAAAGGGCAGTGCAAGTGGACCTGCTTAAAGACTAATCAAATGCCTTGCGCCTGAAGCTCACACAATCCAGCCTAAAACATACGTCCTATCAAGCATGCGCACATATACAAGTATGCCAGCTGAGGGCCTATGCAGCGTACAGAGGGAAGGACATATTTCCACTTTGAGATCGGACGGCCAAAACTCACAAGCAAATCAAGGAATGTTACTGAGAGCTAACAGAGAACACAAAGTGCTTGTCGCAAGGACATGGCACGCAAAGAGGTTCAGGAAGTGAATTGTTCATCGACTACTGCTTACCGAGAAAACCAGAGAGTCTGTCCAATGAAAATAACATTGAAAAAACAAAAAAAAGGAGCTCAAGTTAACCACCTTGATTGGGCTCGTCCGGGATTTGAACCCGGGACCTCTCGCACCCAAAGCGAGAATCATACCCCTAGACCAACGAGCCACGGTCCTTTGAGCATTTGACGGAATTGTCCTCAGCGTTTGCACCCCCCTTAGGATTCGAGGCCAAGAATGCCTATTCCTGAAGTTTGTTCCTGCCGCTGAAAGCCTTGTCGGTGTATGAGCCAAATGAATGCCCCAGTCGGCACGCTCTGACTGTCTTCACAGGTCTCCTCCTCATCCCGAAGGTTGGTGGCCCATTGACATCAGGGTGGAAGGTGCTTGCGATACACTGTTCCTTCCTTCCTTCCTTCCTTCCTTTATTCCTCTTATGCTGTTTATGTAATAAGAGGGGACGATACACAGAAGAGAGAAAGTGGCCCAACACACTAGACTAGCAGTCTTCTGATCAATCTGCAGCTGGCAAGGTGGGGGAGAGCCTTTATTTTGCACCTGCTGGGATCTGCATTGGCAGAAGCTCTGAGGGCTGGGCCTTTCCTTTTGCCTGTAAAAACAAAAAGCAGCCCTCCTCCCTCCAGCCCTGAGAGCATGGGCGTGACACTGGAAAAAGCAGCATCTCCCCTTTGGTAAAGATGACCATTGCACAGCTGCTCACTCAGAGCTCGATCGTGCTCGATCAGGCGAGATATATTTAGGTCACCAGCAAAGTCTGTTCTCTTTTCTTGCGTAGGGTGAGCATTCACAGAGCCCAGCTTCGTTGACAAGAGTGCAAAAGGTGTATACTAAAAGCTTTCTGCTTTACTTGAGCGCCATGGCCGTTATTATATTTTGGCTGCTCCAAGCAATCTCTGTCCAGCCGATGCAAATTTCCAGCTCAAATTTTCCCAGCACTCAAAAAGTCCCTCCTCCCGCCAGCTCTGCTTTCAGGAAGTTCAGCAGAAGCAGTCCAACTTCTGTTCCCACTTCAGAGGAAAAGCTTTCTCGGGCCAGAGAAAGCCAGGGAATCACTGTACCGGCAAGTGCATTTCTTACAACTGGTAATCCCTCAGAACACAGAAATGAAGAAGCTGTATATGAAAATGTATTATTTCTTTGGTACACTAACCTATGTAACTAATATGGACCATTTCAGAGGACGGAGCGGACCCAACTGTGATCCCAGAGACCCAAATACCCAGCAGTAGGGAAAATAAATCCTCTCTGTGCTCTGCAACATTACATACACAAAATGCAAGCGCGTGCATTTTTTTATTGGCCCCATATACAGAATACATGTGAGGATGCTTGCCTTCCCAGTGTATTTCTCAAGCTCTTGAGAGCATATGCTATTTCCATGGGAACGCAAATAAGTTCATACTTTACATTTGTGTGTGACAAAAGGGGAAAAAAACTATTTTGTGTAAAATGCCAGCAGAGAGTGTTTCTGCCCGGTCTCGAACCGGGGACCTTTCGCGTGTGAGGCGAACGTGATAACCACTACACTACAGAAACAGCTGCTTGCTCACCTTTGTAGGGACTGGGAGAACAGGTGCAAAGGGCAGTGCAAGTGGACCTGCTTAAAGACTAATCAAATGCCTTGCGCCTGAAGCTCACACAATCCAGCCTAAAACATACGTCCTATCAAGCATGCGCACATATACAAGTATGCCAGCTGAGGGCCTATGCAGCGTACAGAGGGAAGGACATATTTCCACTTTGAGATCGGACGGCCAAAACTCACAAGCAAATCAAGGAATGTTACTGAGAGCTAACAGAGAACACAAAGTGCTTGTCGCAAGGACATGGCACGCAAAGAGGTTCAGGAAGTGAATTGTTCATCGACTACTGCTTACCGAGAAAACCAGAGAGTCTGTCCAATGAAAATAACATTGAAAAAACAAAAAAAGGAGCTCAAGTTAACCACCTTGATTCTCGCACCCAAAGCGAGAATCATACCCCTAGACCAACGAGCCACGGTCCTTTGAGCATTTGACGGAATTGTCCTCAGCGTTTGCACCCCCCTTAGGATTCGAGGCCAAGAATGCCTATTCCTGAAGTTTGTTCTTGCCGCTGAAAGCCTTGTCGGTGTATGAGCCAAATGAATGCCCCAGTCGGCACGCTCTGACTGTCTTCACAGGTCTCCTCCTCATCCCGAAGGTTGGTGGCCCATTGACATCAGGGTGGAAGGTGCTTGCGATACACTGTTCCTTCCTTCCTTCCTTCCTTCCTTTATTCCTCTTATGCTGTTTATGTAATAAGAGGGGACGATACACAGAAGAGAGAAAGTGGCCCAACACACTAGACTAGCAGTCTTCTGATCAATCTGCAGCTGGCAAGGTGGGGGAGAGCCTTTATTTTGCACCTGCTGGGATCTGCATTGGCAGAAGCTCTGAGGGCTGGGCCTTTCCTTTTGCCTGTAAAAACAAAAAGCAGCCCTCCTCCCTCCAGCCCTGAGAGCATGGGCGTGACACTGGAAAAAGCAGCATCTCCCCTTTGGTAAAGATGACCATTGCACAGCTGCTCACTCAGAGCTCGATCGTGCTCGATCAGGCGAGATATATTTAGGTCACCAGCAAAGTCTGTTCTCTTTTCTTGCGTAGGGTGAGCATTCACAGAGCCCAGCTTCGTTGACAAGAGTGCAAAAGGTGTATACTAAAAGCTTTCTGCTTTACTTGAGCGCCATGGCCGTTATTATATTTTGGCTGCTCCAAGCAATCTCTGTCCAGCCGATGCAAATTTCCAGCTCAAATTTTCCCAGCACTCAAAAAGTCCCTCCTCCCGCCAGCTCTGCTTTCAGGAAGTTCAGCAGAAGCAGTCCAACTTCTGTTCCCACTTCAGAGGAAAAGCTTTCTCGGGCCAGAGAAAGCCAGGGAATCACTGTACCGGCAAGTGCATTTCTTACAACTGGTAATCCCTCAGAACACAGAAATGAAGAAGCTGTATATGAAAATGTATTATTTCTTTGGTACACTAACCTATGTAACTAATATGGACCATTTCAGAGGACGGAGCGGACCCAACTGTGATCCCAGAGACCCAAATACCCAGCAGTAGGGAAAATAAATCCTCTCTGTGCTCTTCAACATTACATACACAAAATGCAAGCGCGTGCATTTTTTTATTGGCCCCATATACAGAATACATGTGAGGATGCTTGCCTTCCCAGTGTATTTCTCAAGCTCTTGAGAGCATATGCTATTTCCATGGGAACGCAAATAAGTTCATACTTTACATTTGTGTGTGACAAAAGGGGAAAAAAACTATTTTGTGTAAAATGCCAGCAGAGAGTGTTTCTGCCCGGTCTCGAACCAGGGACCTTTCGCGTGTGAGGCGAACGTGATAACCACTACACTACAGAAACAGCTGCTTGCTCACCTTTGTAGGGACTGGGAGAACAGGTGCAAAGGGCAGTGCAAGTGGACCTGCTTAAAGACTAATCAAATGCCTTGCGCCTGAAGCTCACACAATCCAGCCTAAAACATACGTCCTATCAAGCATGCGCACATATACAAGTATGCCAGCTGAGGGCCTATGCAGCGTACAGAGGGAAGGACATATTTCCACTTTGAGATCGGACGGCCAAAACTCACAAGCAAATCAAGGAATGTTACTGAGAGCTAACAGAGAACACAAAGTGCTTGTCGCAAGGACATGGCACGCAAAGAGGTTCAGGAAGTGAATTGTTCATCGACTACTGCTTACCGAGAAAACCAGAGAGTCTGTCCAATGAAAATAACATTGAAAAAACAAAAAAAAGGAGCTCAAGTTAACCACCTTGATTGGGCTCGTCCGGGATTTGAACCCGGGACCTCTCGCACCCAAAGCGAGAATCATACCCCTAGACCAACGAGCCACGGTCCTTTGAGCATTTGACGGAATTGTCCTCAGCGTTTGCACCCCCCTTAGGATTCGAGGCCAAGAATGCCTATTCCTGAAGTTTGTTCCTGCCGCTGAAAGCCTTGTCGGTGTATGAGCCAAATGAATGCCCCAGTCGGCACGCTCTGACTGTCTTCACAGGTCTCCTCCTCATCCCGAAGGTTGGTGGCCCATTGACATCAGGGTGGAAGGTGCTTGCGATACACTGTTCCTTCCTTCCTTCCTTCCTTCCTTCCTTTATTCCTCTTATGCTGTTTATGTAATAAGAGGGGACGATACACAGAAGAGAGAAAGTGGCCCAACACACTAGACTAGCAGTCTTCTGATCAATCTGCAGCTGGCAAGGTGGGGGAGAGCCTTTATTTTGCACCTGCTGGGATCTGCATTGGCAGAAGCTCTGAGGGCTGGGCCTTTCCTTTTGCCTGTAAAAACAAAAAGCAGCCCTCCTCCCTCCAGCCCTGAGAGCATGGGCGTGACACTGGAAAAAGCAGCATCTCCCCTTTGGTAAAGATGACCATTGCACAGCTGCTCACTCAGAGCTCGATCGTGCTCGATCAGGCGAGATATATTTAGGTCACCAGCAAAGTCTGTTCTCTTTTCTTGCGTAGGGTGAGCATTCACAGAGCCCAGCTTCGTTGACAAGAGTGCAAAAGGTGTATACTAAAAGCTTTCTGCTTTACTTGAGCGCCATGGCCGTTATTATATTTTGGCTGCTCCAAGCAATCTCTGTCCAGCCGATGCAAATTTCCAGCTCAAATTTTCCCAGCACTCAAAAAGTCCCTCCTCCCGCCAGCTCTGCTTTCAGGAAGTTCAGCAGAAGCAGTCCAACTTCTGTTCCCACTTCAGAGGAAAAGCTTTCTCGGGCCAGAGAAAGCCAGGGAATCACTGTACCGGCAAGTGCATTTCTTACAACTGGTAATCCCTCAGAACACAGAAATGAAGAAGCTGTATATGAAAATGTATTATTTCTTTGGTACACTAACCTATGTAACTAATATGGACCATTTCAGAGGACGGAGCGGACCCAACTGTGATCCCAGAGACCCAAATACCCAGCAGTAGGGAAAATAAATCCTCTCTGTGCTCTGCAACATTACATACACAAAATGCAAGCGCGTGCATTTTTTTATTGGCCCCATATACAGAATACATGTGAGGATGCTTGCCTTCCCAGTGTATTTCTCAAGCTCTTGAGAGCATATGCTATTTCCATGGGAACGCAAATAAGTTCATACTTTACATTTGTGTGTGACAAAAGGGGAAAAAAACTATTTTGTGTAAAATGCCAGCAGAGAGTGTTTCTGCCCGGTCTCGAACCGCGGACCTTTCGCGTGTGAGGCGAACGTGATAACCACTACACTACAGAAACAGCTACTTGCTCACCTTTGTAGGGACTGGGAGAACAGGTGCAAAGGGCAGTGCAAGTGGACCTGCTTAAAGACTAATCAAATGCCTTGCGCCTGAAGCTCACACAATCCAGCCTAAAACATACGTCCTATCAAGCATGCGCACATATACAAGTATGCCAGCTGAGGGCCTATGCAGCGTACAGAGGGAAGGACATATTTCCACTTTGAGATCGGACGGCCAATACTCACAAGCAAATCAAGGAATGTTACTGAGAGCTAACAGAGAACACAAAGTGCTTGTCGCAAGGACATGGCACGCAAAGAGGTTCAGGAAGTGAATTGTTCATCGACTACTGCTTACCGAGAAAACCAGAGAGTCTGTCCAATGAAAATAACATTGAAAAAACAAAAAAAAGGAGCTCAAGTTAACCACCTTGATTGGGCTCGTCCGGGATTTGAACCCGGGACCTCTCGCACCCAAAGCGAGAATCATACCCCTAGACCAACGAGCCACGGTCCTTTGAGCATTTGACGGAATTGTCCTCAGCGTTTTCACCCCCCTTAGGATTCGAGGCCAAGAATGCCTATTCCTGAAGTTTGTTCCTGCCGCTGAAAGCCTTGTCGGTGTATGAGCCAAATGAATGCCCCAGTCGGCACGCTCTGACTGTCTTCACAGGTCTCCTCCTCATCCCGAAGGTTGGTGGCCCATTGACATCAGGGTGGAAGGTGCTTGCGATACACTGTTCCTTCCTTCCTTCCTTCCTTCCTTTATTCCTCTTATGCTGTTTATGTAATAAGAGGGGACGATACACAGAAGAGAGAAAGTGGCCCAACACACTAGACTAGCAGTCTTCTGATCAATCTGCAGCTGGCAAGGTGGGGGAGAGCCTTTATTTTGCACCTGCTGGGATCTGCATTGGCAGAAGCTCTGAGGGCTGGGCCTTTCCTTTTGCCTGTAAAAACAAAAAGCAGCCCTCCTCCCTCCAGCCCTGAGAGCATGGGCGTGACACTGGAAAAAGCAGCATCTCCCCTTTGGTAAAGATGACCATTGCACAGCTGCTCACTCAGAGCTCGATCGTGCTCGATCAGGCGAGATATATTTAGGTCACCAGCAAAGTCTGTTCTCTTTTCTTGCGTAGGGTGAGCATTCACAGAGCCCAGCTTCGTTGACAAGAGTGCAAAAGGTGTATACTAAAAGCTTTCTGCTTTACTTGAGCGCCATGGCCGTTATTATATTTTGGCTGCTCCAAGCAATCTCTGTCCAGCCGATGCAAATTTCCAGCTCAAATTTTCCCAGCACTCAAAAAGTCCCTCCTCCCGCCAGCTCTGCTTTCAGGAAGTTCAGCAGAAGCAGTCCAACTTCTGTTCCCACTTCAGAGGAAAAGCTTTCTCGGGCCAGAGAAAGCCAGGGAATCACTGTACCGGCAAGTGCATTTCTTACAACTGGTAATCCCTCAGAACACAGAAATGAAGAAGCTGTATATGAAAATGTATTATTTCTTTGGTACACTAACCTATGTAACTAATATGGACCATTTCAGAGGACGGAGCGGACCCAACTGTGATCCCAGAGACCCAAATACCCAGCAGTAGGGAAAATAAATCCTCTCTGTGCTCTGCAACATTACATACACAAAATGCAAGCGCGTGCATTTTTTTATTGGCCCCATATACAGAATACATGTGAGGATGCTTGCCTTCCCAGTGTATTTCTCAAGCTCTTGAGAGCATATGCTATTTCCATGGGAACGCAAATAAGTTCATACTTTACATTTGTGTGTGACAAAAGGGGAAAAAAACTATTTTGTGTAAAATGCCAGCAGAGAGTGTTTCTGCCCGGTCTCGAACCGGGGACCTTTCGCGTGTGAGGCGAACGTGATAACCACTACACTACAGAAACAGCTGCTTGCTCACCTTTGTAGGGACTGGGAGAACAGGTGCAAAGGGCAGTGCAAGTGGACCTGCTTAAAGACTAATCAAATGCCTTGCGCCTGAAGCTCACACAATCCAGCCTAAAACATACGTCCTATCAAGCATGCGCACATATACAAGTATGCCAGCTGAGGGCCTATGCAGCGTACAGAGGGAAGGACATATTTCCACTTTGAGATCGGACGGCCAAAACTCACAAGCAAATCAAGGAATGTTACTGAGAGCTAACAGAGAACACAAAGTGCTTGTCGCAAGGACATGGCACGCAAAGAGGTTCAGGAAGTGAATTGTTCATCGACTACTGCTTACCGAGAAAACCAGAGAGTCTGTCCAATGAAAATAACATTGAAAAAACAAAAAAAAGGAGCTCAAGTTAACCACCTTGATTGGGCTCGTCCGGGATTTGAACCCGGGACCTCTCGCACCCAAAGCGAGAATCATACCCCTAGACCAACGAGCCACGGTCCTTTGAGCATTTGACGGAATTGTCCTCAGCGTTTGCACCCCCCTTAGGATTCGAGGCCAAGAATGCCTATTCCTGAAGTTTGTTCCTGCCGCTGAAAGCCTTGTCGGTGTATGAGCCAAATGAATGCCCCAGTCGGCACGCTCTGACTGTCTTCACAGGTCTCCTCCTCATCCCGAAGGTTGGTGGCCCATTGACATCAGGGTGGAAGGTGCTTGCGATACACTGTTCCTTCCTTCCTTCCTTCCTTCCTTTATTCCTCTTATGCTGTTTATGTAATAAGAGGGGACGATACACAGAAGAGAGAAAGTGGCCCAACACACTAGACTAGCAGTCTTCTGATCAATCTGCAGCTGGCAAGGTGGGGGAGAGCCTTTATTTTGCACCTGCTGGGATCTGCATTGGCAGAAGCTCTGAGGGCTGGGCCTTTCCTTTTGCCTGTAAAAACAAAAAGCAGCCCTCCTCCCTCCAGCCCTGAGAGCATGGGCGTGACACTGGAAAAAGCAGCATCTCCCCTTTGGTAAAGATGACCATTGCACAGCTGCTCACTCAGAGCTCGATCGTGCTCGATCAGGCGAGATATATTAAGGTCACCAGCAAAGTCTGTTCTCTTTTCTTGCGTAGGGTGAGCATTCACAGAGCCCAGCTTCGTTGACAAGAGTGCAAAAGGTGTATACTAAAAGCTTTCTGCTTTACTTGAGCGCCATGGCCGTTATTATATTTTGGCTGCTCCAAGCAATCTCTGTCCAGCCGATGCAAATTTCCAGCTCAAATTTTCCCAGCACTCAAAAAGTCCCTCCTCCCGCCAGCTCTACTTTCAGGAAGTTCAGCAGAAGCAGTCCAACTTCTGTTCCCACTTCAGAGGAAAAGCTTTCTCGGGCCAGAGAAAGCCAGGGAATCACTGTACCGGCAAGTGCATTTCTTACAACTGGTAATCCCTCAGAACACAGAAATGAAGAAGCTGTATATGAAAATGTATTATTTCTTTGGTACACTAACCTATGTAACTAATATGGACCATTTCAGAGGACGGAGCGGACCCAACTGTGATCCCAGAGACCCAAATACCCAGCAGTAGGGAAAATAAATCCTCTCTGTGCTCTGCAACATTACATACACAAAATGCAAGCGCGTGCATTTTTTTATTGGCCCCATATACAGAATACATGTGAGGATGCTTGCCTTCCCAGTGTATTTCTCAAGCTCTTGAGAGCATATGCTATTTCCATGGGAACGCAAATAAGTTCATACTTTACATTTGTGTGTGACAAAAGGGGAAAAAAACTATTTTGTGTAAAATGCCAGCAGAGAGTGTTTCTGCCCGGTCTCGAACCGGGGACCTTTCGCGTGTGAGGCGAACGTGATAACCACTACACTACAGAAACAGCTGCTTGCTCACCTTTGTAGGGACTGGGAGAACAGGTGCAAAGGGCAGTGCAAGTGGACCTGCTTAAAGACTAATCAAATGCCTTGCGCCTGAAGCTCACACAATCCAGCGTAAAACATACGTCCTATCAAGCATGCGCACATATACAAGTATGCCAGCTGAGGGCCTATGCAGCGTACAGAGGGAAGGACATATTTCCACTTTGAGATCGGACGGCCAAAACTCACAAGCAAATCAAGGAATGTTACTGAGAGCTAACAGAGAACACAAAGTGCTTGTCGCAAGGACATGGCACGCAAAGAGGTTCAGGAAGTGAATTGTTCATCGACTACTGCTTACCGAGAAAACCAGAGAGTCTGTCCAATGAAAATAACATTGAAAAAACAAAAAAAAGGAGCTCAAGTTAACCACCTTGATTGGGCTGGTCCGGGATTTGAACCCGGAACCTCTCGCACCCAAAGCGAGAATCATACCCCTAGACCAACGAGCCACGGTCCTTTGAGCATTTGACGGAATTGTCCTCAGCGTTTGCACCCCCCTTAGGATTCGAGGCCAAGAATGCCTATTCCTGAAGTTTGTTCCTGCCGCTGAAAGCCTTGTCGGTGTATGAGCCAAATGAATGCCCCAGTCGGCACGCTCTGACTGTCTTCACAGGTCTCCTCCTCATCCCGAAGGTTGGTGGCCCATTGACATCAGGGTGGAAGGTGCTTGCGATACACTGTTCCTTCCTTCCTTCCTTCCTTCCTTTATTCCTCCTATGCTGTTTATGTAATAAGAGGGGACGATACACAGAAGAGAGAAAGTGGCCCAACACACTAGACTAGCAGTCTTCTGATCAATCTGCAGCTGGCAAGGTGGGGGAGAGCCTTTATTTTGCACCTGCTGGGATCTGCATTGGCAGAAGCTCTGAGGGCTGGGCCTTTCCTTTTGCCTGTAAAAACAAAAAGCAGCCCTCCTCCCTCCAGCCCTGAGAGCATGGGCGTGACACTGGAAAAAGCAGCATCTCCCCTTTGGTAAAGATGACCATTGCACAGCTGCTCACTCAGAGCTCGATCGTGCTCGATCAGGCGAGATATATTTAGGTCACCAGCAAAGTCTGTTCTCTTTTCTTGCGTAGGGTGAGCATTCACAGAGCCCAGCTTCGTTGACAAGAGTGCAAAAGGTGTATACTAAAAGCTTTCTGCTTTACTTGAGCGCCATGGCCGTTATTATATTTTGGCTGCTCCAAGCAATCTCTGTCCAGCCGATGCAAATTTCCAGCTCAAATTTTCCCAGCACTCAAAAAGTCCCTCCTCCCGCCAGCTCTGCTTTCAGGAAGTTCAGCAGAAGCAGTCCAACTTCTGTTCCCACTTCAGAGGAAAAGCTTTCTCGGGCCAGAGAAAGCCAGGGAATCACTGTACCGGCAAGTGCATTTCTTACAACTGGTAATCCCTCAGAACACAGAAATGAAGAAGCTGTATATGAAAATGTATTATTTCTTTGGTACACTAACCTATGTAACTAATATGGACCATTTCAGAGGACGGAGCGGACCCAACTGTGATCCCAGAGACCCAAATACCCAGCAGTAGGGAAAATAAATCCTCTCTGTGCTCTGCAACATTACATACACAAAATGCAAGCGCGTGCATTTTTTTATTGGCCCCATATACAGAATACATGTGAGGATGCTTGCCTTCCCAGTGTATTTCTCAAGCTCTTGAGAGCATATGCTATTTCCATGGGAACGCAAATAAGTTCATACTTTACATTTGTGTGTGACAAAAGGGGAAAAAAACTATTTTGTGTAAAATTCCAGCAGAGAGTGTTTCTGCCCGGTCTCGAACCGGGGACCTTTCGCGTGTGAGGCGAATGTGACAACCACTACACTACAGAAAGAGCTGCTTGCTCACCTTTGTAGGGACTGGGAGAACAGGTGCAAAGGGCAGTGCAAGTGGACCTGCTTAAAGACTAATCAAATGCCTTGCGCCTGAAGCTCACACAATCCAGCCTAAAACATACGTCCTATCAAGCATGCGCACATATACAAGTATGCCAGCTGAGGGCCTATGCAGCGTACAGAGGGAAGGACATATTTCCACTTTGAGATCGGACGGCCAAAACTCACAAGCAAATCAAGGAATGTTACTGAGAGCTAACAGAGAACACAAAGTGCTTGTCGCAAGGACATGGCACGCAAAGAGGTTCAGGAAGTGAATTGTTCATCGACTACTGCTTACCGAGAAAACCAGAGAGTCTGTCCAATGAAAATAACATTGAAAAAACAAAAAAAAAGGAGCTCAAGTTAACCACCTTGATTGGGCTCGTCCGGGATTTGAACCCGGGACCTCTCGCACCCAAAGCGAGAATCATACCCCTAGACCAACGAGCCACGGTCCTTTGAGCATTTGACGGAATTGACCTCAGCGTTTGCACCCCCCTTAGGATTCGAGGCCAAGAATGCCTATTCCTGAAGTTTGTTCCTGCCGCTGAAAGCCTTGTCGGTGTATGAGCCAAATGAATGCCCCAGTCGGCACGCTCTGACTGTCTTCACAGGTCTCCTCCTCATCCCGAAGGTTGGTGGCCCATTGACATCAGGGTGGAAGGTGCTTGCGATACACTGTTCCTTCCTTCCTTCCTTCCTTCCTTCCTTCCTTCCTTTATTCCTCTTATGCTGTTTATGTAATAAGAGGGGACGATACACAGAAGAGAGAAAGTGGCCCAACACACTAGACTAGCAGTCTTCTGATCAATCTGCAGCTGGCAAGGTGGGGGAGAGCCTTTATTTTGCACCTGCTGGGATCTGCATTGGCAGAAGCTCTGAGGGCTGGGCCTTTCCTTTTGCCTGTAAAAACAAAAAGCAGCCCTCCTCCCTCCAGCCCTGAGAGCATGGGCGTGACACTGGAAAAAGCAGCATCTCCCCTTTGGTAAAGATGACCATTGCACAGCTGCTCACTCAGAGCTCGATCGTGCTCGATCAGGCGAGATATATTTAGGTCACCAGCAAAGTCTGTTCTCTTTTCCTGCGTAGGGTGAGCATTCACAGAGCCCAGCTTCGTTGACAAGAGTGCAAAAGGTGTATACTAAAAGCTTTCTGCTTTACTTGAGCGCCATGGCCGTTATTATATTTTGGCTGCTCCAAGCAATCTCTGTCCAGCCGATGCAAATTTCCAGCTCAAATTTTCCCAGCACTCAAAAAGTCCCTCCTCCCGCCAGCTCTGCTTTCAGGAAGTTCAGCAGAAGCAGTCCAACTTCTGTTCCCACTTCAGAGGAAAAGCTTTCTCGGGCCAGAGAAAGCCAGGGAATCACTGTACCGGCAAGTGCATTTCTTACAACTGGTAATCCCTCAGAACACAGAAATGAAGAAGCTGTATATGAAAATGTATTATTTCTTTGGTACACTAACCTATGTAACTAATATGGACCATTTCAGAGGACGGAGCGGACCCAACTGTGATCCCAGAGACCCAAATACCCAGCAGTAGGGAAAATAAATCCTCTCTGTGCTCTGCAACATTACATACACAAAATGCAAGCGCGTGCATTTTTTTATTGGCCCCATATACAGAATACATGTGAGGATGCTTGCCTTCCCAGTGTATTTCTCAAGCTCTTGAGAGCATATGCTATTTCCATGGGAACGCAAATAAGTTCATACTTTACATTTGTGTGTGACAAAAGGGGAAAAAAACTATTTTGTGTAAAATGCCAGCAGAGAGTGTTTCTGCCCGGTCTCGAACCGCGGACCTTTCGCGTGTGAGGCGAACGTGATAACCACTACACTACAGAAACAGCTGCTTGCTCACCTTTGTAGGGACTGGGAGAACAGGTGCAAAGGGCAGTGCAAGTGGACCTGCTTAAAGACTAATCAAATGCCTTGCGCCTGAAGCTCACACAATCCAGCGTAAAACATACGTCCTATCAAGCATGCGCACATATACAAGTATGCCAGCTGAGGGCCTATGCAGCGTACAGAGGGAAGGACATATTTCCACTTTGAGATCGGACGGCCAAAACTCACAAGCAAATCAAGGAATGTTACTGAGAGCTAACAGAGAACACAAAGTGCTTGTCGCAAGGACATGGCACGCAAAGAGGTTCAGGAAGTGAATTGTTCATCGACTACTGCTTACCGAGAAAACCAGAGAGTCTGTCCAATGAAAATAACATTGAAAAAACAAAAAAAAGGAGCTCAAGTTAACCACCTTGATTGGGCTCGTCCGGGATTTGAACCCGGGACCTCTCGCACCCAAAGCGAGAATCATACCCCTAGACCAACGAGCCACGGTCCTTCGAGCATTTGACGGAATTGTCCTCAGCGTTTGCACCCCCCTTAGGATTCGAGGCCAAGAATGCCTATTCCTGAAGTTTGTTCCTGCCGCTGAAAGCCTTGTCGGTGTATGAGCCAAATGAATGCCCCAGTCGGCACGCTCTGACTGTCTTCACAGGTCTCCTCCTCATCCCGAAGGTTGGTGGCCCATTGACATCAGGGTGGAAGGTGCTTGCGATACACTGTTCCTTCCTTCCTTCCTTCCTTCCTTCCTTCCTTCCTTTATTCCTCTTATGCTGTTTATGTAATAAGAGGGGACGATACACAGAAGAGAGAAAGTGGCCCAACACACTAGACTAGCAGTCTTCTGATCAATCTGCAGCTGGCAAGGTGGGGGAGAGCCTTTATTTTGCACCTGCTGGGATCTGCATTGGCAGAAGCTCTGAGGGCTGGGCCTTTCCTTTTGCCTGTAAAAACAAAAAGCAGCCCTCCTCCCTCCAGCCCTGAGAGCATGGGCGTGACACTGGAAAAAGCAGCATCTCCCCTTTGGTAAAGATGACCATTGCACAGCTGCTCACTCAGAGCTCGATCGTGCTCGATCAGGCGAGATATATTTAGGTCACCAGCAAAGTCTGTTCTCTTTTCTTGCGTAGGGTGAGCATTCACAGAGCCCAGCTTCGTTGACAAGAGTGCAAAAGGTGTATACTAAAAGCTTTCTGCTTTACTTGAGCGCCATGGCCGTTATTATATTTTGGCTGCTCCAAGCAATCTCTGTCCAGCCGATGCAAATTTCCAGCTCAAATTTTCCCAGCACTCAAAAAGTCCCTCCTCCCGCCAGCTCTGCTTTCAGGAAGTTCAGCAGAAGCAGTCCAACTTCTGTTCCCACTTCAGAGGAAAAGCTTTCTCGGGCCAGAGAAAGCCAGGGAATCACTGTACCGGCAAGTGCATTTCTTACAACTGGTAATCCCTCAGAACACAGAAATGAAGAAGCTGTATATGAAAATGTATTATTTCTTTGGTACACTAACCTATGTAACTAATATGGACCATTTCAGAGGACGGAGCGGACCCAACTGTGATCCCAGAGACCCAAATACCCAGCAGTAGGGAAAATAAATCCTCTCTGTGCTCTGCAACATTACATACACAAAATGCAAGCGCGTGCATTTTTTTATTGGCCCCATATACAGAATACATGTGAGGATGCTTGCCTTCCCAGTGTATTTCTCAAGCTCTTGAGAGCATATGCTATTTCCATGGGAACGCAAATAAGTTCATACTTTACATTTGTGTGTGACAAAAGGGGAAAAAAACTATTTTGTGTAAAATGCCAGCAGAGAGTGTTTCTGCCCGGTCTCGAACCGGGGACCTTTCGCGTGTGAGGCGAACGTGATAACCACTACACTACAGAAACAGCTGCTTGCTCACCTTTGTAGGGACTGGGAGAACAGGTGCAAAGGGCAGTGCAAGTGGACCTGCTTAAAGACTAATCAAATGCCTTGCGCCTGAAGCTCACACAATCCAGCCTAAAACATACGTCCTATCAAGCATGCGCACATATACAAGTATGCCAGCTGAGGGCCTATGCAGCGTACAGAGGGAAGGACATATTTCCACTTTGAGATCGGACGGCCAAAACTCACAAGCAAATCAAGGAATGTTACTGAGAGCTAACAGAGAACACAAAGTGCTTGTCGCAAGGACATGGCACGCAAAGAGGTTCAGAAAGTGAATTGTTCATCGACTACTGCTTACCGAGAAAACCAGAGAGTCTGTCCAATGAAAATAACATTGAAAAAACAAAAAAAGGAGCTCAAGTTAACCACCTTGATTGGGCTCGTCCGGGATTTGAACCCGGGACCTCTCGCACCCAAAGCGAGAATCATACCCCTAGACCAACGAGCCACGGTCCTTTGAGCATTTGACGGAATTGTCCTCAGCGTTTGCACCCCCCTTAGGATTCAAGGCCAAGAATGCCTATTCCTGAAGTTTGTTCCTGCCGCTGAAAGCCTTGTCGGTGTATGAGCCAAATGAATGCCCCAGTCGGCACGCTCTGACTGTCTTCACAGGTCTCCTCCTCATCCCGAAGGTTGGTGGCCCATTGACATCAGGGTGGAAGGTGCTTGCGATACACTGTTCCTTCCTTCCTTCCTTCCTTCCTTTATTCCTCTTATGCTGTTTATGTAATAAGAGGGGACGATACACAGAAGAGAGAAAGTGGCCCAACACACTAGACTAGCAGTCTTCTGATCAATCTGCAGCTGGCAAGGTGGGGGAGAGCCTTTATTTTGCACCTGCTGGGATCTGCATTGGCAGAAGCTCTGAGGGCTGGGCCTTTCCTTTTGCCTGTAAAAACAAAAAGCAGCCCTCCTCCCTCCAGCCCTGAGAGCATGGGCATGACACTGGAAAAAGCAGCATCTCCCCTTTGGTAAAGATGACCATTGCACAGCTGCTCACTCAGAGCTCGATCGTGCTCGATCAGGCGAGATATATTTAGGTCACCAGCAAAGTCTGTTCTCTTTTCTTGCGTAGGGTGAGCATTCACAGAGCCCAGCTTCGTTGACAAGAGTGCAAAAGGTGTATACTAAAAGCTTTCTGCTTTACTTGAGCGCCATGGCCGTTATTATATTTTGGCTGCTCCAAGCAATCTCTGTCCAGCCGATGCAAATTTCCAGCTCAAATTTTCCCAGCACTCAAAAAGTCCCTCCTCCCGCCAGCTCTGCTTTCAGGAAGTTCAGCAGAAGCAGTCCAACTTCTGTTCCCACTTCAGAGGAAAAGCTTTCTCGGGCCAGAGAAAGCCAGGGAATCACTGTACCGGCAAGTGCATTTCTTACAACTGGTAATCCCTCAGAACACAGAAATGAAGAAGCTGTATATGAAAATGTATTATTTCTTTGGTACACTAACCTATGTAACTAATATGGACCATTTCAGAGGACGGAGCGGACCCAACTGTGATCCCAGAGACCCAAATACCCAGCAGTAGGGAAAATAAATCCTCTCTGTGCTCTGCAACATTACATACACAAAATGCAAGCGCGTGCATTTTTTTATTGGCCCCATATACAGAAAACATGTGAGGATGCTTGCCTTCCCAGTGTATTTCTCAAGCTCTTGAGAACATATGCTATTTCCATGGGAACGCAAATAAGTTCATACTTTACATTTGTGTGTGACAAAAGGGGAAAAAAACTATTTTGTGTAAAATGCCAGCAGAGAGTGTTTCTGCCCGGTCTCGAACCGGGGACCTTTCGCGTGTGAGGCGAACGTGATAACCACTACACTACAGAAACAGCTGCTTGCTCACCTTTGTAGGGACTGGGAGAACAGGTGCAAAGGGCAGTGCAAGTGGACCTGCTTAAAGACTAATCAAATGCCTTGCGCCTGAAGCTCACACAATCCAGCCTAAAACATACGTCCTATCAAGCATGCGCACATATACAAGTATGCCAGCTGAGGGCCTATGCAGCGTACAGAGGGAAGGACATATTTCCACTTTGAGATCGGACGGCCAAAACTCACAAGCAAATCAAGGAATGTTACTGAGAGCTAACAGAGAACACAAAGTGCTTGTCACAAGGACATGGCACGCAAAGAGGTTCAGGAAGTGAATTGTTCATCGACTACTGCTTACCGAGAAAACCAGAGAGTCTGTCCAATGAAAATAACATTGAAAAAACAAAAAAAAGGAGCTCAAGTTAACCACCTTGATTGGGCTCGTCCGGGATTTGAACCCGGGACCTCTCGCACCCAAAGCGAGAATCATACCCCTAGACCAACGAGCCACGGTCCTTTGAGCATTTGACGGAATTGTCCTCAGCGTTTGCACCCCCCTTAGGATTCGAGGCCAAGAATGCCTATTCCTGAAGTTTGTTCCTGCCGCTGAAAGCCTTGTCGGTGTATGAGCCAAATGAATGCCCCAGTCGGCACGCTCTGACTGTCTTCACAGGTCTCCTCCTCATCCCGAAGGTTGGTGGCCCATTGACATCAGGGTGGAAGGTGCTTGCGATACACTGTTCCTTCCTTCCTTCCTTCCTTCCTTCCTTTATTCCTCTTATGCTGTTTATGTAATAAGAGGGGACGATACACAGAAGAGAGAAAGTGGCCCAACACACTAGACTAGCAGTCTTCTGATCAATCTGCAGCTGGCAAGGTGGGGGAGAGCCTTTATTTTGCACCTGCTGGGATCTGCATTGGCAGAAGCTCTGAGGCCTGGGCCTTTCCTTTTGCCTGTAAAAACAAAAAGCAGCCCTCCTCCCTCCAGCCCTGAGAGCATGGGCGTGACACTGGAAAAAGCAGCATCTCCCCTTTGGTAAAGATGACCATTGCACAGCTGCTCACTCAGAGCTCGATCGTGCTCGATCAGGCGAGATATATTTAGGTCACCAGCAAAGTCTGTTCTCTTTTCTTGCGTAGGGTGAGCATTCACAGAGCCCAGCTTCGTTGACAAGAGTGCAAAAGGTGTATACTAAAAGCTTTCTGCTTTACTTGAGCGCCATGGCCGTTATTATATTTTGGCTGCTCCAAGCAATCTCTGTCCAGCCGATGCAAATTTCCAGCTCAAATTTTCCCAGCACTCAAAAAGTCCCTCCTCCCGCCAGCTCTGCTTTCAGGAAGTTCAGCAGAAGCAGTCCAACTTCTGTTCCCACTTCAGAGGAAAAGCTTTCTCGGGCCAGAGAAAGCCAGGGAATCACTGTACCGGCAAGTGCATTTCTTACAACTGGTAATCCCTCAGAACACAGAAATGAAGAAGCTGTATATGAAAATGTATTATTTCTTTGGTACACTAACCTATGTAACTAATATGGACCATTTCAGAGGACGGAGCGGACCCAACTGTGATCCCAGAGACCCAAATACCCAGCAGTAGGGAAAATAAATCCTCTCTGTGCTCTGCAACATTACATACACAAAATGCAAGCGCGTGCATTTTTTTATTGGCCCCATATACAGAATACATGTGAGGATGCTTGCCTTCCCAGTGTATTTCTCAAGCTCTTGAGAGCATATGCTATTTCCATGGGAACGCAAATAAGTTCATACTTTACATTTGTGTGTGACAAAAGGGGAAAAAAACTATTTTGTGTAAAATGCCAGCAGAGAGTGTTTCTGCCCCGTCTCGAACCGGGGACCTTTCGCGTGTGAGGCGAACGTGATAACCACTACACTACAGAAACAGCTGCTTGCTCACCTTTGTAGGGACTGGGAGAACAGGTGCAAAGGGCAGTGCAAGTGGACCTGCTTAAAGACTAATCAAATGCCTTGCGCCTGAAGCTCACACAATCCAGCGTAAAACATACGTCCTATCAAGCATGCGCACATATACAAGTATGCCAGCTGAGGGCCTATGCAGCGTACAGAGGGAAGGACATATTTCCACTTTGAGATCGGACGGCCAAAACTCACAAGCAAATCAAGGAATGTTACTGAGAGCTAACAGAGAACACAAAGTGCTTGTCGCAAGGACATGGCACGCAAAGAGGTTCAGGAAGTGAATTGTTCATCGACTACTGCTTACCGAGAAAACCAGAGAGTCTGTCCAATGAAAATAACATTGAAAAAACAAAAAAAAGGAGCTCAAGTTAACCACCTTGATTGGGCTCCTCCGGGATTTGAACCCCGGACCTCTCGCACCCAAAGCGAGAATCATACCCCTAGACCAACGAGCCACGGTCCTTTGAGCATTTGACGGAATTGTCCTCAGCGTTTGCACCCCCCTTAGGATTCGAGGCCAAGAATGCCTATTCCTGAAGTTTGTTCCTGCCGCTGAAAGCCTTGTCGGTGTATGAGCCAAATGAATGCCCCAGTCGGCACGCTCTGACTGTCTTCACAGGTCTCCTCCTCATCCCGAAGGTTGGTGGCCCATTGACATCAGGGTGGAAGGTGCTTGCGATACACTGTTCCTTCCTTCCTTCCTTCCTTCCTTCCTTTATTCCTCTTATGCTGTTTATGTAATAAGAGGGGACGATACACAGAAGAGAGAAAGTGGCCCAACACACTAGACTAGCAGTCTTCTGATCAATCTGCAGCTGGCAAGGTGGGGGAGAGCCTTTATTTTGCACCTGCTGGGATCTGCATTGGCAGAAGCTCTGAGGGCTGGGCCTTTCCTTTTGCCTGTAAAAACAAAAAGCAGCCCTCCTCCCTCCAGCCCTGAGAGCATGGGCGTGACACTGGAAAAAGCAGCATCTCCCCTTTGGTAAAGATGACCATTGCACAGCTGCTCACTCAGAGCTCGATCGTGCTCGATCAGGCGAGATATATTTAGGTCACCAGCAAAGTCTGTTCTCTTTTCTTGCGTAGGGTGAGCATTCACAGAGCCCAGCTTCGTTGACAAGAGTGCAAAAGGTGTATACTAAAAGCTTTCTGCTTTACTTGAGCGCCATGGCCGTTATTATATTTTGGCTGCTCCAAGCAATCTCTGTCCAGCCGATGCAAATTTCCAGCTCAAATTTTCCCAGCACTCAAAAAGTCCCTCCTCCCGCCAGCTCTGCTTTCAGGAAGTTCAGCAGAAGCAGTCCAACTTCTGTTCCCACTTCAGAGGAAAAGCTTTCTCGGGCCAGAGAAAGCCAGGGAATCACTGTACCGGCAAGTGCATTTCTTACAACTGGTAATCCCTCAGAACACAGAAATGAAGAAGCTGTATATGAAAATTTATTATTTCTTTGGTACACTAACCTATGTAACTAATATGGACCATTTCAGAGGACGGAGCGGACCCAACTGTGATCCCAGAGACCCAAATACCCAGCAGTAGGGAAAATAAATCCTCTCTGTGCTCTGCAACATTACATACACAAAATGCAAGCGCGTGCATTTTTTTATTGGCCCCATATACAGAATACATGTGAGGATGCTTGCCTTCCCAGTGTATTTCTCAAGCTCTTGAGAGCATATGCTATTTCCATGGGAACGCAAATAAGTTCATACTTTACATTTGTGTGTGACAAAAGGGGAAAAAAACTATTTTGTGTAAAATGCCAGCAGAGAGTGTTTCTGCCCGGTCTCGAACCGGGGACCTTTCGCGTGTGAGGCGAACGTGATAACCACTACACTACAGAAACAGCTGCTTGCTCACCTTTGTAGGGACTGGGAGAACAGGTGCAAAGGGCAGTGCAAGTGGACCTGCTTAAAGACTAATCAAATGCCTTGCGCCTGAAGCTCACACAATCCAGCCTAAAACATACGTCCTATCAAGCATGCGCACATATACAAGTATGCCAGCTGAGGGCCTATGCAGCGTACAGAGGGAAGGACATATTTCCACTTTGAGATCGGACGGCCAAAACTCACAAGCAAATCAAGGAATGTTACTGAGAGCTAACAGAGAACACAAAGTGCTTGTCGCAAGGACATGGCACGCAAAGAGGTTCAGGAAGTGAATTGTTCATCGACTACTGCTTACCGAGAAAACCAGAGAGTCTGTCCAATGAAAATAACATTGAAAAAACAAAAAAAAGGAGCTCAAGTTAACCACCTTGATTGGGCTCGTCCGGGATTTGAACCCGGGACCTCTCGCACCCAAAGCGAGAATCATACTCCTAGACCAACGAGCCACGGTCCTTTGAGCATTTGACGGAATTGTCCTCAGCGTTTGCACCCCCCTTAGGATTCGAGGCCAAGAATGCCTATTCCTGAAGTTTGTTCCTGCCGCTGAAAGCCTTGTCGGTGTATGAGCCAAATGAATGCCCCAGTCGGCACGCTCTGACTGTCTTCACAGGTCTCCTCCTCATCCCGAAGGTTGGTGGCCCATTGACATCAGGGTGGAAGGTGCTTGCGATACACTGTTCCTTCCTTCCTTCCTTCCTTTATTCCTCTTATGCTGTTTATGTAACAAGAGGGGACGATACACAGAAGAGAGAAAGTGGCCCAACACACTAGACTAGCAGTCTTCTGATCAATCTGCAGCTGGCAAGGTGGGGGAGAGCCTTTATTTTGCACCTGCTGGGATCTGCATTGGCAGAAGCTCTGAGGGCTGGGCCTTTCCTTTTGCCTGTAAAAACAAAAAGCAGCCCTCCTCCCTCCAGCCCTGAGAGCATGGGCGTGACACTGGAAAAAGCAGCATCTCCCCTTTGGTAAAGATGACCATTGCACAGCTGCTCACTCAGAGCTCGATCGTGCTCGATCAGGCGAGATATATTTAGGTCACCAGCAAAGTCTGTTCTCTTTTCTTGCGTAGGGTGAGCATTCACAGAGCCCAGCTTCGTTGACAAGAGTGCAAAAGGTGTATACTAAAAGCTTTCTGCTTTACTTGAGCGCCATGGCCGTTATTATATTTTGGCTGCTCCAAGCAATCTCTGTCCAGCCGATGCAAATTTCCAGCTCAAATTTTCCCAGCACTCAAAAAGTCCCTCCTCCCGCCAGCTCTGCTTTCAGGAAGTTCAGCAGAAGCAGTCCAACTTCTGTTCCCACTTCAGAGGAAAAGCTTTCTCGGGCCAGAGAAAGCCAGGGAATCACTGTACCGGCAAGTGCATTTCTTACAACTGGTAATCCCTCAGAACACAGAAATGAAGAAGCTGTATATGAAAATGTATTATTTCTTTGGTACACTAACCTATGTAACTAATATGGACCATTTCAGAGGACGGAGCGGACCCAACTGTGATCCCAGAGACCCAAATACCCAGCAGTAGGGAAAATAAATCCTCTCTGTGCTCTGCAACATTACATACACAAAATGCAAGCGCGTGCATTTTTTTATTGGCCCCATATACAGAATACATGTGAGGATGCTTGCCTTCCCAGTGTATTTCTCAAGCTCTTGAGAGCATATGCTATTTCCATGGGAACGCAAATAAGTTCATACTTTACATTTGTGTGTGACAAAAGGGGAAAAAAACTATTTTGTGTAAAATGCCAGCAGAGAGTGTCCTTTCGCGTGTGAGGCGAACGTGATAACCACTACACTACAGAAACAGCTGCTTGCTCACCTTTGTAGGGACTGGGAGAACAGGTGCAAAGGGCAGTGCAAGTGGACCTGCTTAAAGACTAATCAAATGCCTTGCGCCTGAAGCTCACACAATCCAGCCTAAAACATACGTCCTATCAAGCATGCGCACATATACAAGTATGCCAGCTGAGGGCCTATGCAGCGTACAGAGGGAAGGACATATTTCCACTTTGAGATCGGACGGCCAAAACTCACAAGCAAATCAAGGAATGTTACTGAGAGCTAACAGAGAACACAAAGTGCTTGTCGCAAGGACATGGCACGCAAAGAGGTTCAGGAAGTGAATTGTTCATCGACTACTGCTTACCGAGAAAACCAGAGAGTCTGTCCAATGAAAATAACATTGAAAAAACAAAAAAAAGGAGCTCAAGTTAACCACCTTGATTGGGCTCGTCCGGGATTTGAACCCGGGACCTCTCGCACCCAAAGCGAGAATCATACCCCTAGACCAACGAGCCACGGTCCTTTGAGCATTTGACGGAATTGTCCTCAGCGTTTGCACCCCCCTTAGGATTCGAGGCCAAGAATGCCTATTCCTGAAGTTTGTTCCTGCCGCTGAAAGCCTTGTCGGTGTATGAGCCAAATGAATGCCCCAGTCGGCACGCTCTGACTGTCTTCACAGGTCTCCTCCTCATCCCGAAGGTTGGTGGCCCATTGACATCAGGGTGGAAGGTGCTTGCGATACACTGTTCCTTCCTTCTTTCCTTCCTTCCTTTATTCCTCTTATGCTGTTTATGTAATAAGAGGGGACGATACACAGAAGAGAGAAAGTGGCCCAACACACTAGACTAGCAGTCTTCTGATCAATCTGCAGCTGGCAAGGTGGGGGAGAGCCTTTATTTTGCACCTGCTGGGATCTGCATTGGCAGAAGCTCTGAGGGCTGGGCCTTTCCTTTTGCCTGTAAAAACAAAAAGCAGCCCTCCTCCCTCCAGCCCTGAGAGCATGGGCGTGACACTGGAAAAAGCAGCATCTCCCCTTTGGTAAAGATGACCATTGCACAGCTGCTCACTCAGAGCTCGATCGTGCTCGATCAGGCGAGATATATTTAGGTCACCAGCAAAGTCTGTTCTCTTTTCTTGCGTAGGGTGAGCATTCACAGAGCCCAGCTTCGTTGACAAGAGTGCAAAAGGTGTATACTAAAAGCTTTCTGCTTTACTTGAGCGCCATGGCCGTTATTATATTTTGGCTGCTCCAAGCAATCTCTGTCCAGCCGATGCAAATTTCCAGCTCAAATTTTCCCAGCACTCAAAAAGTCCCTCCTCCCGCCAGCTCTGCTTTCAGGAAGTTCAGCAGAAGCAGTCCAACTTCTGTTCCCACTTCAGAGGAAAAGCTTTCTCGGGCCAGAGAAAGCCAGGGAATCACTGTACCGGCAAGTGCATTTCTTACAACTGGTAATCCCTCAGAACACAGAAATGAAGAAGCTGTATATGAAAATGTATTATTTCTTTGGTACACTAACCTATGTAACTAATATGGACCATTTCAGAGGACGGAGCGGACCCAACTGTGATCCCAGAGACCCAAATACCCAGCAGTAGGGAAAATAAATCCTCTCTGTGCTCTGCAACATTACATACACAAAATGCAAGCGCGTGCATTTTTTTATTGGCCCCATATACAGAATACATGTGAGGATGCTTGCCTTCCCAGTGTATTTCTCAAGCTCTTGAGAGCATATGCTATTTCCATGGGAACGCAAATAAGTTCATACTTTACATTTGTGTGTGACAAAAGGGGAAAAAAACTATTTTGTGTAAAATGCCAGCAGAGAGTGTTTCTGCCCGGTCTCGAACCGGGGACCTTTCGCGTGTGAGGCGAACGTGATAACCACTACACTACAGAAACAGCTGCTTGCTCACCTTTGTAGGGACTGGGAGAACAGGTGCAAAGGGCAGTGCAAGTGGACCTGCTTAAAGACTAATCAAATGCCTTGCGCCTGAAGCTCACACAATCCAGCGTAAAACATACGTCCTATCAAGCATGCGCACATATACAAGTATGCCAGCTGAGGGCCTATGCAGCGTACAGAGGGAAGGACATATTTCCACTTTGAGATCGGACGGCCAAAACTCACAAGCAAATCAAGGAATGTTACTGAGAGCTAACAGAGAACACAAAGTGCTTGTCGCAAGGACATGGCACGCAAAGAGGTTCAGGAAGTGAATTGTTCATCGACTACTGCTTACCGAGAAAACCAGAGAGTCTGTCCAATGAAAATAACATTGAAAAAACAAAAAAAAGGAGCTCAAGTTAACCACCTTGATTGGGCTCGTCCGGGATTTGAACCCGGGACCTCTCGCACCCAAAGCGAGAATCATACCCCTAGACCAACGAGCCACCGTCCTTTGAGCATTTGACGGAATTGTCCTCAGCGTTTGCACCCCCCTTAGGATTCGAGGCCAAGAATGCCTATTCCTGAAGTTTGTTCCTGCCGCTGAAAGCCTTGTCGGTGTATGAGCCAAATGAATGCCCCAGTCGGCACGCTCTGACTGTCTTCACAGGTCTCCTCCTCATCCCGAAGGTTGGTGGCCCATTGACATCAGGGTGGAAGGTGCTTGCGATACACTGTTCCTTCCTTCCTTCCTTCCTTCCTTTATTCCTCTTATGCTGTTTATGTAATAAGAGGGGACGATACACAGAAGAGAGAAAGTGGCCCAACACACTAGACTAGCAGTCTTCTGATCAATCTGCAGCTGGCAAGGTGGGGGAGAGCCTTTATTTTGCACCTGCTGGGATCTGCATTGGCAGAAGCTCTGAGGGCTGGGCCTTTCCTTTTGCCTGTAAAAACAAAAAGCAGCCCTCCTCCCTCCAGCCCTGAGAGCATGGGCGTGACACTGGAAAAAGCAGCATCTCCCCTTTGGTAAAGATGACCATTGCACAGCTGCTCACTCAGAGCTCGATCGTGCTCGATCAGGCGAGATATATTTAGGTCACCAGCAAAGTCTGTTCTCTTTTCTTGCGTAGGGTGAGCATTCACAGAGCCCAGCTTCGTTGACAAGAGTGCAAAAGGTGTATACTAAAAGCTTTCTGCTTTACTTGAGCGCCATGGCCGTTATTATATTTTGGCTGCTCCAAGCAATCTCTGTCCAGCCGATGCAAATTTCCAGCTCAAATTTTCCCAGCACTCAAAAAGTCCCTCCTCCCGCCAGCTCTGCTTTCAGGAAGTTCAGCAGAAGCAGTCCAACTTCTGTTCCCACTTCAGAGGAAAAGCTTTCTCGGGCCAGAGAAAGCCAGGGAATCACTGTACCGGCAAGTGCATTTCTTACAACTGGTAATCCCTCAGAACACAGAAATGAAGAAGCTGTATATGAAAATGTATTATTTCTTTGGTACACTAACCTATGTAACTAATATGGACCATTTCAGAGGACGGAGCGGACCCAACTGTGATCCCAGAGACCCAAATACCCAGCAGTAGGGAAAATAAATCCTCTCTGTGCTCTGCAACATTACATACACAAAATGCAAGCGCGTGCATTTTTTTATTGGCCCCATATACAGAATACATGTGAGGATGCTTGCCTTCCCAGTGTATTTCTCAAGCTCTTGAGAGCATATGCTATTTCCATGGGAACGCAAATAAGTTCATACTTTACATTTGTGTGTGACAAAAGGGGAAAAAAACTATTTTGTGTAAAATGCCAACAGAGAGTGTTTCTGCCCGGTCTCGAACCGGGGACCTTTCGCGTGTGAGGCGAACGTGATAACCACTACACTACAGAAACAGCTGCTTGCTCACCTTTGTAGGGACTGGGAGAACAGGTGCAAAGGGCAGTGCAAGTGGACCTGCTTAAAGACTAATCAAATGCCTTGCGCCTGAAGCTCACACAATCCAGCCTAAAACATACGTCCTATCAAGCATGCGCACATATACAAGTATGCCAGCTGAGGGCCTATGCAGCGTACAGAGGGAAGGACATATTTCCACTTTGAGATCAGACGGCCAAAACTCACAAGCAAATCAAGGAATGTTACTGAGAGCTAACAGAGAACACAAAGTGCTTGTCGCAAGGACATGGCACGCAAAGAGGTTCAGGAAGTGAATTGTTCATCGACTACTGCTTACCGAGAAAACCAGAGAGTCTGTCCAATGAAAATAACATTGAAAAAACAAAAAAAAGGAGCTCAAGTTAACCACCTTGATTGGGCTCGTCCGGGATTTGAACCCGGGACCTCTCGCACCCAAAGCGAGAATCATACCCCTAGACCAACGAGCCACGGTCCTTTGAGCATTTGACGGAATTGTCCTCAGCGTTTGCACCCCCCTTAGGATTCGAGGCCAAGAATGCCTATTCCTGAAGTTTGTTCCTGCCGCTGAAAGCCTTGTCGGTGTATGAGCCAAATGAATGCCCCAGTCGGCACGCTCTGACTGTCTTCACAGGTCTCCTCCTCATCCCGAAGGTTGGTGGCCCATTGACATCAGGGTGGAAGGTGCTTGCGATACACTGTTCCTTCCTTCCTTCCTTCCTTCCTTTATTCCTCTTGTTGTGCTCCGTTCATTCATGCATACCCAAGCCTCAAGAATGACACGGAGCCAATGCTGCAGTGAACCATCTTTATTCACTCCCTGACACCAACTGCCGTTTCCTTCCCCGGCCCCCTCCTTTTCCCTTTCTCTCCCGCTCCTTCTCTGTTGCCGCTCTTAAAGGGGTAGTGTCCCTTTA
This sequence comes from Ambystoma mexicanum, assembly GCF_040938575.1. Classification (NCBI taxonomy): domain Eukaryota; kingdom Metazoa; phylum Chordata; class Amphibia; order Caudata; family Ambystomatidae; genus Ambystoma; species Ambystoma mexicanum. The sequence goes on along the minus strand of NC_090924.1, from coordinate 128,968,379 downwards.
TTCATGTACAACACCTCCCCCGTACTTAACATGAGAGTCCAGTTACATCTGTTCGATGAGCCTCACTGGCTTCTTTATTGTCCTAGGGGTCTCCCTGGTGATTCTCGGCTTTCGCCGGTCAATTCCACTGGGGGTTCTGTTTCTTCTTCCTCGCTGGTGTTCTCGTCGGGTGTTTCTTGTGTTTCATGTTCCTCCAGACATAACTCCCTGAGGAATGAGGAGTTGTGGGTAATGTCTCCTAGTTCTCCGGTTTCTGTGATCATGGGCCTCTTGATGGCTGTGATTGTTCGTGGCTCTGGGCTGTATCGAGTGTCCGTTTTCTTGCGTTGTGTTTGTCGCACCAGGACTGTTTGCTCGATCTCTAGTCGTTGTTCTTTCGCTCTCCTTTTTGTGTCAGCCCATTGCTTGGCCTTCCTCTTCCTCTCGGTGTCTCGTTCTCTGACGGTTAGGTCTTCTTCAGGTGTGTGGTCCTTCCATCTGGGAATGCGTGTTCTGGGTTGATCTCTCACCATGAGTTCAGCTGGTGGCCTGTCATTTGACGACAGGTGCAAGATTTTTTTAGTGACCTCATGTGCCCGGGTGTCAACTTTGTCCAGTAGGGGGTGTCTGGATGGATAGTCCGCTGGGTCTGCGTCTCCTCCTGGTTTGTGGACAATAGTATAATCGTCCTCTTGCAGTCTTATTCCCCCTCGTTCTATGCGGGGTGGCATTTTCATTTTGGTGTTCCCACAGGTTGGTGTTAGGGCTTTGTCATGTTGCTCTTGATCCCTTCCAGGTATTGAGATGTCGTTGAGAAGAAGAAGTTGGATTTCTTTTGATACCTGTTCTTGGAGGTGGAAACCCACTTTCCGTGGGTGTTGTGGAACTGGCCTGACGTTTTTGTCTATGTGTAGTTTGATGCATGGCCCTTTTAGCATCCCTACCCCTTCGAATAGTTTGGGGAAGGTGTTCTTGAGTTCTCTTTTTGCCAATGGTCTGTCTATGATTGCCCTGACGGATTCGCATGGTAGTGGTAGTCCTTCAATGACCTCTGACTGGTCATAGTGTAGGTCAATCAGGGCAAGTGCGTTAGCTGTCCTGTAACTGAGAAGGCAGCGGCCAATAGCTGGGCTTCTTATCACATGTATCGTGGCGGTTACTGTGATGCCTCTGTGTCGTAGGTCGCATTGAAATTTCCCTTTTGAGGTCATGGGTTGGGTTGCTCCCCATTGGAAGATGTGTGTCCTAGACTCTTGGATGGGGTATGTTGAGGCTATTTCACGATAGATGTCTTCATTCATGACGTTGACCGTCGCTCCTGTATCAACAATAAATCTGTTTTGGGTTCTTCCCATCTGAATTGTTACTCTGGGAGCCGCGGTGTCCTCCTCCTCCACGCTGAGAAGGCATACATACTCTCGGTCGTAGCCGTCCTGCAGGTATTGAGGCTGTTCGTTTCCACTTGGTGGATGGTGTGGTGGGGGGTAAGGGTATGGCTCCCTGTCACGTTCCCGGTTGTCTGGTGCTTCCGCTCTGCGGGTGTCTTCGCGTTCCAGTTCCCGCATGAAGTCATCCTGATAGGCATCGTATAATTCGTGGTCTTTCCTGTCTGGTTCAATCTGAAGTCCTTCCAAGGCTCTCACTGTGTTTGGGCGTTGATATGATGGCGCGAGAGGTGCGTTCCTGTCCACATGGTGATGCTGTTCTTTATGTGCGTCCATCGTGCGAGGGGTAGATCGTGGGCGTGCTGATCCTCCTTCCGGTAGTAGTTCTTTGCACATCACTTGGAAGTGGTTCTCCATTCCGCATCTCATGCATCGTTGCCCAATGGCGGGGCACGGTCCTCTGTGTGGATATTCGAATCCGCAGCGATAGCATTGGCGGTCACCCTGTGCTCGTTGTGTCGGGTACCTCTGGTTGGTCCTTGGTTGGGTGTTTGGCTGGCGGGCGTAGGGATGAATTGCGGCTATGGTTTCTCCCTTTTTGGGGTTCTCAATGGCTGCTGCTTGAATGTCCACTCTTTCGTATACCCTGGCTAGGTCTAGTACCTCTTTTAGGGATAGGGGTTTCTTGAGGAGGTGCTTCCGGAACATCGAGGATACACACCCTTCTATGATGCGTAATCTAATGGCTTCTTCGTCATTAAAGTTAGCAAAGTCACATTTTGATATTTTCCTCTGAAGACGTATTACGAACTCCCCTATTGATTCGTGAGGTAGCTGGCCACATTGGTTGAAAGTGTACCTTTCATAGTCCCGGTTCGGTGAGATGACTAGTTTTTCGTTAATGGCTTGCAGGAGTCTTGCATATGTGGTGCGGTCTTGTGGAGGGATCGTGCGTATAATATTTTTGATTTCTCTCCCTGCGACATTTGCAAATATGCTCAGTATGTTGGGAGGTTCTTGTGTGCCAATGGCGCCCACGAAGTCGTCAAATTCCTCCATCCATTCTTCCCATCTCTGCCCCTGGTCATGGTGTGGGTTTAGCGTGAACGGGGCAGGTCTCCTCATTAGGCTTGCATGAGAGGAGGGAGCTCCCGGTGGTGGTGGTGGTGCATTAGGGTCTGCCGCGTCTGCAGATGACATGGCGGTATCTTGGTGTGTAGCGTGGAGTGCTGCGTCGCGGATGCTCTGGGTGCTCTGATAGGCTTTTGCACCGTGGTTCTCTTGAACTGCTGCTGTGTATATTCGCCCACTGGGGCACGTTGTTCACCCTCTGCTGTTTGTGTGCAGAGTGGCGTTCTGGCAATGTCACCTTCGGGTTCTTGCAGAATTTTCTTTTTTTTTTTTTTGGTGTTTTTACCAATGTGTCACGTAGGTGGGAGACTCGGGGTTCCCCTTTGCAAATGTTACCTTTGGGTGTGTCTGCTGGTGTGTCACGTGGGTGGGAGACACGGGGTTTCCCCTTTCAAGTGTCACCTTCGGGTGTCTCTACAGATGTGTCACGTGGGTGGGAGACTCGGGGTTCCTTTTTGCAGGTGTCATCTTCGGGCGATTTCACTGGTTCCCTGATGTGTCACATGGGTGGGAGACTCGGGGTTCCCTTTTCGCTACCCTTTTCCGACTCCTTACTTGAGGGTGGATGCCGCGAGCCTGCGGGTCTCCTCTTCCGTGACGTGTGGGCCTCTTCTGGTCCGCGGGCTCCGCTCGTTGTTGGCGTTCGCGGTCCTCTTCTTGCCGAGGTGCGCGGGACGTCTTCTGCTGGGCGCTGCGGTCCTGGTCGGCTGGCCGCTGTCGGCGGGCTTCCGCTGCTGGGCTCTTCGCTGCTGGGCTCTGCAGTTGGGGCGCACGGGCCTCTCGATCTTCCGGTCGGCTGGGCACTTCAGTCTCGGGCGCACGGGCCCCTCGATCACCTGGTCGGCTGGGCCAGCTGCCGGTGGGCCTCCGCTGCTGGGCTCTTCGCTGCTGGGCTCTGCAGTTGGGGCGCACGGGCCTCTCGATCTTCCGGTCGGCTGGTTAGCTGGCAGTCCTCCGCTGTCGGGTTCCTCGCCACCGGGCTCTCCAGTCTTGGGCGCACGGTCCTCCCCGATCTTCTGGTCGGCTGGTCTGCTGCTGGCAGGCCACCGCTGCTGGGCTCCACTCTGCTGGGCTCTCCGGTCCTGATACGCTGTAGGGCACACGGGCCTACCTGGTCTGCTGGGCTCACGAGCCCTCCTTAACTGCTGGGCACACGGGCCCTCCCTGAACGCTGCTGGGCTCGCAGGCCCTCCTCACACTGCTGGGCTCACGGGCCCTTCAAGCTGCTGGGCACACGGGCCCTCCCTGGACGCTGCTGGGCACACGGGCCCTCCAATCACTGCTGGGCTCACGGGCCCTTCAAGCTGCTGGGCACACGGGCCCTCCACTCACTGCTGGGCTCACAGGCCCTCCTCACACTGCTGGGCTCACGGGCCCTTCAAGCTGCTGGGCACACGGGCCCTCCCCGGACGCTGCTGGGCACACGGGCCCTCCAATCACTGCTGGGCTCACGGGCCCTTCAAGCTGCTGGGCACACGGGCCCTCCACTCACTGCTGCCGGCACCCACGGGTTCGCATCGGCTTCGTCGCCAGTGTTGTGCTCCGTTCATTCATGCATACCCAAGCCTCAAGAATGACACGGAGCCAATGCTGCAGTGAACCATCTTTATTCACTCCCTGACACCAACTGCCGTTTCCTTCCCCGCCCCCCTCCTTTTCCCTTTCTCTCCCGCTCCTTCTCTGTTGCCGCTCTTAAAGGGGTAGTGTCCCTTTATTCATGTACAACACCTCTTATGCTGTTTATGTAATAAGAGGGGACGATACACAGAAGAGAGAAAGTGGCCCAACACACTAGACTAGCAGTCTTCTGATCAATCTGCAGCTGGCAAGGTGGGGGAGAGCCTTTATTTTGCACCTGCTGGGATCTGCATTGGCAGAAGCTCTGAGGGCTGGGCCTTTCCTTTTGCCTGTAAAAACAAAAAGCAGCCCTCCTCCCTCCAGCCCTGAGAGCATGGGCGTGACACTGGAAAAAGCAGCATCTCCCCTTTGGTAAAGATGACCATTGCACAGCTGCTCACTCAGAGCTCGATCGTGCTCGATCAGGCGAGATATATTTAGGTCACCAGCAAAGTCTGTTCTCTTTTCTTGCGTAGGGTGAGCATTCACAGAGCCCAGCTTCGTTGACAAGAGTGCAAAAGGTGTATACTAAAAGCTTTCTGCTTTACTTGAGCGCCATGGCCGTTATTATATTTTGGCTGCTCCAAGCAATCTCTGTCCAGCCGATGCAAATTTCCAGCTCAAATTTTCCCAGCACTCAAAAAGTCCCTCCTCCCGCCAGCTCTGCTTTCAGGAAGTTCAGCAGAAGCAGTCCAACTTCTGTTCCCACTTCAGAGGAAAAGCTTTCTCGGGCCAGAGAAAGCCAGGGAATCACTGTACCGGCAAGTGCATTTCTTACAACTGGTAATCCCTCAGAACACAGAAATGAAGAAGCTGTATATGAAAATGTATTATTTCTTTGGTACACTAACCTATGTAACTAATATGGACCATTTCAGAGGACGGAGCGGCCCCAACTGTGATCCCAGAGACCCAAATACCCAGCAGTAGGGAAAATAAATCCTCTCTGTGCTCTGCAACATTACATACACAAAATGCAAGCGCGTGCATTTTTTTATTGGCCCCATATACAGAATACATGTGAGGATGCTTGCCTTCCCAGTGTATTTCTCAAGCTCTTGAGAGCATATGCTATTTCCATGGGAACGCAAATAAGTTCATACTTTACATTTGTGTGTGACAAAAGGGGAAAAAAACTATTTTGTGTAAAATGCCAGTAGAGAGTGTTTCTGCCCGATCTCGAACCGGGGACCTTTCGCGTGTGAGGCGAACGTGATAACCACTACACTACAGAAACAGCTGCTTGCTCACCTTTGTAGGGACTGGGAGAACAGGTGCAAAGGGCAGTGCAAGTGGACCTGCTTAAAGACTAATCAAATGCCTTGCGCCTGAAGCTCACACAATCCAGCGTAAAACATACGTCCTATCAAGCATGCGCACATATACAAGTATGCCAGCTGAGGGCCTATGCAGCGTACAGAGGGAAGGACATATTTCCACTTTGAGATCGGACGGCCAAAACTCACAAGCAAATCAAGGAATGTTACTGAGAGCTAACAGAGAACACAAAGTGCTTGTCGCAAGGACATGGCACGCAAAGAGGTTCAGGAAGTGAATTGTTCATCGACTACTGCTTACCGAGAAAACCAGAGAGTCTGTCCAATGAAAATAACATTGAAAAAACAAAAAAAAGGAGCTCAAGTTAACCACCTTGATTGGGCTCATCCGGGATTTGAACCCGGGACCTCTCGCACCCAAAGCGAGAATCATACCCCTAGACCAACGAGCCACGGTCCTTTGAGCATTTGACGGAATTGTCCTCAGCGTTTGCACCCCCCTTAGGATTCGAGGCCAAGAATGCCTATTCCTGAAGTTTGTTCCTGCCGCTGAAAGCCTTGTCGGTGTATGAGCCAAATGAATGCCCCAGTCGGCACGCTCTGACTGTCTTCACAGGTCTCCTCCTCATCCCGAAGGTTGGTGGCCCATTGACATCAGGGTGGAAGGTGCTTGCGATACACTGTTCCTTCCTTCCTTCCTTCCTTCCTTTATTCCTCTTATGCTGTTTATGTAATAAGAGGGGACGATACACAGAAGAGAGAAAGTGGCCCAACACACTAGACTGGCAGTCTTCTGATCAATCTGCAGCTGGCAAGGTGGGGGAGAGCCTTTATTTTGCACCTGCTGGGATCTGCATTGGCAGAAGCTCTGAGGGCTGGGCCTTTCCTTTTGCCTGTAAAAACAAAAAGCAGCCCTCCTCCCTCCAGCCCTGAGAGCATGGGCATGACACTGGAAAAAGCAGCATCTCCCCTTTGGTAAAGATGACCATTGCACAGCTGCTCACTCAGAGCTCGATCGTGCTCGATCAGGCGAGATATATTTAGGTCACCAGCAAAGTCTGTTCTCTTTTCTTGCGTAGGGTGAGCATTCACAGAGCCCAGCTTCGTTGACAAGAGTGCAAAAGGTGTATACTAAAAGCTTTCTGCTTTACTTGAGCGCCATGGCCGTTATTATATTTTGGCTGCTCCAAGCAATCTCTGTCCAGCCGATGCAAATTTCCAGCTCAAATTTTCCCAGCACTCAAAAAGTCCCTCCTCCCGCCAGCTCTGCTTTCAGGAAGTTCAGCAGAAGCAGTCCAACTTCTGTTCCCACTTCAGAGGAAAAGCTTTCTCGGGCCAGAGAAAGCCAGGGAATCACTGTACCGGCAAGTGCATTTCTTACAACTGGTAATCCCTCAGAACACAGAAATGAAGAAGCTGTATATGAAAATGTATTATTTCTTTGGTACACTAACCTATGTAACTAATATGGACCATTTCAGAGGACGGAGCGGACCCAACTGTGATCCCAGAGACCCAAATACCCAGCAGTAGGGAAAATAAATCCTCTCTGTGCTCTGCAACATTACATACACAAAATGCAAGCGCGTGCATTTTTTTATTGGCCCCATATACAGAATACATGTGAGGATGCTTGCCTTCCCAGTGTATTTCTCAAGCTCTTGAGAGCATATGCTATTTCCATGGGAACGCAAATAAGTTCATACTTTACATTTGTGTGTGACAAAAGGGGAAAAAAACTATTTTGTGTAAAATGCCAGCAGAGAGTGTTTCTGCCCGGTCTCGAACCGGGGACCTTTCGCGTGTGAGGCGAACGATAACCACTACACTACAGAAACAGCTGCTTGCTCACCTTTGTAGGGACTGGGAGAACAGGTGCAAAGGGCAGTGCAAGTGGACCTGCTTAAAGACTAATCAAATGCCTTGCGCCTGAAGCTCACACAATCCAGCCTAAAACATACGTCCTATCAAGCATGCGCACATATACAAGTATGCCAGCTGAGGGCCTATGCAGCGTACAGAGGGAAGGACATATTTCCACTTTGAGATCGGACGGCCAAAACTCACAAGCAAATCAAGGAATGTTACTGAGAGCTAACAGAGAACACAAAGTGCTTGTCGCAAGGACATGGCACGCAAAGAGGTTCAGGAAGTGAATTGTTCATCGACTACTGCTTACCGAGAAAACCAGAGAGTCTGTCCAATGAAAATAACATTGAAAAAACAAAAAAAAGGAGCTCAAGTTAACCACCTTGATTGGGCTCGTCCGGGATTTGAACCCGGGACCTCTCGCACCCAAAGCGAGAATCATACCCCTAGACCAACGAGCCACGGTCCTTTGCGCATTTGACGGAATTGTCCTCAGCGTTTGCACCCCCCTTAGGATTCGAGGCCAAGAATGCCTATTCCTGAAGTTTGTTCCTGCCGCTGAAAGCCTTGTCGGTGTATGAGCCAAATGAATGCCCCAGTCGGCACGCTCTGACTGTCTTCACAGGTCTCCTCCTCATCCCGAAGGTTGGTGGCCCATTGACATCAGGGTGGAAGGTGCTTGCGATACACTGTTCCTTCCTTCCTTCCTTCCTTCCTTCCTTTATTCCTCTTATGCTGTTTATGTAATAAGAGGGGACGATACACAGAAGAGAGAAAGTGGCCCAACACACTAGACTAGCAGTCTTCTGATCAATCTGCAGCTGGCAAGGTGGGGGAGAGCCTTTATTTTGCACCTGCTGGGATCTGCATTGGCAGAAGCTCTGAGGGCTGGGCCTTTCCTTTTGCCTGTAAAAACAAAAAGCAGCCCTCCTCCCTCCAGCCCTGAGAGCATGGGCGTGACACTGGAAAAAGCAGCATCTCCCCTTTGGTAAAGATGACCATTGCACAGCTGCTCACTCAGAGCTCGATCGTGCTCGATCAGGCGAGATATATTTAGGTCACCAGCAAAGTCTGTTCTCTTTTCTTGCGTAGGGTGAGCATTCACAGAGCCCAGCTTCGTTGACAAGAGTGCAAAAGGTGTATACTAAAAGCTTTCTGCTTTACTTGAGCGCCATGGCCGTTATTATATTTTGGCTGCTCCAAGCAATCTCTGTCCAGCCGATGCAAATTTCCAGCTCAAATTTTCCCAGCACTCAAAAAGTCCCTCCTCCCGCCAGCTCTGCTTTCAGGAAGTTCAGCAGAAGCAGTCCAACTTCTGTTCCCACTTCAGAGGAAAAGCTTTCTCGGGCCAGAGAAAGCCAGGGAATCACTGTACCGGCAAGTGCATTTCTTACAACTGGTAATCCCTCAGAACACAGAAATGAAGAAGCTGTATATGAAAATGTATTATTTCTTTGGTACACTAACCTATGTAACTAATATGGACCATTTCAGAGGACGGAGCGGACCCAACTGTGATCCCAGAGACCCAAATACCCAGCAGTAGGGAAAATAAATCCTCTCTGTGCTCTGCAACATTACATACACAAAATGCAAGCGCGTGCATTTTTTTATTGGCCCCATATACAGAATACATGTGAGGATGCTTGCCTTCCCAGTGTATTTCTCAAGCTCTTGAGAGCATATGCTATTTCCATGGGAACGCAAATAAGTTCATACTTTACATTTGTGTGTGACAAAAGGGGAAAAAAACTATTTTGTGTAAAATGCCAGCAGAGAGTGTTTCTGCCCGGTCTCGAACCGGGGACCTTTCGCGTGTGAGGCGAACGTGATAACCACTACACTACAGAAACAGCTGCTTGCTCACCTTTGTAGGGACTGGGAGAACAGGTGCAAAGGGCAGTGCAAGTGGACCTGCTTAAAGACTAATCAAATGCCTTGCGCCTGAAGCTCACACAATCCAGCCTAAAACATACGTCCTATCAAGCATGCGCACATATACAAGTATGCCAGCTGAGGGCCTATGCAGCGTACAGAGGGAAGGACATATTTCCACTTTGAGATCGGACGGCCAAAACTCACAAGCAAATCAAGGAATGTTACTGAGAGCTAACAGAGAACACAAAGTGCTTGTCGCAAGGACATGGCACGCAAAGAGGTTCAGGAAGTGAATTGTTCATCGACTACTGCTTACCGAGAAAACCAGAGAGTCTGTCCAATGAAAATAACATTGAAAAAACAAAAAAAAGGAGCTCAAGTTAACCACCTTGATTGGGCTCGTCCGGGATTTGAACCCGGGACCTCTCGCACCCAAAGCGAGAATCATACCCCTAGACCAACGAGCCACGGTCCTTTGAGCATTTGACGGAATTGTCCTCAGCGTTTGCACCCCCCTTAGGATTCGAGGCCAAGAATGCCTATTCCTGAAGTTTGTTCCTGCCGCTGAAAGCCTTGTCGGTGTATGAGCCAAATGAATGCCCCAGTCGGCACGCTCTGACTGTCTTCACAGGTCTCCTCCTCATCCCGAAGGTTGGTGGCCCATTGACATCAGGGTGGAAGGTGCTTGCGATACACTGTTCCTTCCTTCCTTCCTTCCTTCCTTTATTCCTCTTATGCTGTTTATGTAATAAGAGGGGACGATACACAGAAGAGAGAAAGTGGCCCAACACACTAGACTAGCAGTCTTCTGATCAATCTGCAGCTGGCAAGGTGGGGGAGAGCCTTTATTTTGCACCTGCTGGGATCTGCATTGGCAGAAGCTCTGAGGGCTGGGCCTTTCCTTTTGCCTGTAAAAACAAAAAGCAGCCCTCCTCCCTCCAGCCCTGAGAGCATGGGCATGACACTGGAAAAAGCAGCATCTCCCCTTTGGTAAAGATGACCATTGCACAGCTGCTCACTCAGAGCTCGATCGTGCTCGATCAGGCGAGATATATTTAGGTCACCAGCAAAGTCTGTTCTCTTTTCTTGCGTAGGGTGAGCATTCACAGAGCCCAGCTTCGTTGACAAGAGTGCAAAAGGTGTATACTAAAAGCTTTCTGCTTTACTTGAGCGCCATGGCCGTTATTATATTTTGGCTGCTCCAAGCAATCTCTGTCCAGCCGATGCAAATTTCCAGCTCAAATTTTCCCAGCACTCAAAAAGTCCCTCCTCCCGCCAGCTCTGCTTTCAGGAAGTTCAGCAGAAGCAGTCCAACTTCTGTTCCCACTTCAGAGGAAAAGCTTTCTCGGGCCAGAGAAAGCCAGGGAATCACTGTACCGGCAAGTGCATTTCTTACAACTGGTAATCCCTCAGAACACAGAAATGAAGAAGCTGTATATGAAAATGTATTATTTCTTTGGTACACTAACCTATGTAACTAATATGGACCATTTCAGAGGACGGAGCGGACCCAACTGTGATCCCAGAGACCCAAATACCCAGCAGTAGGGAAAATAAATCCTCTCTGTGCTCTGCAACATTACATACACAAAATGCAAGCGCGTGCATTTTTTTATTGGCCCCATATACAGAATACATGTGAGGATGCTTGCCTTCCCAGTGTATTTCTCAAGCTCTTGAGAGCATATGCTATTTCCATGGGAACGCAAATAAGTTCATACCTTACATTTGTGTGTGACAAAAGGGGAAAAAAACTATTTTGTGCAAAATGCCAGCAGAGAGTGTTTCTGCCCGGTCTCGGACCGGGGACCTTTCGCGTGTGAGGCAAACGTGATAACCACTACACTACAGAAACAGCTGCTTGCTCACCTTTGTAGGGACTGGGAGAACAGGTGCAAAGGGCAGTGCAAGTGGACCTGCTTAAAGACTAATCAAATGCCTTGCGCCTGAAGCTCACACAATCCAGCGTAAAACATACGTCCTATCAAGCATGCGCACATATACAAGTATGCCAGCTGAGGGCCTATGCAGCGTACAGAGGGAAGGACATATTTCCACTTTGAGATCGGACGGCCAAAACTCACAAGCAAATCAAGGAATGTTACTGAGAGCTAACAGAGAACACAAAGTGCTTGTCGCAAGGACATGGCACGCAAAGAGGTTCAGGAAGTGAATTGTTCATCGACTACTGCTTACCGAGAAAACCAGAGAGTCTGTCCAATGAAAATAACATTGAAAAAACAAAAAAAAGGAGCTCAAGTTAACCACCTTGATTGGGCTCGTCCGGGATTTGAACCCGGGTCCTCTCGCACCCAAAGCGAGAATCATACCCCTAGACCAACGAGCCACGGACCTTTGCGCATTTGACGGAATTGTCCTCAGCGTTTGCACCCCCCTTAGGATTCGAGGCCAAGAATGCCTATTCCTGAAGTTTGTTCCTGCCGCTGAAAGCCTTGTCGGTGTATGAGCCAAATGAATGCCCCAGTCGGCACGCTCTGACTGTCTTCACAGGTCTCCTCCTCATCCCGAAGGTTGGTGGCCCATTGACATCAGGGTGGAAGGTGCTTGCGATACACTGTTCCTTCCTTCCTTCCTTCCTTCCTTCCTTTATTCCTCTTATGCTGTTTATGTAATAAGAGGGGACGATACACAGAAGAGAGAAAGTGGCCCAACACACTAGACTAGCAGTCTTCTGATCAATCTGCAGCTGGCAAGGTGGGGGAGAGCCTTTATTTTGCACCTGCTGGGATCTGCATTGGCAGAAGCTCTGAGGGCTGGGCCTTTCCTTTTGCCTGTAAAAACAAAAAGCAGCCCTCCTCCCTCCAGCCCTGAGAGCATGGGCGTGACACTGGAAAAAGCAGCATCTCCCCTTTGGTAAAGATGACCATTGCACAGCTGCTCACTCAGAGCTCGATCGTGCTCGATCAGGCGAGATATATTTAGGTCACCAGCAAAGTCTGTTCTCTTTTCTTGCGTAGGGTGAGCATTCACAGAGCCCAGCTTCGTTGACAAGAGTGCAAAAGGTGTATACTAAAAGCTTTCTGCTTTACTTGAGCGCCATGGCCGTTATTATATTTTGGCTGCTCCAAGCAATCTCTGTCCAGCCGATGCAAATTTCCAGCTCAAATTTTCCCAGCACTCAAAAAGTCCCTCCTCCCGCCAGCTCTGCTTTCAGGAAGTTCAGCAGAAGCAGTCCAACTTCTGTTCCCACTTCAGAGGAAAAGCTTTCTCGGGCCAGAGAAAGCCAGGGAATCACTGTACCGGCAAGTGCATTTCTTACAACTGGTAATCCCTCAGAACACAGAAATGAAGAAGCTGTATATGAAAATGTATTATTTCTTTGGTACACTAACCTATGTAACTAATATGGACCATTTCAGAGGACGGAGCGGACCCAACTGTGATCCCAGAGACCCAAATACCCAGCAGTAGGGAAAATAAATCCTCTCTGTGCTCTGCAACATTACATACACAAAATGCAAGCGCGTGCATTTTTTTATTGGCCCCATATACAGAATACATGTGAGGATGCTTGCCTTCCCAGTGTATTTCTCAAGCTCTTGAGAGCATATGCTATTTCCATGGGAACGCAAATAAGTTCATACTTTACATTTGTGTGTGACAAAAGGGGAAAAAAACTATTTTGTGTAAAATGCCAGCAGAGAGTGTTTCTGCCCGGTCTCGAACCGGGGACCTTTCGCGTGTGAGGCGAACGTGATAACCACTACACTACAGAAACAGCTGCTTGCTCACCTTTGTAGGGACTGGGAGAACAGGTGCAAAGGGCAGTGCAAGTGGACCTGCTTAAAGACTAATCAAATGCCTTGCGCCTGAAGCTCACACAATCCAGCCTAAAACATACGTCCTATCAAGCATGCGCACATATACAAGTATGCCAGCTGAGGGCCTATGCAGCGTACAGAGGGAAGGACATATTTCCACTTTGAGATCGGACGGCCAAAACTCACAAGCAAATCAAGGAATGTTACTGAGAGCTAACAGAGAACACAAAGTGCTTGTCGCAAGGACATGGCACGCAAAGAGGTTCAGGAAGTGAATTGTTCATCGACTACTGCTTACCGAGAAAACCAGAGAGTCTGTCCAATGAAAATAACATTGAAAAAACAAAAAAAAGGAGCTCAAGTTAACCACCTTGATTGGGCTCGTCCGGGATTTGAACCCGGGACCTCTCGCACCCAAAGCGAGAATCATACCCCTAGACCAACGAGCCACGGTCCTTTGAGCATTTGACGGAATTGTCCTCAGCGTTTGCACCCCCCTTAGGATTCGAGGCCAAGAATGCCTATTCCTGAAGTTTGTTCCTGCCGCTGAAAGCCTTGTCGGTGTATGAGCCAAATGAATGCCCCAGTCGGCACGCTCTGACTGTCTTCACAGGTCTCCTCCTCATCCCGAAGGTTGGTGGCCCATTGACATCAGGGTGGAAGGTGCTTGCGATACACTGTTCCTTCCTTCCTTCCTTCCTTCCTTCCTTTATTCCTCTTATGCTGTTTATGTAATAAGAGGGGACGATACACAGAAGAGAGAAAGTGGCCCAACACACTAGACTAGCAGTCTTCTGATCAATCTGCAGCTGGCAAGGTGGGGGAGAGCCTTTATTTTGCACCTGCTGGGATCTGCATTGGCAGAAGCTCTGAGGGCTGGGCCTTTCCTTTTGCCTGTAAAAACAAAAAGCAGCCCTCCTCCCTCCAGCCCTGAGAGCATGGGCGTGACACTGGAAAAAGCAGCATCTCCCCTTTGGTAAAGATGACCATTGCACAGCTGCTCACTCAGAGCTCGATCGTGCTCGATCAGGCGAGATATATTTAGGTCACCAGCAAAGTCTGTTCTCTTTTCTTGCGTAGGGTGAGCATTCACAGAGCCCAGCTTCGTTGACAAGAGTGCAAAAGGTGTATACTAAAAGCTTTCTGCTTTACTTGAGCGCCATGGCCGTTATTATATTTTGGCTGCTCCAAGCAATCTCTGTCCAGCCGATGCAAATTTCCAGCTCAAATTTTCCCAGCACTCAAAAAGTCCCTCCTCCCGCCAGCTCTGCTTTCAGGAAGTTCAGCAGAAGCAGTCCAACTTCTGTTCCCACTTCAGAGGAAAAGCTTTCTCGGGCCAGAGAAAGCCAGGGAATCACTGTACCGGCAAGTGCATTTCTTACAACTGGTAATCCCTCAGAACACAGAAATGAAGAAGCTGTATATGAAAATGTATTATTTCTTTGGTACACTAACCTATGTAACTAATATGGACCATTTCAGAGGACGGAGCGGACCCAACTGTGATCCCAGAGACCCAAATACCCAGCAGTAGGGAAAATAAATCCTCTCTGTGCTCTGCAACATTACATACACAAAATGCAAGCGCGTGCATTTTTTTATTGGCCCCATATACAGAATACATGTGAGGATGCTTGCCTTCCCAGTGTATTTCTCAAGCTCTTGAGAGCATATGCTATTTCCATGGGAACGCAAATAAGTTCATACCTTACATTTGTGTGTGACAAAAGGGGAAAAAAACTATTTTGTGTAAAATGCCAGCAGAGAGTGTTTCTGCCCGGTCTCGGACCGGGGACCTTTCGCGTGTGAGGCGAACGTGATAACCACTACACTACAGAAACAGCTGCTTGCTCACCTTTGTAGGGACTGGGAGAACAGGTGCAAAGGGCAGTGCAAGTGGACCTGCTTAAAGACTAATCAAATGCCTTGCGCCTGAAGCTCACACAATCCAGCGTAAAACATACGTCCTATCAAGCATGCGCACATATACAAGTATGCCAGCTGAGGGCCTATGCAGCGTACAGAGGGAAGGACATATTTCCACTTTGAGATCGGACGGCCAAAACTCACAAGCAAATCAAGGAATGTTACTGAGAGCTAACAGAGAACACAAAGTGCTTGTCGCAAGGACATGGCACGCAAAGAGGTTCAGGAAGTGAATTGTTCATCGACTACTGCTTACCGAGAAAACCAGAGAGTCTGTCCAATGAAAATAACATTGAAAAAACAAAAAAAAGGAGCTCAAGTTAACCACCTTGATTGGGCTCGTCCGGGATTTGAACCCGGGACCTCTCGCACCCAAAGCGAGAATCATACCCCTAGACCAACGAGCCACGGTCCTTTGCGCATTTGACGGAATTGTCCTCAGCGTTTGCACCCCCCTTAGGATTCGAGGCCAAGAATGCCTATTCCTGAAGTTTGTTCCTGCCGCTGAAAGCCTTGTCGGTGTATGAGCCAAATGAATGCCCCAGTCGGCACGCTCTGACTGTCTTCACAGGTCTCCTCCTCATCCCGAAGGTTGGTGGCCCATTGACATCAGGGTGGAAGGTGCTTGCGATACACTGTTCCTTCCTTCCTTCCTTCCTTCCTTCCTTCCTTCCTTTATTCCTCTTATGCTGTTTATGTAATAAGAGGGGACGATACACAGAAGAGAGAAAGTGGCCCAACACACTAGACTAGCAGTCTTCTGATCAATCTGCAGCTGGCAAGGTGGGGGAGAGCCTTTATTTTGCACCTGCTGGGATCTGCATTGGCAGAAGCTCTGAGGGCTGGGCCTTTCCTTTTGCCTGTAAAAACAAAAAGCAGCCCTCCTCCCTCCAGCCCTGAGAGCATGGGCGTGACACTGGAAAAAGCAGCATCTCCCCTTTGGTAAAGATGACCATTGCACAGCTGCTCACTCAGAGCTCGATCGTGCTCGATCAGGCGAGATATATTTAGGTCACCAGCAAAGTCTGTTCTCTTTTCTTGCGTAGGGTGAGCATTCACAGAGCCCAGCTTCGTTGACAAGAGTGCAAAAGGTGTATACTAAAAGCTTTCTGCTTTACTTGAGCGCCATGGCCGTTATTATATTTTGGCTGCTCCAAGCAATCTCTGTCCAGCCGATGCAAATTTCCAGCTCAAATTTTCCCAGCACTCAAAAAGTCCCTCCTCCCGCCAGCTCTGCTTTCAGGAAGTTCAGCAGAAGCAGTCCAACTTCTGTTCCCACTTCAGAGGAAAAGCTTTCTCGGGCCAGAGAAAGCCAGGGAATCACTGTACCGGCAAGTGCATTTCTTACAACTGGTAATCCCTCAGAACACAGAAATGAAGAAGCTGTATATGAAAATGTATTATTTCTTTGGTACACTAACCTATGTAACTAATATGGACCATTTCAGAGGACGGAGCGGACCCAACTGTGATCCCAGAGACCCAAATACCCAGCAGTAGGGAAAATAAATCCTCTCTGTGCTCTGCAACATTACATACACAAAATGCAAGCGCGTGCATTTTTTTATTGGCCCCATATACAGAATACATGTGAGGATGCTTGCCTTCCCAGTGTATTTCTCAAGCTCTTGAGAGCATATGCTATTTCCATGGGAACGCAAATAAGTTCATACTTTACATTTGTGTGTGACAAAAGGGGAAAAAAACTATTTTGTGTAAAATGCCAGCAGAGAGTGTTTCTGCCCGGTCTCGAACCGGGGACCTTTCGCGTGTGAGGCGAACGTGATAACCACTACACTACAGAAACAGCTGCTTGCTCACCTTTGTAGGGACTGGGAGAACAGGTGCAAAGGGCAGTGCAAGTGGACCTGCTTAAAGACTAATCAAATGCCTTGCGCCTGAAGCTCACACAATCCAGCCTAAAACATACGTCCTATCAAGCATGCGCACATATACAAGTATGCCAGCTGAGGGCCTATGCAGCGTACAGAGGGAAGGACATATTTCCACTTTGAGATCGGACGGCCAAAACTCACAAGCAAATCAAGGAATGTTACTGAGAGCTAACAGAGAACACAAAGTGCTTGTCGCAAGGACATGGCACGCAAAGAGGTTCAGGAAGTGAATTGTTCATCGACTACTGCTTACCGAGAAAACCAGAGAGTCTGTCCAATGAAAATAACATTGAAAAAACAAAAAAAAGGAGCTCAAGTTAACCACCTTGATTGGGCTCGTCCGGGATTTGAACCCGGGACCTCTCGCACCCAAAGCGAGAATCATACCCCTAGACCAACGAGCCACGGTCCTTTGAGCATTTGACGGAATTGTCCTCAGCGTTTGCACCCCCCTTAGGATTCGAGGCCAAGAATGCCTATTCCTGAAGTTTGTTCCTGCCGCTGAAAGCCTTGTCGGTGTATGAGCCAAATGAATGCCCCAGTCGGCACGCTCTGACTGTCTTCACAGGTCTCCTCCTCATCCCGAAGGTTGGTGGCCCATTGACATCAGGGTGGAAGGTGCTTGCGATACACTGTTCCTTCCTTCCTTCCTTCCTTCCTTTATTCCTCTTATGCTGTTTATGTAATAAGAGGGGACGATACACAGAAGAGAGAAAGTGGCCCAACACACTAGACTAGCAGTCTTCTGATCAATCTGCAGCTGGCAAGGTGGGGGAGAGCCTTTATTTTGCACCTGCTGGGATCTGCATTGGCAGAAGCTCTGAGGGCTGGGCCTTTCCTTTTGCCTGTAAAAACAAAAAGCAGCCCTCCTCCCTCCAGCCCTGAGAGCATGGGCATGACACTGGAAAAAGCAGCATCTCCCCTTTGGTAAAGATGACCATTGCACAGCTGCTCACTCAGAGCTCGATCGTGCTCGATCAGGCGAGATATATTTAGGTCACCAGCAAAGTCTGTTCTCTTTTCTTGCGTAGGGTGAGCATTCACAGAGCCCAGCTTCGTTGACAAGAGTGCAAAAGGTGTATACTAAAAGCTTTCTGCTTTACTTGAGCGCCATGGCCGTTATTATATTTTGGCTGCTCCAAGCAATCTCTGTCCAGCCGATGCAAATTTCCAGCTCAAATTTTCCCAGCACTCAAAAAGTCCCTCCTCCCGCCAGCTCTGCTTTCAGGAAGTTCAGCAGAAGCAGTCCAACTTCTGTTCCCACTTCAGAGGAAAAGCTTTCTCGGGCCAGAGAAAGCCAGGGAATCACTGTACCGGCAAGTGCATTTCTTACAACTGGTAATCCCTCAGAACACAGAAATGAAGAAGCTGTATATGAAAATGTATTATTTCTTTGGTACACTAACCTATGTAACTAATATGGACCATTTCAGAGGACGGAGCGGACCCAACTGTGATCCCAGAGACCCAAATACCCAGCAGTAGGGAAAATAAATCCTCTCTGTGCTCTGCAACATTACATACACAAAATGCAAGCGCGTGCATTTTTTTATTGGCCCCATATACAGAATACATGTGAGGATGCTTGCCTTCCCAGTGTATTTCTCAAGCTCTTGAGAGCATATGCTATTTCCATGGGAACGCAAATAAGTTCATACCTTACATTTGTGTGTGACAAAAGGGGAAAAAAACTATTTTGTGTAAAATGCCAGCAGAGAGTGTTTCTGCCCGGTCTCGGACCGGGGACCTTTCGCGTGTGAGGCGAACGTGATAACCACTACACTACAGAAACAGCTGCTTGCTCACCTTTGTAGGGACTGGGAGAACAGGTGCAAAGGGCAGTGCAAGTGGACCTGCTTAAAGACTAATCAAATGCCTTGCGCCTGAAGCTCACACAATCCAGCGTAAAACATACGTCCTATCAAGCATGCGCACATATACAAGTATGCCAGCTGAGGGCCTATGCAGCGTACAGAGGGAAGGACATATTTCCACTTTGAGATCGGACGGCCAAAACTCACAAGCAAATCAAGGAATGTTACTGAGAGCTAACAGAGAACACAAAGTGCTTGTCGCAAGGACATGGCACGCAAAGAGGTTCAGGAAGTGAATTGTTCATCGACTACTGCTTACCGAGAAAACCAGAGAGTCTGTCCAATGAAAATAACATTGAAAAAACAAAAAAAAGGAGCTCAAGTTAACCACCTTGATTGGGCTCGTCCGGGATTTGAACCCGGGACCTCTCGCACCCAAAGCGAGAATCATACCCCTAGACCAACGAGCCACGGTCCTTTGCGCATTTGACGGAATTGTCCTCAGCGTTTGCACCCCCCTTAGGATTCGAGGCCAAGAATGCCTATTCCTGAAGTTTGTTCCTGCCGCTGAAAGCCTTGTCGGTGTATGAGCCAAATGAATGCCCCAGTCGGCACGCTCTGTCTTCACAGGTCTCCTCCTCATCCCGAAGGTTGGTGGCCCATTGACATCAGGGTGGAAGGTGCTTGCGATACACTGTTCCTTCCTTCCTTCCTTCCTTCCTTCCTTTATTCCTCTTATGCTGTTTATGTAATAAGAGGGGACGATACACAGAAGAGAGAAAGTGGCCCAACACACTAGACTAGCAGTCTTCTGATCAATCTGCAGCTGGCAAGGTGGGGGAGAGCCTTTATTTTGCACCTGCTGGGATCTGCATTGGCAGAAGCTCTGAGGGCTGGGCCTTTCCTTTTGCCTGTAAAAACAAAAAGCAGCCCTCCTCCCTCCAGCCCTGAGAGCATGGGCGTGACACTGGAAAAAGCAGCATCTCCCCTTTGGTAAAGATGACCATTGCACAGCTGCTCACTCAGAGCTCGATCGTGCTCGATCAGGCGAGATATATTTAGGTCACCAGCAAAGTCTGTTCTCTTTTCTTGCGTAGGGTGAGCATTCACAGAGCCCAGCTTCGTTGACAAGAGTGCAAAAGGTGTATACTAAAAGCTTTCTGCTTTACTTGAGCGCCATGGCCGTTATTATATTTTGGCTGCTCCAAGCAATCTCTGTCCAGCCGATGCAAATTTCCAGCTCAAATTTTCCCAGCACTCAAAAAGTCCCTCCTCCCGCCAGCTCTGCTTTCAGGAAGTTCAGCAGAAGCAGTCCAACTTCTGTTCCCACTTCAGAGGAAAAGCTTTCTCGGGCCAGAGAAAGCCAGGGAATCACTGTACCGGCAAGTGCATTTCTTACAACTGGTAATCCCTCAGAACACAGAAATGAAGAAGCTGTATATGAAAATGTATTATTTCTTTGGTACACTAACCTATGTAACTAATATGGACCATTTCAGAGGACGGAGCGGACCCAACTGTGATCCCAGAGACCCAAATACCCAGCAGTAGGGAAAATAAATCCTCTCTGTGCTCTGCAACATTACATACACAAAATGCAAGCGCGTGCATTTTTTTATTGGCCCCATATACAGAATACATGTGAGGATGCTTGCCTTCCCAGTGTATTTCTCAAGCTCTTGAGAGCATATGCTATTTCCATGGGAACGCAAATAAGTTCATACTTTACATTTGTGTGTGACAAAAGGGGAAAAAAACTATTTTGTGTAAAATGCCAGCAGAGAGTGTTTCTGCCCGGTCTCGAACCGGGGACCTTTCGCGTGTGAGGCGAACGTGATAACCACTACACTACAGAAACAGCTGCTTGCTCACCTTTGTAGGGACTGGGAGAACAGGTGCAAAGGGCAGTGCAAGTGGACCTGCTTAAAGACTAATCAAATGCCTTGCGCCTGAAGCTCACACAATCCAGCCTAAAACATACGTCCTATCAAGCATGCGCACATATACAAGTATGCCAGCTGAGGGCCTATGCAGCGTACAGAGGGAAGGACATATTTCCACTTTGAGATCGGACGGCCAAAACTCACAAGCAAATCAAGGAATGTTACTGAGAGCTAACAGAGAACACAAAGTGCTTGTCGCAAGGACATGGCACGCAAAGAGGTTCAGGAAGTGAATTGTTCATCGACTACTGCTTACCGAGAAAACCAGAGAGTCTGTCCAATGAAAATAACATTGAAAAAACAAAAAAAAGGAGCTCAAGTTAACCACCTTGATTGGGCTCGTCCGGGATTTGAACCCGGGACCTCTCGCACCCAAAGCGAGAATCATACCCCTAGACCAACGAGCCACGGTCCTTTGAGCATTTGACGGAATTGTCCTCAGCGTTTGCACCCCCCTTAGGATTCGAGGCCAAGAATGCCTATTCCTGAAGTTTGTTCCTGCCGCTGAAAGCCTTGTCGGTGTATGAGCCAAATGAATGCCCCAGTCGGCACGCTCTGACTGTCTTCACAGGTCTCCTCCTCATCCCGAAGGTTGGTGGCCCATTGACATCAGGGTGGAAGGTGCTTGCGATACACTGTTCCTTCCTTCCTTCCTTCCTTCCTTTATTCCTCTTATGCTGTTTATGTAATAAGAGGGGACGATACACAGAAGAGAGAAAGTGGCCCAACACACTAGACTAGCAGTCTTCTGATCAATCTGCAGCTGGCAAGGTGGGGGAGAGCCTTTATTTTGCACCTGCTGGGATCTGCATTGGCAGAAGCTCTGAGGGCTGGGCCTTTCCTTTTGCCTGTAAAAACAAAAAGCAGCCCTCCTCCCTCCAGCCCTGAGAGCATGGGCGTGACACTGGAAAAAGCAGCATCTCCCCTTTGGTAAAGATGACCATTGCACAGCTGCTCACTCAGAGCTCGATCGTGCTCGATCAGGCGAGATATATTTAGGTCACCAGCAAAGTCTGTTCTCTTTTCTTGCGTAGGGTGAGCATTCACAGAGCCCAGCTTCGTTGACAAGAGTGCAAAAGGTGTATACTAAAAGCTTTCTGCTTTACTTGAGCGCCATGGCCGTTATTATATTTTGGCTGCTCCAAGCAATCTCTGTCCAGCCGATGCAAATTTCCAGCTCAAATTTTCCCAGCACTCAAAAAGTCCCTCCTCCCGCCAGCTCTGCTTTCAGGAAGTTCAGCAGAAGCAGTCCAACTTCTGTTCCCACTTCAGAGGAAAAGCTTTCTCGGGCCAGAGAAAGCCAGGGAATCACTGTACCGGCAAGTGCATTTCTTACAACTGGTAATCCCTCAGAACACAGAAATGAAGAAGCTGTATATGAAAATGTATTATTTCTTTGGTACACTAACCTATGTAACTAATATGGACCATTTCAGAGGACGGAGCGGACCCAACTGTGATCCCAGAGACCCAAATACCCAGCAGTAGGGAAAATAAATCCTCTCTGTGCTCTGCAACATTACATACACAAAATGCAAGCGCGTGCATTTTTTTATTGGCCCCATATACAGAATACATGTGAGGATGCTTGCCTTCCCAGTGTATTTCTCAAGCTCTTGAGAGCATATGCTATTTCCATGGGAACGCAAATAAGTTCATACTTTACATTTGTGTGTGACAAAAGGGGAAAAAAACTATTTTGTGTAAAATGCCAGCAGAGAGTGTTTCTGCCCGGTCTCGAACCGGGGACCTTTATAACCACTACACTACAGAAACAGCTGCTTGCTCACCTTTGTAGGGACTGGGAGAACAGGTGCAAAGGGCAGTGCAAGTGGACCTGCTTAAAGACTAATCAAATGCCTTGCGCCTGAAGCTCACACAATCCAGCCTAAAACATACGTCCTATCAAGCATGCGCACATATACAAGTATGCCAGCTGAGGGCCTATGCAGCGTACAGAGGGAAGGACATATTTCCACTTTGAGATCGGACGGCCAAAACTCACAAGCAAATCAAGGAATGTTACTGAGAGCTAACAGAGAACACAAAGTGCTTGTCGCAAAGACATGGCACGCAAAGAGGTTCAGGAAGTGAATTGTTCATCGACTACTGCTTACCGAGAAAACCAGAGAGTCTGTCCAATGAAAATAACATTGAAAAAACAAAAAAAAGGAGCTCAAGTTAACCACCTTGATTGGGCTCGTCCGGGATTTGAACCCGGGACCTCTCGCACCCAAAGCGAGAATCATACCCCTAGACCAACGAGCCACGGTCCTTTGAGCATTTGACGGAATTGTTCTCAGCGTTTGCACCCCCCTTAGGATTCGAGGCCAAGAATGCCTATTCCTGAAGTTTGTTCCTGCCGCTGAAAGCCTTGTCGGTGTATGAGCCAAATGAATGCCCCAGTCGGCACGCTCTGACTGTCTTCACAGGTCTCCTCCTCATCCCGAAGGTTGGTGGCCCATTGACATCAGGGTGGAAGGTGCTTGCGATACACTGTTCCTTCCTTCCTTCCTTCCTTTATTCCTCTTATGCTGTTTATGTAATAAGAGGGGACGATACACAGAAGAGAGAAAGTGGCCCAACACACTAGACTAGCAGTCTTCTGATCAATCTGCAGCTGGCAAGGTGGGGGAGAGCCTTTATTTTGCACCTGCTGGGATCTGCATTGGCAGAAGCTCTGAGGGCTGGGCCTTTCCTTTTGCCTGTAAAAACAAAAAGCAGCCCTCCTCCCTCCAGCCCTGAGAGCATGGGCGTGACACTGGAAAAAGCAGCATCTCCCCTTTGGTAAAGATGACCATTGCACAGCTGCTCACTCAGAGCTCGATCGTGCTCGATCAGGCGAGATATATTTAGGTCACCAGCAAAGTCTGTTCTCTTTTCTTGCGTAGGGTGAGCATTCACAGAGCCCAGCTTCGTTGACAAGAGTGCAAAAGGTGTATACTAAAAGCTTTCTGCTTTACTTGAGCGCCATGGCCGTTATTATATTTTGGCTGCTCCAAGCAATCTCTGTCCAGCCGATGCAAATTTCCAGCTCAAATTTTCCCAGCACTCAAAAAGTCCCTCCTCCCGCCAGCTCTGCTTTCAGGAAGTTCAGCAGAAGCAGTCCAACTTCTGTTCCCACTTCAGAGGAAAAGCTTTCTCGGGCCAGAGAAAGCCAGGGAATCACTGTACCGGCAAGTGCATTTCTTACAACTGGTAATCCCTCAGAACACAGAAATGAAGAAGCTGTATATGAAAATGTATTATTTCTTTGGTACACTAACCTATGTAACTAATATGGACCATTTCAGAGGACGGAGCGGACCCAACTGTGATCCCAGAGACCCAAATACCCAGCAGTAGGGAAAATAAATCCTCTCTGTGCTCTGCAACATTACATACACAAAATGCAAGCGCGTGCATTTTTTTATTGGCCCCATATACAGAATACATGTGAGGATGCTTGCCTTCCCAGTGTATTTCTCAAGCTCTTGAGAGCATATGCTATTTCCATGGGAACGCAAATAAGTTCATACTTTACATTTGTGTGTGACAAAAGGGGAAAAAAACTATTTTGTGTAAAATGCCAGCAGAGAGTGTTTCTGCCCGGTCTCGAACCGGGGACCTTTCGCGTGTGAGGCGAACGTGATAACCACTACACTACAGAAACAGCTGCTTGCTCACCTTTGTAGGGACTGGGAGAACAGGTGCAAAGGGCAGTGCAAGTGGACCTGCTTAAAGACTAATCAAATGCCTTGCGCCTGAAGCTCACACAATCCAGCCTAAAACATACGTCCTATCAAGCATGCGCACATATACAAGTATGCCAGCTGAGGGCCTATGCAGCGTACAGAGGGAAGGACATATTTCCACTTTGAGATCGGACGGCCAAAACTCACAAGCAAATCAAGGAATGTTACTGAGAGCTAACAGAGAACACAAAGTGCTTGTCGCAAGGACATGGCACGCAAAGAGGTTCAGGAAGTGAATTGTTCATCGACTACTGCTTACCGAGAAAACCAGAGAGTCTGTCCAATGAAAATAACATTGAAAAAACAAAAAAAAGGAGCTCAAGTTAACCACCTTGATTGGGCTCGTCCGGGATTTGAACCCGGGACCTCTCGCACCCAAAGTGAGAATCATACCCCTAGACCAACGAGCCACGGTCCTTTGAGCATTTGACGGAATTGTCCTCAGCGTTTGCACCCCCCTTAGGATTCGAGGCCAAGAATGCCTATTCCTGAAGTTTGTTCCTGCCGCTGAAAGCCTTGTCGGTGTATGAGCCAAATGAATGCCCCAGTCGGCACGCTCTGACTGTCTTCACAGGTCTCCTCCTCATCCCGAAGGTTGGTGGCCCATTGACATCAGGGTGGAAGGTGCTTGCGATACACTGTTCCTTCCTTCCTTCCTTCCTTCCTTTATTCCTCTTATGCTGTTTATGTAATAAGAGGGGACGATACACAGAAGAGAGAAAGTGGCCCAACACACTAGACTAGCAGTCTTCTGATCAATCTGCAGCTGGCAAGGTGGGGGAGAGCCTTTATTTTGCACCTGCTGGGATCTGCATTGGCAGAAGCTCTGAGGGCTGGGCCTTTCCTTTTGCCTGTAAAAACAAAAAGCAGCCCTCCTCCCTCCAGCCCTGAGAGCATGGGCGTGACACTGGAAAAAGCAGCATCTCCCCTTTGGTAAAGATGACCATTGCACAGCTGCTCACTCAGAGCTCGATCGTGCTCGATCAGGCGAGATATATTTAGGTCACCAGCAAAGTCTGTTCTCTTTTCTTGCGTAGGGTGAGCATTCACAGAGCCCAGCTTCATTGACAAGAGTGCAAAAGGTGTATACTAAAAGCTTTCTGCTTTACTTGAGCGCCATGGCCGTTATTATATTTTGGCTGCTCCAAGCAATCTCTGTCCAGCCGATGCAAATTTCCACCTCAAATTTTCCCAGCACTCAAAAAGTCCCTCCTCCCGCCAGCTCTGCTTTCAGGAAGTTCAGCAGAAGCAGTCCAACTTCTGTTCCCACTTCAGAGGAAAAGCTTTCTCGGGCCAGAGAAAGCCAGGGAATCACTGTACCGGCAAGTGCATTTCTTACAACTGGTAATCCCTCAGAACACAGAAATGAAGAAGCTGTATATGAAAATGTATTATTTCTTTGGTACACTAACCTATGTAACTAATATGGACCATTTCAGAGGACGGAGCGGACCCAACTGTGATCCCAGAGACCCAAATACCCAGCAGTAGGGAAAATAAATCCTCTCTGTGCTCTGCAACATTACATACACAAAATGCAAGCGCGTGCATTTTTTTATTGGCCCCATATACAGAATACATGTGAGGATGCTTGCCTTCCCAGTGTATTTCTCAAGCTCTTGAGAGCATATGCTATTTCCATGGGAACGCAAATAAGTTCATACTTTACATTTGTGTGTGACAAAAGGGGAAAAAAACTATTTTGTGTAAAATGCCAGCAGAGAGTGTTTCTGCCCGGTCTCGAACCGGGGACCTTTCGCGTGTGAGGCGAACGTGATAACCACTACACTACAGAAACAGCTGCTTGCTCACCTTTGTAGGGACTGGGAGAACAGGTGCAAAGGGCAGTGCAAGTGGACCTGCTTAAAGACTAATCAAATGCCTTGCGCCTGAAGCTCACACAATCCAGCCTAAAACATACGTCCTATCAAGCATGCGCACATATACAAGTATGCCAGCTGAGGGCCTATGCAGCGTACAGAGGGAAGGACATATTTCCACTTTGAGATCGGACGGCCAAAACTCACAAGCAAATCAAGGAATGTTACTGAGAGCTAACAGAGAACACAAAGTGCTTGTCGCAAGGACATGGCACGCAAAGAGGTTCAGGAAGTGAATTGTTCATCGACTACTGCTTACCGAGAAAACCAGAGAGTCTGTCCAATGAAAATAACATTGAAAAAACAAAAAAAAGGAGCTCAAGTTAACCACCTTGATTGGGCTCGTCCGGGATTTGAACCCGGGACCTCTCGCACCCAAAGTGAGAATCATACCCCTAGACCAACGAGCCACGGTCCTTTGAGCATTTGACGGAATTGTCCTCAGCGTTTGCACCCCCCTTAGGATTCGAGGCCAAGAATGCCTATTCCTGAAGTTTGTTCCTGCCGCTGAAAGCCTTGTCGGTGTATGAGCCAAATGAATGCCCCAGTCGGCACGCTCTGACTGTCTTCACAGGTCTCCTCCTCATCCCGAAGGTTGGTGGCCCATTGACATCAGGGTGGAAGGTGCTTGCGATACACTGTTCCTTCCTTCCTTCCTTCCTTCCTTTATTCCTCTTATGCTGTTTATGTAATAAGAGGGGACGATACACAGAAGAGAGAAAGTGGCCCAACACACTAGACTAGCAGTCTTCTGATCAATCTGCAGCTGGCAAGGTGGGGGAGAGCCTTTATTTTGCACCTGCTGGGATCTGCATTGGCAGAAGCTCTGAGGGCTGGGCCTTTCCTTTTGCCTGTAAAAACAAAAAGCAGCCCTCCTCCCTCCAGCCCTGAGAGCATGGGCGTGACACTGGAAAAAGCAGCATCTCCCCTTTGGTAAAGATGACCATTGCACAGCTGCTCACTCAGAGCTCGATCGTGCTCGATCAGGCGAGATATATTTAGGTCACCAGCAAAGTCTGTTCTCTTTTCTTGCGTAGGGTGAGCATTCACAGAGCCCAGCTTCATTGACAAGAGTGCAAAAGGTGTATACTAAAAGCTTTCTGCTTTACTTGAGCGCCATGGCCGTTATTATATTTTGGCTGCTCCAAGCAATCTCTGTCCAGCCGATGCAAATTTCCACCTCAAATTTTCCCAGCACTCAAAAAGTCCCTCCTCCCGCCAGCTCTGCTTTCAGGAAGTTCAGCAGAAGCAGTCCAACTTCTGTTCCCACTTCAGAGGAAAAGCTTTCTCGGGCCAGAGAAAGCCAGGGAATCACTGTACCGGCAAGTGCATTTCTTACAACTGGTAATCCCTCAGAACACAGAAATGAAGAAGCTGTATATGAAAATGTATTATTTCTTTGGTACACTAACCTATGTAACTAATATGGACCATTTCAGAGGACGGAGCGGACCCAACTGTGATCCCAGAGACCCAAATACCCAGCAGTAGGGAAAATAAATCCTCTCTGTGCTCTGCAACATTACATACACAAAATGCAAGCGCGTGCATTTTTTTATTGGCCCCATATACAGAATACATGTGAGGATGCTTGCCTTCCCAGTGTATTTCTCAAGCTCTTGAGAGCATATGCTATTTCCATGGGAACGCAAATAAGTTCATACTTTACATTTGTGTGTGACAAAAGGGGAAAAAAACTATTTTGTGTAAAATGCCAGCAGAGAGTGTTTCTGCCCGGTCTCGAACCGGGGACCTTTCGCGTGTGAGGCGAACGTGATAACCACTACACTACAGAAACAGCTGCTTGCTCACCTTTGTAGGGACTGGGAGAACAGGTGCAAAGGGCAGTGCAAGTGGACCTGCTTAAAGACTAATCAAATGCCTTGCGCCTGAAGCTCACACAATCCAGCCTAAAACATACGTCCTATCAAGCATGCGCACATATACAAGTATGCCAGCTGAGGGCCTATGCAGCGTACAGAGGGAAGGACATATTTCCACTTTGAGATCGGACGGCCAAAACTCACAAGCAAATCAAGGAATGTTACTGAGAGCTAACAGAGAACACAAAGTGCTTGTCGCAAGGACATGGCACGCAAAGAGGTTCAGGAAGTGAATTGTTCATCGACTACTGCTTACCGAGAAAACCAGAGAGTCTGTCCAATGAAAATAACATTGAAAAAACAAAAAAAAGGAGCTCAAGTTAACCACCTTGATTGGGCTCGTCCGGGATTTGAACCCGGGACCTCTCGCACCCAAAGCGAGAATCATACCCCTAGACCAACGAGCCACGGTCCTTTGAGCATTTGACGGAATTGTCCTCAGCGTTTGCACCCCCCTTAGGATTCGAGGCCAAGAATGCCTATTCCTGAAGTTTGTTCCTGCCGCTGAAAGCCTTGTCGGTGTATGAGCCAAATGAATGCCCCAGTCGGCACGCTCTGACTGTCTTCACAGGTCTCCTCCTCATCCCGAAGGTTGGTGGCCCATTGACATCAGGGTGGAAGGTGCTTGCGATACACTGTTCCTTCCTTCCTTCCTTCCTTCCTTTATTCCTCTTATGCTGTTTATGTAATAAGAGGGGACGATACACAGAAGAGAGAAAGTGGCCCAACACACTAGACTAGCAGTCTTCTGATCAATCTGCAGCTGGCAAGGTGGGGGAGAGCCTTTATTTTGCACCTGCTGGGATCTGCATTGGCAGAAGCTCTGAGGGCTGGGCCTTTCCTTTTGCCTGTAAAAACAAAAAGCAGCCCTCCTCCCTCCAGCCCTGAGAGCATGGGCGTGACACTGGAAAAAGCAGCATCTCCCCTTTGGTAAAGATGACCATTGCACAGCTGCTCACTCAGAGCTCGATCGTGCTCGATCAGGCGAGATATATTTAGGTCACCAGCAAAGTCTGTTCTCTTTTCTTGCGTAGGGTGAGCATTCACAGAGCCCAGCTTCGTTGACAAGAGTGCAAAAGGTGTATACTAAAAGCTTTCTGCTTTACTTGAGCGCCATGGCCGTTATTATATTTTGGCTGCTCCAAGCAATCTCTGTCCAGCCGATGCAAATTTCCAGCTCAAATTTTCCCAGCACTCAAAAAGTCCCTCCTCCCGCCAGCTCTGCTTTCAGGAAGTTCAGCAGAAGCAGTCCAACTTCTGTTCCCACTTCAGAGGAAAAGCTTTCTCGGGCCAGAGAAAGCCAGGGAATCACTGTACCGGCAAGTGCATTTCTTACAACTGGTAATCCCTCAGAACACAGAAATGAAGAAGCTGTATATGAAAATGTATTATTTCTTTGGTACACTAACCTATGTAACTAATATGGACCATTTCAGAGGACGGAGCGGACCCAACTGTGATCCCAGAGACCCAAATACCCAGCAGTAGGGAAAATAAATCCTCTCTGTGCTCTGCAACATTACATACACAAAATGCAAGCGCGTGCATTTTTTTATTGGCCCCATATACAGAATACATGTGAGGATGCTTGCCTTCCCAGTGTATTTCTCAAGCTCTTGAGAGCATATGCTATTTCCATGGGAACGCAAATAAGTTCATACTTTACATTTGTGTGTGACAAAAGGGGAAAAAAACTATTTTGTGTAAAATGCCAGCAGAGAGTGTTTCTGCCCGGTCTCGAACCGGGGACCTTTCGCGTGTGAGGCGAACGTGATAACCACTACACTACAGAAACAGCTGCTTGCTCACCTTTGTAGGGACTGGGAGAACAGGTGCAAAGGGCAGTGCAAGTGGACCTGCTTAAAGACTAATCAAATGCCTTGCGCCTGAAGCTCACACAATCCAGCCTAAAACATACGTCCTATCAAGCATGCGCACATATACAAGTATGCCAGCTGAGGGCCTATGCAGCGTACAGAGGGAAGGACATATTTCCACTTTGAGATCGGACGGCCAAAACTCACAAGCAAATCAAGGAATGTTACTGAGAGCTAACAGAGAACACAAAGTGCTTGTCGCAAGGACATGGCACGCAAAGAGGTTCAGGAAGTGAATTGTTCATCGACTACTGCTTACCGAGAAAACCAGAGAGTCTGTCCAATGAAAATAACATTGAAAAAACAAAAAAAAGGAGCTCAAGTTAACCACCTTGATTGGGCTCGTCCGGGATTTGAACCCGGGACCTCTCGCACCCAAAGCGAGAATCATACCCCTAGACCAACGAGCCACGGTCCTTTGAGCATTTGACGGAATTGTCCTCAGCGTTTGCACCCCCCTTAGGATTCGAGGCCAAGAATGCCTATTCCTGAAGTTTGTTCCTG
Source organism: Ambystoma mexicanum (assembly GCF_040938575.1). NCBI lineage: Eukaryota > Metazoa > Chordata > Amphibia > Caudata > Ambystomatidae > Ambystoma > Ambystoma mexicanum. The sequence goes on along the minus strand of NC_090924.1, from coordinate 128,938,005 downwards.
CCGCTGAAAGCCTTGTCGGTGTATGAGCCAAATGAATGCCCCAGTCGGCACGCTCTGACTGTCTTCACAGGTCTCCTCCTCATCCCGAAGGTTGGTGGCCCATTGACATCAGGGTGGAAGGTGCTTGCGATACACTGTTCCTTCCTTCCTTCCTTCCTTCCTTCCTTTATTCCTCTTATGCTGTTTATGTAATAAGAGGGGACGATACACAGAAGAGAGAAAGTGGCCCAACACACTAGACTAGCAGTCTTCTGATCAATCTGCAGCTGGCAAGGTGGGGGAGAGCCTTTATTTTGCACCTGCTGGGATCTGCATTGGCAGAAGCTCTGAGGGCTGGGCCTTTCCTTTTGCCTGTAAAAACAAAAAGCAGCCCTCCTCCCTCCAGCCCTGAGAGCATGGGCGTGACACTGGAAAAAGCAGCATCTCCCCTTTGGTAAAGATGACCATTGCACAGCTGCTCACTCAGAGCTCGATCGTGCTCGATCAGGCGAGATATATTTAGGTCACCAGCAAAGTCTGTTCTCTTTTCTTGCGTAGGGTGAGCATTCACAGAGCCCAGCTTCGTTGACAAGAGTGCAAAAGGTGTATACTAAAAGCTTTCTGCTTTACTTGAGCGCCATGGCCGTTATTATATTTTGGCTGCTCCAAGCAATCTCTGTCCAGCCGATGCAAATTTCCAGCTCAAATTTTCCCAGCACTCAAAAAGTCCCTCCTCCCGCCAGCTCTGCTTTCAGGAAGTTCAGCAGAAGCAGTCCAACTTCTGTTCCCACTTCAGAGGAAAAGCTTTCTCGGGCCAGAGAAAGCCAGGGAATCACTGTACCGGCAAGTGCATTTCTTACAACTGGTAATCCCTCAGAACACAGAAATGAAGAAGCTGTATATGAAAATGTATTATTTCTTTGGTACACTAACCTATGTAACTAATATGGACCATTTCAGAGGACGGAGCGGACCCAACTGTGATCCCAGAGACCCAAATACCCAGCAGTAGGGAAAATAAATCCTCTCTGTGCTCTGCAACATTACATACACAAAATGCAAGCGCGTGCATTTTTTTATTGGCCCCATATACAGAATACATGTGAGGATGCTTGCCTTCCCAGTGTATTTCTCAAGCTCTTGAGAGCATATGCTATTTCCATGGGAACGCAAATAAGTTCATACCTTACATTTGTGTGTGACAAAAGGGGAAAAAAACTATTTTGTGTAAAATGCCAGCAGAGAGTGTTTCTGCCCGGTCTCGGACCGGGGACCTTTCGCGTGTGAGGCGAACGTGATAACCACTACACTACAGAAACAGCTGCTTGCTCACCTTTGTAGGGACTGGGAGAACAGGTGCAAAGGGCAGTGCAAGTGGACCTGCTTAAAGACTAATCAAATGCCTTGCGCCTGAAGCTCACACAATCCAGCGTAAAACATACGTCCTATCAAGCATGCGCACATATACAAGTATGCCAGCTGAGGGCCTATGCAGCGTACAGAGGGAAGGACATATTTCCACTTTGAGATCGGACGGCCAAAACTCACAAGCAAATCAAGGAATGTTACTGAGAGCTAACAGAGAACACAAAGTGCTTGTCGCAAGGACATGGCACGCAAAGAGGTTCAGGAAGTGAATTGTTCATCGACTACTGCTTACCGAGAAAACCAGAGAGTCTGTCCAATGAAAATAACATTGAAAAAACAAAAAAAAGGAGCTCAAGTTAACCACCTTGATTGGGCTCGTCCGGGATTTGAACCTGGGACCTCTCGCACCCAAAGCGAGAATCATACCCCTAGACCAACGAGCCACGGTCCTTTGCGCATTTGACGGAATTGTCCTCAGCGTTTGCACCCCCCTTAGGATTCGAGGCCAAGAATGCCTATTCCTGAAGTTTGTTCCTGCCGCTGAAAGCCTTGTCGGTGTATGAGCCAAATGAATGCCCCAGTCGGCACGCTCTGACTGTCTTCACAGGTCTCCTCCTCATCCCGAAGGTTGGTGGCCCATTGACATCAGGGTGGAAGGTGCTTGCGATACACTGTTCCTTCCTTCCTTCCTTCCTTCCTTCCTTCCTTCCTTCCTTTATTCCTCTTATGCTGTTTATGTAATAAGAGGGGACGATACACAGAAGAGAGAAAGTGGCCCAACACACTAGACTAGCAGTCTTCTGATCAATCTGCAGCTGGCAAGGTGGGGGAGAGCCTTTATTTTGCACCTGCTGGGATCTGCATTGGCAGAAGCTCTGAGGGCTGGGCCTTTCCTTTTGCCTGTAAAAACAAAAAGCAGCCCTCCTCCCTCCAGCCCTGAGAGCATGGGCGTGACACTGGAAAAAGCAGCATCTCCCCTTTGGTAAAGATGACCATTGCACAGCTGCTCACTCAGAGCTCGATCGTGCTCGATCAGGCGAGATATATTTAGGTCACCAGCAAAGTCTGTTCTCTTTTCTTGCGTAGGGTGAGCATTCACAGAGCCCAGCTTCGTTGACAAGAGTGCAAAAGGTGTATACTAAAAGCTTTCTGCTTTACTTGAGCGCCATGGCCGTTATTATATTTTGGCTGCTCCAAGCAATCTCTGTCCAGCCGATGCAAATTTCCAGCTCAAATTTTCCCAGCACTCAAAAAGTCCCTCCTCCCGCCAGCTCTGCTTTCAGGAAGTTCAGCAGAAGCAGTCCAACTTCTGTTCCCACTTCAGAGGAAAAGCTTTCTCGGGCCAGAGAAAGCCAGGGAATCACTGTACCGGCAAGTGCATTTCTTACAACTGGTAATCCCTCAGAACACAGAAATGAAGAAGCTGTATATGAAAATGTATTATTTCTTTGGTACACTAACCTATGTAACTAATATGGACCATTTCAGAGGACGGAGCGGACCCAACTGTGATCCCAGAGACCCAAATACCCAGCAGTAGGGAAAATAAATCCTCTCTGTGCTCTGCAACATTACATACACAAAATGCAAGCGCGTGCATTTTTTTATTGGCCCCATATACAGAATACATGTGAGGATGCTTGCCTTCCCAGTGTATTTCTCAAGCTCTTGAGAGCATATGCTATTTCCATGGGAACGCAAATAAGTTCATACTTTACATTTGTGTGTGACAAAAGGGGAAAAAAACTATTTTGTGTAAAATGCCAGCAGAGAGTGTTTCTGCCCGGTCTCGAACCGGGGACCTTTCGCGTGTGAGGCGAACGTGATAACCACTACACTACAGAAACAGCTGCTTGCTCACCTTTGTAGGGACTGGGAGAACAGGTGCAAAGGGCAGTGCAAGTGGACCTGCTTAAAGACTAATCAAATGCCTTGCGCCTGAAGCTCACACAATCCAGCCTAAAACATACGTCCTATCAAGCATGCGCACATATACAAGTATGCCAGCTGAGGGCCTATGCAGCGTACAGAGGGAAGGACATATTTCCACTTTGAGATCGGACGGCCAAAACTCACAAGCAAATCAAGGAATGTTACTGAGAGCTAACAGAGAACACAAAGTGCTTGTCGCAAGGACATGGCACGCAAAGAGGTTCAGGAAGTGAATTGTTCATCGACTACTGCTTACCGAGAAAACCAGAGAGTCTGTCCAATGAAAATAACATTGAAAAAACAAAAAAAAGGAGCTCAAGTTAACCACCTTGATTGGGCTCGTCCGGGATTTGAACCCGGGACCTCTCGCACCCAAAGCGAGAATCATACCCCTAGACCAACGAGCCACGGTCCTTTGAGCATTTGACGGAATTGTCCTCAGCGTTTGCACCCCCCTTAGGATTCGAGGCCAAGAATGCCTATTCCTGAAGTTTGTTCCTGCCGCTGAAAGCCTTGTCGGTGTATGAGCCAAATGAATGCCCCAGTCGGCACGCTCTGACTGTCTTCACAGGTCTCCTCCTCATCCCGAAGGTTGGTGGCCCATTGACATCAGGGTGGAAGGTGCTTGCGATACACTGTTCCTTCCTTCCTTCCTTCCTTCCTTTATTCCTCTTATGCTGTTTATGTAATAAGAGGGGACGATACACAGAAGAGAGAAAGTGGCCCAACACACTAGACTAGCAGTCTTCTGATCAATCTGCAGCTGGCAAGGTGGGGGAGAGCCTTTATTTTGCACCTGCTGGGATCTGCATTGGCAGAAGCTCTGAGGGCTGGGCCTTTCCTTTTGCCTGTAAAAACAAAAAGCAGCCCTCCTCCCTCCAGCCCTGAGAGCATGGGCATGACACTGGAAAAAGCAGCATCTCCCCTTTGGTAAAGATGACCATTGCACAGCTGCTCACTCAGAGCTCGATCGTGCTCGATCAGGCGAGATATATTTAGGTCACCAGCAAAGTCTGTTCTCTTTTCTTGCGTAGGGTGAGCATTCACAGAGCCCAGCTTCGTTGACAAGAGTGCAAAAGGTGTATACTAAAAGCTTTCTGCTTTACTTGAGCGCCATGGCCGTTATTATATTTTGGCTGCTCCAAGCAATCTCTGTCCAGCCGATGCAAATTTCCAGCTCAAATTTTCCCAGCACTCAAAAAGTCCCTCCTCCCGCCAGCTCTGCTTTCAGGAAGTTCAGCAGAAGCAGTCCAACTTCTGTTCCCACTTCAGAGGAAAAGCTTTCTCGGGCCAGAGAAAGCCAGGGAATCACTGTACCGGCAAGTGCATTTCTTACAACTGGTAATCCCTCAGAACACAGAAATGAAGAAGCTGTATATGAAAATGTATTATTTCTTTGGTACACTAACCTATGTAACTAATATGGACCATTTCAGAGGACGGAGCGGACCCAACTGTGATCCCAGAGACCCAAATACCCAGCAGTAGGGAAAATAAATCCTCTCTGTGCTCTGCAACATTACATACACAAAATGCAAGCGCGTGCATTTTTTTATTGGCCCCATATACAGAATACATGTGAGGATGCTTGCCTTCCCAGTGTATTTCTCAAGCTCTTGAGAGCATATGCTATTTCCATGGGAACGCAAATAAGTTCATACCTTACATTTGTGTGTGACAAAAGGGGAAAAAAACTATTTTGTGTAAAATGCCAGCAGAGAGTGTTTCTGCCCGGTCTCGGACCGGGGACCTTTCGCGTGTGAGGCGAACGTGATAACCACTACACTACAGAAACAGCTGCTTGCTCACCTTTGTAGGGACTGGGAGAACAGGTGCAAAGGGCAGTGCAAGTGGACCTGCTTAAAGACTAATCAAATGCCTTGCGCCTGAAGCTCACACAATCCAGCGTAAAACATACGTCCTATCAAGCATGCGCACATATACAAGTATGCCAGCTGAGGGCCTATGCAGCGTACAGAGGGAAGGACATATTTCCACTTTGAGATCGGACGGCCAAAACTCACAAGCAAATCAAGGAATGTTACTGAGAGCTAACAGAGAACACAAAGTGCTTGTCGCAAGGACATGGCACGCAAAGAGGTTCAGGAAGTGAATTGTTCATCGACTACTGCTTACCGAGAAAACCAGAGAGTCTGTCCAATGAAAATAACATTGAAAAAACAAAAAAAAGGAGCTCAAGTTAACCACCTTGATTGGGCTCGTCCGGGATTTGAACCCGGGACCTCTCGCACCCAAAGAGAGAATCATACCCCTAGACCAACGAGCCACGGTCCTTTGCGCATTTGACGGAATTGTCCTCAGCGTTTGCACCCCCCTTAGGATTCGAGGCCAAGAATGCCTATTCCTGAAGTTTGTTCCTGCCGCTGAAAGCCTTGTCGGTGTATGAGCCAAATGAATGCCCCAGTCGGCACGCTCTGACTGTCTTCACAGGTCTCCTCCTCATCCCGAAGGTTGGTGGCCCATTGACATCAGGGTGGAAGGTGCTTGCGATACACTGTTCCTTCCTTCCTTCCTTCCTTCCTTCCTTTATTCCTCTTATGCTGTTTATGTAATAAGAGGGGACGATACACAGAAGAGAGAAAGTGGCCCAACACACTAGACTAGCAGTCTTCTGATCAATCTGCAGCTGGCAAGGTGGGGGAGAGCCTTTATTTTGCACCTGCTGGGATCTGCATTGGCAGAAGCTCTGAGGGCTGGGCCTTTCCTTTTGCCTGTAAAAACAAAAAGCAGCCCTCCTCCCTCCAGCCCTGAGAGCATGGGCGTGACACTGGAAAAAGCAGCATCTCCCCTTTGGTAAAGATGACCATTGCACAGCTGCTCACTCAGAGCTCGATCGTGCTCGATCAGGCGAGATATATTTAGGTCACCAGCAAAGTCTGTTCTCTTTTCTTGCGTAGGGTGAGCATTCACAGAGCCCAGCTTCGTTGACAAGAGTGCAAAAGGTGTATACTAAAAGCTTTCTGCTTTACTTGAGCGCCATGGCCGTTATTATATTTTGGCTGCTCCAAGCAATCTCTGTCCAGCCGATGCAAATTTCCAGCTCAAATTTTCCCAGCACTCAAAAAGTCCCTCCTCCCGCCAGCTCTGCTTTCAGGAAGTTCAGCAGAAGCAGTCCAACTTCTGTTCCCACTTCAGAGGAAAAGCTTTCTCGGGCCAGAGAAAGCCAGGGAATCACTGTACCGGCAAGTGCATTTCTTACAACTGGTAATCCCTCAGAACACAGAAATGAAGAAGCTGTATATGAAAATGTATTATTTCTTTGGTACACTAACCTATGTAACTAATATGGACCATTTCAGAGGACGGAGCGGACCCAACTGTGATCCCAGAGACCCAAATACCCAGCAGTAGGGAAAATAAATCCTCTCTGTGCTCTGCAACATTACATACACAAAATGCAAGCGCGTGCATTTTTTTATTGGCCCCATATACAGAATACATGTGAGGATGCTTGCCTTCCCAGTGTATTTCTCAAGCTCTTGAGAGCATATGCTATTTCCATGGGAACGCAAATAAGTTCATACTTTACATTTGTGTGTGACAAAAGGGGAAAAAAACTATTTTGTGTAAAATGCCAGCAGAGAGTGTTTCTGCCCGGTCTCGAACCGGGGACCTTTCGCGTGTGAGGCGAACGTGATAACCACTACACTACAGAAACAGCTGCTTGCTCACCTTTGTAGGGACTGGGAGAACAGGTGCAAAGGGCAGTGCAAGTGGACCTGCTTAAAGACTAATCAAATGCCTTGCGCCTGAAGCTCACACAATCCAGCCTAAAACATACGTCCTATCAAGCATGCGCACATATACAAGTATGCCAGCTGAGGGCCTATGCAGCGTACAGAGGGAAGGACATATTTCCACTTTGAGATCGGACGGCCAAAACTCACAAGCAAATCAAGGAATGTTACTGAGAGCTAACAGAGAACACAAAGTGCTTGTCGCAAGGACATGGCACGCAAAGAGGTTCAGGAAGTGAATCGTTCATCGACTACTGCTTACCGAGAAAACCAGAGAGTCTGTCCAATGAAAATAACATTGAAAAAACAAAAAAAAGGAGCTCAAGTTAACCACCTTGATTGGGCTCGTCCGGGATTTGAACCCGGGACCTCTCGCACCCAAAGCGAGAATCATACCCCTAGACCAACGAGCCACGGTCCTTTGAGCATTTGACGGAATTGTCCTCAGCGTTTGCACCCCCCTTAGGATTCGAGGCCAAGAATGCCTATTCCTGAAGTTTGTTCCTGCCGCTGAAAGCCTTGTCGGTGTATGAGCCAAATGAATGCCCCAGTCGGCACGCTCTGACTGTCTTCACAGGTCTCCTCCTCATCCCGAAGGTTGGTGGCCCATTGACATCAGGGTGGAAGGTGCTTGCGATACACTGTTCCTTCCTTCCTTCCTTCCTTCCTTTATTCCTCTTATGCTGTTTATGTAATAAGAGGGGACGATACACAGAAGAGAGAAAGTGGCCCAACACACTAGACTAGCAGTCTTCTGATCAATCTGCAGCTGGCAAGGTGGGGGAGAGCCTTTATTTTGCACCTGCTGGGATCTGCATTGGCAGAAGCTCTGAGGGCTGGGCCTTTCCTTTTGCCTGTAAAAACAAAAAGCAGCCCTCCTCCCTCCAGCCCTGAGAGCATGGGCGTGACACTGGAAAAAGCAGCATCTCCCCTTTGGTAAAGATGACCATTGCACAGCTGCTCACTCAGAGCTCGATCGTGCTCGATCAGGCGAGATATATTTAGGTCACCAGCAAAGTCTGTTCTCTTTTCTTGCGTAGGGTGAGCATTCACAGAGCCCAGCTTCGTTGACAAGAGTGCAAAAGGTGTATACTAAAAGCTTTCTGCTTTACTTGAGCGCCATGGCCGTTATTATATTTTGGCTGCTCCAAGCAATCTCTGTCCAGCCGATGCAAATTTCCAGCTCAAATTTTCCCAGCACTCAAAAAGTCCCTCCTCCCGCCAGCTCTGCTTTCAGGAAGTTCAGCAGAAGCAGTCCAACTTCTGTTCCCACTTCAGAGGAAAAGCTTTCTCGGGCCAGAGAAAGCCAGGGAATCACTGTACCGGCAAGTGCATTTCTTACAACTGGTAATCCCTCAGAACACAGAAATGAAGAAGCTGTATATGAAAATGTATTATTTCTTTGGTACACTAACCTATGTAACTAATATGGACCATTTCAGAGGACGGAGCGGACCCAACTGTGATCCCAGAGACCCAAATACCCAGCAGTAGGGAAAATAAATCCTCTCTGTGCTCTGCAACATTACATACACAAAATGCAAGCGCGTGCATTTTTTTATTGGCCCCATATACAGAATACATGTGAGGATGCTTGCCTTCCCAGTGTATTTCTCAAGCTCTTGAGAGCATATGCTATTTCCATGGGAACGCAAATAAGTTCATACTTTACATTTGTGTGTGACAAAAGGGGAAAAAAACTATTTTGTGTAAAATGCCAGCAGAGAGTGTTTCTGCCCGGTCTCGAACCGGGGACCTTTCGCGTGTGAGGCGAACGTGATAACCACTACACTACAGAAACAGCTGCTTGCTCACCTTTGTAGGGACTGGGAGAACAGGTGCAAAGGGCAGTGCAAGTGGACCTGCTTAAAGACTAATCAAATGCCTTGCGCCTGAAGCTCACACAATCCAGCGTAAAACATACGTCCTATCAAGCATGCGCACATATACAAGTATGCCAGCTGAGGGCCTATGCAGCGTACAGAGGGAAGGACATATTTCCACTTTGAGATCGGACGGCCAAAACTCACAAGCAAATCAAGGAATGTTACTGAGAGCTAACAGAGAACACAAAGTGCTTGTCGCAAGGACATGGCACGCAAAGAGGTTCAGGAAGTGAATTGTTCATCGACTACTGCTTACCGAGAAAACCAGAGAGTCTGTCCAATGAAAATAACATTGAAAAAACAAAAAAAAGGAGCTCAAGTTAACCACCTTGATTGGGCTCGTCCGGGATTTGAACCCGGGACCTCTCGCACCCAAAGCGAGAATCATACCCCTAGACCAACGAGCCACGGTCTTTTGAGCATTTGACGGAATTGTCCTCAGCGTTTGCACCCCCCTTAGGATTCGAGGCCAAGAATGCCTATTCCTGAAGTTTGTTCCTGCCGCTGAAAGCCTTGTCGGTGTATGAGCCAAATGAATGCCCCAGTCGGCACGCTCTGACTGTCTTCACAGGTCTCCTCCTCATCCCGAAGGTTGGTGGCCCATTGACATCAGGGTGGAAGGTGCTTGCGATACACTGTTCCTTCCTTCCTTCCTTCCTTCCTTTATTCCTCTTATGCTGTTTATGTAATAAGAGGGGACGATACACAGAAGAGAGAAAGTGGCCCAACACACTAGACTAGCAGTCTTCTGATCAATCTGCAGCTGGCAAGGTGGGGGAGAGCCTTTATTTTGCACCTGCTGGGATCTGCATTGGCAGAAGCTCTGAGGGCTGGGCCTTTCCTTTTGCCTGTAAAAACAAAAAGCAGCCCTCCTCCCTCCAGCCCTGAGAGCATGGGCGTGACACTGGAAAAAGCAGCATCTCCCCTTTGGTAAAGATGACCATTGCACAGCTGCTCACTCAGAGCTCGATCGTGCTCGATCAGGCGAGATATATTTAGGTCACCAGCAAAGTCTGTTCTCTTTTCTTGCGTAGGGTGAGCATTCACAGAGCCCAGCTTCGTTGACAAGAGTGCAAAAGGTGTATACTAAAAGCTTTCTGCTTTACTTGAGCGCCATGGCCGTTATTATATTTTGGCTGCTCCAAGCAATCTCTGTCCAGCCGATGCAAATTTCCAGCTCAAATTTTCCCAGCACTCAAAAAGTCCCTCCTCCCGCCAGCTCTGCTTTCAGGAAGTTCAGCAGAAGCAGTCCAACTTCTGTTCCCACTTCAGAGGAAAAGCTTTCTCGGGCCAGAGAAAGCCAGGGAATCACTGTACCGGCAAGTGCATTTCTTACAACTGGTAATCCCTCAGAACACAGAAATGAAGAAGCTGTATATGAAAATGTATTATTTCTTTGGTACACTAACCTATGTAACTAATATGGACCATTTCAGAGGACGGAGCGGACCCAACTGTGATCCCAGAGACCCAAATACCCAGCAGTAGGGAAAATAAATCCTCTCTGTGCTCTGCAACATTACATACACAAAATGCAAGCGCGTGCATTTTTTTATTGGCCCCATATACAGAATACATGTGAGGATGCTTGCCTTCCCAGTGTATTTCTCAAGCTCTTGAGAGCATATGCTATTTCCATGGGAACGCAAATAAGTTCATACTTTACATTTGTGTGTGACAAAAGGGGAAAAAAACTATTTTGTGTAAAATGCCAGCAGAGAGTGTTTCTGCCCGGTCTCGAACCGGGGACCTTTATAACCACTACACTACAGAAACAGCTGCTTGCTCACCTTTGTAGGGACTGGGAGAACAGGTGCAAAGGGCAGTGCAAGTGGACCTGCTTAAAGACTAATCAAATGCCTTGCGCCTGAAGCTCACACAATCCAGCCTAAAACATACGTCCTATCAAGCATGCGCACATATACAAGTATGCCAGCTGAGGGCCTATGCAGCGTACAGAGGGAAGGACATATTTCCACTTTGAGATCGGACGGCCAAAACTCACAAGCAAATCAAGGAATGTTACTGAGAGCTAACAGAGAACACAAAGTGCTTGTCGCAAAGACATGGCACGCAAAGAGGTTCAGGAAGTGAATTGTTCATCGACTACTGCTTACCGAGAAAACCAGAGAGTCTGTCCAATGAAAATAACATTGAAAAAACAAAAAAAAGGAGCTCAAGTTAACCACCTTGATTGGGCTCGTCCGGGATTTGAACCCGGGACCTCTCGCACCCAAAGCGAGAATCATACCCCTAGACCAACGAGCCACGGTCCTTTGAGCATTTGACGGAATTGTTCTCAGCGTTTGCACCCCCCTTAGGATTCGAGGCCAAGAATGCCTATTCCTGAAGTTTGTTCCTGCCGCTGAAAGCCTTGTCGGTGTATGAGCCAAATGAATGCCCCAGTCGGCACGCTCTGACTGTCTTCACAGGTCTCCTCCTCATCCCGAAGGTTGGTGGCCCATTGACATCAGGGTGGAAGGTGCTTGCGATACACTGTTCCTTCCTTCCTTCCTTCCTTCCTTCCTTTATTCCTCTTATGCTGTTTATGTAATAAGAGGGGACGATACACAGAAGAGAGAAAGTGGCCCAACACACTAGACTAGCAGTCTTCTGATCAATCTGCAGCTGGCAAGGTGGGGGAGAGCCTTTATTTTGCACCTGCTGGGATCTGCATTGGCAGAAGCTCTGAGGGCTGGGCCTTTCCTTTTGCCTGTAAAAACAAAAAGCAGCCCTCCTCCCTCCAGCCCTGAGAGCATGGGCGTGACACTGGAAAAAGCAGCATCTCCCCTTTGGTAAAGATGACCATTGCACAGCTGCTCACTCAGAGCTTGATCGTGCTCGATCAGGCGAGATATATTTAGGTCACCAGCAAAGTCTGTTCTCTTTTCTTGCGTAGGGTGAGCATTCACAGAGCCCAGCTTCGTTGACAAGAGTGCAAAAGGTGTATACTAAAAGCTTTCTGCTTTACTTGAGCGCCATGGCCGTTATTATATTTTGGCTGCTCCAAGCAATCTCTGTCCAGCCGATGCAAATTTCCAGCTCAAATTTTCCCAGCACTCAAAAAGTCCCTCCTCCCGCCAGCTCTGCTTTCAGGAAGTTCAGCAGAAGCAGTCCAACTTCTGTTCCCACTTCAGAGGAAAAGCTTTCTCGGGCCAGAGAAAGCCAGGGAATCACTGTACCGGCAAGTGCATTTCTTACAACTGGTAATCCCTCAGAACACAGAAATGAAGAAGCTGTATATGAAAATGTATTATTTCTTTGGTACACTAACCTATGTAACTAATATGGACCATTTCAGAGGACGGAGCGGACCCAACTGTGATCCCAGAGACCCAAATACCCAGCAGTAGGGAAAATAAATCCTCTCTGTGCTCTGCAACATTACATACACAAAATGCAAGCGCGTGCATTTTTTTATTGGCCCCATATACAGAATACATGTGAGGATGCTTGCCTTCCCAGTGTATTTCTCAAGCTCTTGAGAGCATATGCTATTTCCATGGGAACGCAAATAAGTTCATACTTTACATTTGTGTGTGACAAAAGGGGAAAAAAACTATTTTGTGTAAAATGCCAGCAGAGAGTGTTTCTGCCCCGTCTCGAACCGGGGACCTTTCGCGTGTGAGGCGAACGTGATAACCACTACACTACAGAAACAGCTGCTTGCTCACCTTTGTAGGGACTGGGAGAACAGGTGCAAAGGGCAGTGCAAGTGGACCTGCTTAAAGACTAATCAAATGCCTTGCGCCTGAAGCTCACACAATCCAGCCTAAAACATACGTCCTATCAAGCATGCGCACATATACAAGTATGCCAGCTGAGGGCCTATGCAGCGTACAGAGGGAAGGACATATTTCCACTTTGAGATCGGACGGCCAAAACTCACAAGCAAATCAAGGAATGTTACTGAGAGCTAACAGAGAACACAAAGTGCTTGTCGCAAGGACATGGCACGCAAAGAGGTTCAGGAAGTGAATTGTTCATCGACTACTGCTTACCGAGAAAACCAGAGAGTCTGTCCAATGAAAATAACATTGAAAAAACAAAAAAAAGGAGCTCAAGTTAACCACCTTGATTGGGCTCGTCCGGGATTTGAACCCGGGACCTCTCGCACCCAAAGTGAGAATCATACCCCTAGACCAACGAGCCACGGTCCTTTGAGCATTTGACGGAATTGTCCTCAGCGTTTGCACCCCCCTTAGGATTCGAGGCCAAGAATGCCTATTCCTGAAGTTTGTTCCTGCCGCTGAAAGCCTTGTCGGTGTATGAGCCAAATGAATGCCCCAGTCGGCACGCTCTGACTGTCTTCACAGGTCTCCTCCTCATCCCGAAGGTTGGTGGCCCATTGACATCAGGGTGGAAGGTGCTTGCGATACACTGTTCCTTCCTTCCTTCCTTCCTTCCTTTATTCCTCTTATGCTGTTTATGTAATAAGAGGGGACGATACACAGAAGAGAGAAAGTGGCCCAACACACTAGACTAGCAGTCTTCTGATCAATCTGCAGCTGGCAAGGTGGGGGAGAGCCTTTATTTTGCACCTGCTGGGATCTGCATTGGCAGAAGCTCTGAGGGCTGGGCCTTTCCTTTTGCCTGTAAAAACAAAAAGCAGCCCTCCTCCCTCCAGCCCTGAGAGCATGGGCGTGACACTGGAAAAAGCAGCATCTCCCCTTTGGTAAAGATGACCATTGCACAGCTGCTCACTCAGAGCTCGATCGTGCTCGATCAGGCGAGATATATTTAGGTCACCAGCAAAGTCTGTTCTCTTTTCTTGCGTAGGGTGAGCATTCACAGAGCCCAGCTTCATTGACAAGAGTGCAAAAGGTGTATACTAAAAGCTTTCTGCTTTACTTGAGCGCCATGGCCGTTATTATATTTTGGCTGCTCCAAGCAATCTCTGTCCAGCCGATGCAAATTTCCAGCTCAAATTTTCCCAGCACTCAAAAAGTCCCTCCTCCCGCCAGCTCTGCTTTCAGGAAGTTCAGCAGAAGCAGTCCAACTTCTGTTCCCACTTCAGAGGAAAAGCTTTCTCGGGCCAGAGAAAGCCAGGGAATCACTGTACCGGCAAGTGCATTTCTTACAACTGGTAATCCCTCAGAACACAGAAATGAAGAAGCTGTATATGAAAATGTATTATTTCTTTGGTACACTAACCTATGTAACTAATATGGACCATTTCAGAGGACGGAGCGGACCCAACTGTGATCCCAGAGACCCAAATACCCAGCAGTAGGGAAAATAAATCCTCTCTGTGCTCTGCAACATTACATACACAAAATGCAAGCGCGTGCATTTTTTTATTGGCCCCATATACAGAATACATGTGAGGATGCTTGCCTTCCCAGTGTATTTCTCAAGCTCTTGAGAGCATATGCTATTTCCATGGGAACGCAAATAAGTTCATACTTTACATTTGTGTGTGACAAAAGGGGAAAAAAACTATTTTGTGTAAAATGCCAGCAGAGAGTGTTTCTGCCCGGTCTCGAACCGGGGACCTTTCGCGTGTGAGGCGAACATGATAACCACTACACTACAGAAACAGCTGCTTGCTCACCTTTGTAGGGACTGGGAGAACAGGTGCAAAGGGCAGTGCAAGTGGACCTGCTTAAAGACTAATCAAATGCCTTGCGCCTGAAGCTCACACAATCCAGCCTAAAACATACGTCCTATCAAGCATGCGCACATATACAAGTATGCCAGCTGAGGGCCTATGCAGCGTACAGAGGGAAGGACATATTTCCACTTTGAGATCGGACGGCCAAAACTCACAAGCAAATCAAGGAATGTTACTGAGAGCTAACAGAGAACACAAAGTGCTTGTCGCAAGGACATGGCACGCAAAGAGGTTCAGGAAGTGAATTGTTCATCGACTACTGCTTACCGAGAAAACCAGAGAGTCTGTCCAATGAAAATAACATTGAAAAAACAAAAAAAAGGAGCTCAAGTTAACCACCTTGATTGGGCTCGTCCGGGATTTGAACCCGGGACCTCTCGCACCCAAAGCGAGAATCATACCCCTAGACCAACGAGCCACGGTCCTTTGAGCATTTGACGGAATTGTCCTCAGCGTTTGCACCCCCCTTAGGATTCGAGGCCAAGAATGCCTATTCCTGAAGTTTGTTCCTGCCGCTGAAAGCCTTGTCGGTGTATGAGCCAAATGAATGCCCCAGTCGGCACGCTCTGACTGTCTTCACAGGTCTCCTCCTCATCCCGAAGGTTGGTGGCCCATTGACATCAGGGTGGAAGGTGCTTGCGATACACTGTTCCTTCCTTCCTTCCTTCCTTCCTTTATTCCTCTTATGCTGTTTATGTAATAAGAGGGGACGATACACAGAAGAGAGAAAGTGGCCCAACACACTAGACTAGCAGTCTTCTGATCAATCTGCAGCTGGCAAGGTGGGGGAGAGCCTTTATTTTGCACCTGCTGGGATCTGCATTGGCAGAAGCTCTGAGGGCTGGGCCTTTCCTTTTGCCTGTAAAAACAAAAAGCAGCCCTCCTCCCTCCAGCCCTGAGAGCATGGGCGTGACACTGGAAAAAGCAGCATCTCCCCTTTGGTAAAGATGACCATTGCACAGCTGCTCACTCAGAGCTCGATCGTGCTCGATCAGGCGAGATATATTTAGGTCACCAGCAAAGTCTGTTCTCTTTTCTTGCGTAGGGTGAGCATTCACAGAGCCCAGCTTCGTTGACAAGAGTGCAAAAGGTGTATACTAAAAGCTTTCTGCTTTACTTGAGCGCCATGGCCGTTATTATATTTTGGCTGCTCCAAGCAATCTCTGTCCAGCCGATGCAAATTTCCAGCTCAAATTTTCCCAGCACTCAAAAAGTCCCTCCTCCCGCCAGCTCTGCTTTCAGGAAGTTCAGCAGAAGCAGTCCAACTTCTGTTCCCACTTCAGAGGAAAAGCTTTCTCGGGCCAGAGAAAGCCAGGGAATCACTGTACCGGCAAGTGCATTTCTTACAACTGGTAATCCCTCAGAACACAGAAATGAAGAAGCTGTATATGAAAATGTATTATTTCTTTGGTACACTAACCTATGTAACTAATATGGACCATTTCAGAGGACGGAGCGGACCCAACTGTGATCCCAGAGACCCAAATACCCAGCAGTAGGGAAAATAAATCCTCTCTGTGCTCTGCAACATTACATACACAAAATGCAAGCGCGTGCATTTTTTTATTGGCCCCATATACAGAATACATGTGAGGATGCTTGCCTTCCCAGTGTATTTCTCAAGCTCTTGAGAGCATATGCTATTTCCATGGGAACGCAAATAAGTTCATACTTTACATTTGTGTGTGACAAAAGGGGAAAAAAACTATTTTGTGTAAAATGCCAGCAGAGAGTGTTTCTGCCCGGTCTCGAACCGGGGACCTTTCGCGTGTGAGGCGAACGTGATAACCACTACACTACAGAAACAGCTGCTTGCTCACCTTTGTAGGGACTGGGAGAACAGGTGCAAAGGGCAGTGCAAGTGGACCTGCTTAAAGACTAATCAAATGCCTTGCGCCTGAAGCTCACACAATCCAGCGTAAAACATACGTCCTATCAAGCATGCGCACATATACAAGTATGCCAGCTGAGGGCCTATGCAGCGTACAGAGGGAAGGACATATTTCCACTTTGAGATCGGACGGCCAAAACTCACAAGCAAATCAAGGAATGTTACTGAGAGCTAACAGAGAACACAAAGTGCTTGTCGCAAGGACATGGCACGCAAAGAGGTTCAGGAAGTGAATTGTTCATCGACTACTGCTTACCGAGAAAACCAGAGAGTCTGTCCAATGAAAATAACATTGAAAAAACAAAAAAAAAGGAGCTCAAGTTAACCACCTTGATTGGGCTCGTCCGGGATTTGAACCCGGGACCTCTCGCACCCAAAGCGAGAATCATACCCCTAGACCAACGAGCCACGGTCCTTTGAGCATTTGACGGAATTGTCCTCAGCGTTTGCACCCCCCTTAGGATTCGAGGCCAAGAATGCCTATTCCTGAAGTTTGTTCCTGCCGCTGAAAGCCTTGTCGGTGTATGAGCCAAATGAATGCCCCAGTCGGCACGCTCTGACTGTCTTCACAGGTCTCCTCCTCATCCCGAAGGTTGGTGGCCCATTGACATCAGGGTGGAAGGTGCTTGCGATACACTGTTCCTTCCTTCCTTCCTTCCTTCCTTTATTCCTCTTATGCTGTTTATGTAATAAGAGGGGACGATACACAGAAGAGAGAAAGTGGCCCAACACACTAGACTAGCAGTCTTCTGATCAATCTGCAGCTGGCAAGGTGGGGGAGAGCCTTTATTTTGCACCTGCTGGGATCTGCATTGGCAGAAGCTCTGAGGGCTGGGCCTTTCCTTTTGCCTGTAAAAACAAAAAGCAGCCCTCCTCCCTCCAGCCCTGAGAGCATGGGCGTGACACTGGAAAAAGCAGCATCTCCCCTTTGGTAAAGATGACCATTGCACAGCTGCTCACTCAGAGCTCGATCGTGCTCGATCAGGCGAGATATATTTAGGTCACCAGCAAAGTCTGTTCTCTTTTCTTGCGTAGGGTGAGCATTCACAGAGCCCAGCTTCGTTGACAAGAGTGCAAAAGGTGTATACTAAAAGCTTTCTGCTTTACTTGAGCGCCATGGCCGTTATTATATTTTGGCTGCTCCAAGCAATCTCTGTCCAGCCGATGCAAATTTCCAGCTCAAATTTTCCCAGCACTCAAAAAGTCCCTCCTCCCGCCAGCTCTGCTTTCAGGAAGTTCAGCAGAAGCAGTCCAACTTCTGTTCCCACTTCAGAGGAAAAGCTTTCTCGGGCCAGAGAAAGCCAGGGAATCACTGTACCGGCAAGTGCATTTCTTACAACTGGTAATCCCTCAGAACACAGAAATGAAGAAGCTGTATATGAAAATGTATTATTTCTTTGGTACACTAACCTATGTAACTAATATGGACCATTTCAGAGGACGGAGCGGACCCAACTGTGATCCCAGAGACCCAAATACCCAGCAGTAGGGAAAATAAATCCTCTCTGTGCTCTGCAACATTACATACACAAAATGCAAGCGCGTGCATTTTTTTATTGGCCCCATATACAGAATACATGTGAGGATGCTTGCCTTCCCAGTGTATTTCTCAAGCTCTTGAGAGCATATGCTATTTCCATGGGAACGCAAATAAGTTCATACTTTACATTTGTGTGTGACAAAAGGGGGAAAAAACTATTTTGTGTAAAATGCCAGCAGAGAGTGTTTCTGCCCGGTCTCGAACCGGGGACCTTTCGCGTGTGAGGCGAACGTGATAACCACTACACTACAGAAACAGCTGCTTGCTCACCTTTGTAGGGACTGGGAGAACAGGTGCAAAGGGCAGTGCAAGTGGACCTGCTTAAAGACTAATCAAATGCCTTGCGCCTGAAGCTCACACAATCCAGCCTAAAACATACGTCCTATCAAGCATGCGCACATATACAAGTATGCCAGCTGAGGGCCTATGCAGCGTACAGAGGGAAGGACATATTTCCACTTTGAGATCGGACGGCCAAAACTCACAAGCAAATCAAGGAATGTTACTGAGAGCTAACAGAGAACACAAAGTGCTTGTCGCAAGGACATGGCACGCAAAGAGGTTCAGGAAGTGAATTGTTCATCGACTACTGCTTACCGAGAAAACCAGAGAGTCTGTCCAATGAAAATAACATTGAAAAAACAAAAAAAAGGAGCTCAAGTTAACCACCTTGATTGGGCTCGTCCGGGATTTGAACCCGGGACCTCTCGCACCCAAAGCGAGAATCATACCCCTAGACCAACGAGCCACGGTCCTTTGAGCATTTGACGGAATTGTCCTCAGCGTTTGCACCCCCCTTAGGATTCGAGGCCAAGAATGCCTATTCCTGAAGTTTGTTCCTGCCGCTGAAAGCCTTGTCGGTGTATGAGCCAAATGAATGCCCCAGTCGGCACGCTCTGACTGTCTTCACAGGTCTCCTCCTCATCCCGAAGGTTGGTGGCCCATTGACATCAGGGTGGAAGGTGCTTGCGATACACTGTTCCTTCCTTCCTTCCTTCCTTTATTCCTCTTATGCTGTTTATGTAATAAGAGGGGACGATACACAGAAGAGAGAAAGTGGCCCAACACACTAGACTAGCAGTCTTCTGATCAATCTGCAGCTGGCAAGGTGGGGGAGAGCCTTTATTTTGCACCTGCTGGGATCTGCATTGGCAGAAGCTCTGAGGGCTGGGCCTTTCCTTTTGCCTGTAAAAACAAAAAGCAGCCCTCCTCCCTCCAGCCCTGAGAGCATGGGCGTGACACTGGAAAAAGCAGCATCTCCCCTTTGGTAAAGATGACCATTGCACAGCTGCTCACTCAGAGCTCGATCGTGCTCGATCAGGCGAGATATATTTAGGTCACCAGCAAAGTCTGTTCTCTTTTCTTGCGTAGGGTGAGCATTCACAGAGCCCAGCTTCGTTGACAAGAGTGCAAAAGGTGTATACTAAAAGCTTTCTGCTTTACTTGAGCGCCATGGCCGTTATTATATTTTGGCTGCTCCAAGCAATCTCTGTCCAGCCGATGCAAATTTCCAGCTCAAATTTTCCCAGCACTCAAAAAGTCCCTCCTCCCGCCAGCTCTGCTTTCAGGAAGTTCAGCAGAAGCAGTCCAACTTCTGTTCCCACTTCAGAGGAAAAGCTTTCTCGGGCCAGAGAAAGCCAGGGAATCACTGTACCGGCAAGTGCATTTCTTACAACTGGTAATCCCTCAGAACACAGAAATGAAGAAGCTGTATATGAAAATGTATTATTTCTTTGGTACACTAACCTATGTAACTAATATGGACCATTTCAGAGGACGGAGCGGACCCAACTGTGATCCCAGAGACCCAAATACCCAGCAGTAGGGAAAATAAATCCTCTCTGTGCTCTGCAACATTACATACACAAAATGCAAGCGCGTGCATTTTTTTATTGGCCCCATATACAGAATACATGTGAGGATGCTTGCCTTCCCAGTGTATTTCTCAAGCTCTTGAGAGCATATGCTATTTCCATGGGAACGCAAATAAGTTCATACTTTACATTT
Organism: Ambystoma mexicanum; assembly: GCF_040938575.1. NCBI lineage: Eukaryota > Metazoa > Chordata > Amphibia > Caudata > Ambystomatidae > Ambystoma > Ambystoma mexicanum. The sequence goes on along the minus strand of NC_090924.1, from coordinate 128,918,030 downwards.
GTGTGTGACAAAAGGGGAAAAAAACTATTTTGTGTAAAATGCCAGCAGAGAGTGTTTCTGCCCGGTCTCGAACCGGGGACCTTTCGCGTGTGAGGCGAACGTGATAACCACTACACTACAGAAACAGCTGCTTGCTCACCTTTGTAGGGACTGGGAGAACAGGTGCAAAGGGCAGTGCAAGTGGACCTGCTTAAAGACTAATCAAATGCCTTGCGCCTGAAGCTCACACAATCCAGCGTAAAACATACGTCCTATCAAGCATGCGCACATATACAAGTATGCCAGCTGAGGGCCTATGCAGCGTACAGAGGGAAGGACATATTTCCACTTTGAGATCGGACGGCCAAAACTCACAAGCAAATCAAGGAATGTTACTGAGAGCTAACAGAGAACACAAAGTGCTTGTCGCAAGGACATGGCACGCAAAGAGGTTCAGGAAGTGAATTGTTCATCGACTACTGCTTACCGAGAAAACCAGAGAGTCTGTCCAATGAAAATAACATTGAAAAAACAAAAAAAAAGGAGCTCAAGTTAACCACCTTGATTGGGCTCGTCCGGGATTTGAACCCGGGACCTCTCGCACCCAAAGCGAGAATCATACCCCTAGACCAACGAGCCACGGTCCTTTGAGCATTTGACGGAATTGTCCTCAGCGTTTGCACCCCCCTTAGGATTCGAGGCCAAGAATGCCTATTCCTGAAGTTTGTTCCTGCCGCTGAAAGCCTTGTCGGTGTATGAGCCAAATGAATGCCCCAGTCGGCACGCTCTGACTGTCTTCACAGGTCTCCTCCTCATCCCGAAGGTTGGTGGCCCATTGACATCAGGGTGGAAGGTGCTTGCGATACACTGTTCCTTCCTTCCTTCCTTCCTTCCTTTATTCCTCTTATGCTGTTTATGTAATAAGAGGGGACGATACACAGAAGAGAGAAAGTGGCCCAACACACTAGACTAGCAGTCTTCTGATCAATCTGCAGCTGGCAAGGTGGGGGAGAGCCTTTATTTTGCACCTGCTGGGATCTGCATTGGCAGAAGCTCTGAGGGCTGGGCCTTTCCTTTTGCCTGTAAAAACAAAAAGCAGCCCTCCTCCCTCCAGCCCTGAGAGCATGGGCGTGACACTGGAAAAAGCAGCATCTCCCCTTTGGTAAAGATGACCATTGCACAGCTGCTCACTCAGAGCTCGATCGTGCTCGATCAGGCGAGATATATTTAGGTCACCAGCAAAGTCTGTTCTCTTTTCTTGCGTAGGGTGAGCATTCACAGAGCCCAGCTTCGTTGACAAGAGTGCAAAAGGTGTATACTAAAAGCTTTCTGCTTTACTTGAGCGCCATGGCCGTTATTATATTTTGGCTGCTCCAAGCAATCTCTGTCCAGCCGATGCAAATTTCCAGCTCAAATTTTCCCAGCACTCAAAAAGTCCCTCCTCCCGCCAGCTCTGCTTTCAGGAAGTTCAGCAGAAGCAGTCCAACTTCTGTTCCCACTTCAGAGGAAAAGCTTTCTCGGGCCAGAGAAAGCCAGGGAATCACTGTACCGGCAAGTGCATTTCTTACAACTGGTAATCCCTCAGAACACAGAAATGAAGAAGCTGTATATGAAAATGTATTATTTCTTTGGTACACTAACCTATGTAACTAATATGGACCATTTCAGAGGACGGAGCGGACCCAACTGTGATCCCAGAGACCCAAATACCCAGCAGTAGGGAAAATAAATCCTCTCTGTGCTCTGCAACATTACATACACAAAATGCAAGCGCGTGCATTTTTTTATTGGCCCCATATACAGAATACATGTGAGGATGCTTGCCTTCCCAGTGTATTTCTCAAGCTCTTGAGAGCATATGCTATTTCCATGGGAACGCAAATAAGTTCATACTTTACATTTGTGTGTGACAAAAGGGGGAAAAAACTATTTTGTGTAAAATGCCAGCAGAGAGTGTTTCTGCCCGGTCTCGAACCGGGGACCTTTCGCGTGTGAGGCGAACGTGATAACCACTACACTACAGAAACAGCTGCTTGCTCACCTTTGTAGGGACTGGGAGAACAGGTGCAAAGGGCAGTGCAAGTGGACCTGCTTAAAGACTAATCAAATGCCTTGCGCCTGAAGCTCACACAATCCAGCCTAAAACATACGTCCTATCAAGCATGCGCACATATACAAGTATGCCAGCTGAGGGCCTATGCAGCGTACAGAGGGAAGGACATATTTCCACTTTGAGATCGGACGGCCAAAACTCACAAGCAAATCAAGGAATGTTACTGAGAGCTAACAGAGAACACAAAGTGCTTGTCGCAAGGACATGGCACGCAAAGAGGTTCAGGAAGTGAATTGTTCATCGACTACTGCTTACCGAGAAAACCAGAGAGTCTGTCCAATGAAAATAACATTGAAAAAACAAAAAAAAGGAGCTCAAGTTAACCACCTTGATTGGGCTCGTCCGGGATTTGAACCCGGGACCTCTCGCACCCAAAGCGAGAATCATACCCCTAGACCAACGAGCCACGGTCCTTTGAGCATTTGACGGAATTGTCCTCAGCGTTTGCACCCCCCTTAGGATTCGAGGCCAAGAATGCCTATTCCTGAAGTTTGTTCCTGCCGCTGAAAGCCTTGTCGGTGTATGAGCCAAATGAATGCCCCAGTCGGCACGCTCTGACTGTCTTCACAGGTCTCCTCCTCATCCCGAAGGTTGGTGGCCCATTGACATCAGGGTGGAAGGTGCTTGCGATACACTGTTCCTTCCTTCCTTCCTTCCTTTATTCCTCTTATGCTGTTTATGTAATAAGAGGGGACGATACACAGAAGAGAGAAAGTGGCCCAACACACTAGACTAGCAGTCTTCTGATCAATCTGCAGCTGGCAAGGTGGGGGAGAGCCTTTATTTTGCACCTGCTGGGATCTGCATTGGCAGAAGCTCTGAGGGCTGGGCCTTTCCTTTTGCCTGTAAAAACAAAAAGCAGCCCTCCTCCCTCCAGCCCTGAGAGCATGGGCGTGACACTGGAAAAAGCAGCATCTCCCCTTTGGTAAAGATGACCATTGCACAGCTGCTCACTCAGAGCTCGATCGTGCTCGATCAGGCGAGATATATTTAGGTCACCAGCAAAGTCTGTTCTCTTTTCTTGCGTAGGGTGAGCATTCACAGAGCCCAGCTTCGTTGACAAGAGTGCAAAAGGTGTATACTAAAAGCTTTCTGCTTTACTTGAGCGCCATGGCCGTTATTATATTTTGGCTGCTCCAAGCAATCTCTGTCCAGCCGATGCAAATTTCCAGCTCAAATTTTCCCAGCACTCAAAAAGTCCCTCCTCCCGCCAGCTCTGCTTTCAGGAAGTTCAGCAGAAGCAGTCCAACTTCTGTTCCCACTTCAGAGGAAAAGCTTTCTCGGGCCAGAGAAAGCCAGGGAATCACTGTACCGGCAAGTGCATTTCTTACAACTGGTAATCCCTCAGAACACAGAAATGAAGAAGCTGTATATGAAAATGTATTATTTCTTTGGTACACTAACCTATGTAACTAATATGGACCATTTCAGAGGACGGAGCGGACCCAACTGTGATCCCAGAGACCCAAATACCCAGCAGTAGGGAAAATAAATCCTCTCTGTGCTCTGCAACATTACATACACAAAATGCAAGCGCGTGCATTTTTTTATTGGCCCCATATACAGAATACATGTGAGGATGCTTGCCTTCCCAGTGTATTTCTCAAGCTCTTGAGAGCATATGCTATTTCCATGGGAACGCAAATAAGTTCATACTTTACATTTGTGTGTGACAAAAGGGGAAAAAAACTATTTTGTGTAAAATG